>NC_064818.1:12144481-12149825 GCF_023721935.1 Panthera uncia | reverse complement strand
CTGATGCAGGGCTTGAACCCGTGATCTGTGAGATCATGACCTGAGCCAAAGTCGGATGCTTAACCAACTGAGCCACCCAGGCGTCACCCCACCCCCCTTTGGAGCCAATTTTAGAGAGTCTAGTGATCTCAGCAGGCTGAGATAGCTTCTCCAAAGCGAAGGATGAGCGGTTGTACCTTACACAACCTCCTATAGGAAAGAGAGACAATGCTTTGAAGTCCTCAATGGAAGCAACATTTGTCACATTGGGTGAGTTACTGGGTGACTCAAAGGGTGCTAATTTTGAGGAATGGCCCAGAGATACAGAAGAGTCTCCATCTTGTTCATGCTGCAGTACAATCTGTTCTGCTGCCTTCGACTCAGTGGATCCAATGGTGTTCCAAGTGCCAATGGCAGATTGGACATATGTGTGGTACTCGAGACAAGCCCTATTAGGAGAATCACAGCGTCAACTCTCAGTGATACCTTCTTTGTCAAATAACTATTTTCCTTTTGAGAAAAACACTTGGCTTGCTACTGGGCCATGAAAGAAACTGAATGCCTTATGAAGAAACTCAGATTACCAGGTAGTCTAGAGGTGCCCATTTGAGCCTAACGTTATTTTGGTCCATCAAGCCACCAAGTCAGGTCACCAAAAGACCCAGTTACACTGGAGACGCTCAGTATTCAAGAGGAGAGGTTAGCTAGCACCATGAATGTAAGTCAGCTTCTTTCCCCAGCTAGTCCACTGCTTATTCAGTGGGTTCATGGACACAGTGACCATGTAGGCAGAGACTTAGCCTTGTTTTAAGCAACTTAGACTTCCCCTTCCACGGTTGACCTGGCTTCTTTCCAGCATCACTAACCAAACGAGTCTTGCAAAAGGCACCAAATTCAGAGGAGGTCCTACACAGACACCTGGAAGCAGATTATTATATAGACTTCTTTCATCACGGAGGGGGATCCATGATTTGTCCTCACTGAAAGAGACAATGCTTCTGAACTTGGACTTCTTTTCCCACCATGCCTATGCTATCATGCTCAGACTTTCTGAATGGCATGTTCATCATCATGGTATTCCACACAATATTGCTTCTAAGAACCTCACTTTGCACCAAAAGAAGAAATAAGGTGGGCTAATTTCTGTCCCTTAGAAGCAGCTGGGCTTAAAGAATAATGGAATGACAGTTGTAGACTTGGTGATATTGCATGCTGGAAGACACACCTGCAAGGACAATATGACTGTCCTGCACACATAGGATATCTTCTGATCTCAAGGCCAATATATGGTGTTTCTCCTGCCAGGATACGTGGGTACAGGATCCAAGGGGATGGCATCTCTAATATGCCAAATGACCCACTTGCAAAGTTTTTGTTTCTGTTCCCTTCTCCTTTGGGCTTTGTGAGTTTGAAGGTCATAGCGACTGAGGAGGAAGTCTTCTCCCAGGGGACTCCAGCATAGCTCCCTTGAGATCGAAATGGAGATACTGGCTATTCCAGACTCTTCATGCCAGGGGCTGAAATTGCATGAAAGGTCACTTCTACTGTTGGCTGTGATGATAGTGACACTCAAGGGGATGTAAGATTGCCATCACACAATGGGCAAAAGGAGGCCCATAGAAGCTAGCCGTGCTGGTGTCTCTTACTGTGAGATGTCCAATGGGAAATAACTTTTTGTTAAAAAAAAATTAACATACTCAGGGTGCCTGGGTGGCTCAGTCGGTTAAGTGTTTGGCTCTTGATTTTGGCTCAGGTCATGATCTCATGGTTCGTGGGTTTGAGCCCTGTGTTAGGCTCTGTGCTGACAGCTCAGAGCCTGGAGCCTGCTTTGGATTCTTTGTTTCCCTCTCTGTCTCTGCCCCTCCCCCACTCATTCTCTCTCTCTCTCTCTCTCTCTCTCTCTCTCTCTCTCTCTCTCTATCTCTCTCTCTCTCTCTCTCAAATAAATAAAAAAACCTTAAAATAAAAATTAACATACTCAGATCCCTCAGACATGAGGGTTATCTCCGGATTAGCTGAGATGCTTGATAAAGAGAAATGGAGATTTTGTAATATGCATTGAAGAGAGGAGTCATAAATTGGTATCGTTTTATGACTTATAGCTTTGTGACGAGTTGCAAAAATAATGAACTCTAACTTCTACTTATATTTTCTTCCTTGCTGTGCCTTATGTGTGTTTATATCTATTTTAACTAATTGCCTTGTATTTTTATTTCTCTTCTGTTTATATAAGATAAATTAGGACTAGACAACTTAATCTAGATCAGAATATTGAGATGGGCAGTGGCAGAATGAAAGGAAGAATGACTGTCCCCCACAGGTGCTGGACTCCAAGCTGGACCCAGGAAACGGCCTTTCAGTGTGACCCCTTGGTGAGGAGGAGTGAAGGTATTTTTCAAGTGTACAAGGCATGTTGCATTCTTTTAAAAAAAATTTTTTTTTAATATTTATTTATTATTGAGAGAGGGAGAGAGGGAGAGAGACAGAGCGACAGAGCAGGAGTGGGAGAGGGGCAAAGAGAGAGGGAGACACAGAATCTGAAGCAGGCTCCAGGCTCTGAGCTGTCAGCACAGAGCCCGATGTGGGGCTTGAACCCAGGAACTGTGAGATCATGACCTGAGCTGAAATCGGACACTTAAAGGACTGAGCCACCCAGGTGCCCCAGGCATGTTGCATTCTATTAAGTGCAAGTATTTTTATTTTACATAGTTTTTATTTTCAAAAGTGTTAAGAATAGTGAGAAGCACATTTGATGCTGGTAGAGACTGCTAATTCCTCCCCAAATCCATTCTCCTCTTCATCCATAATCACAGAACCTTGACTTCTAGCTGTGCATGTTGCCATATGGAATAAAAACTACATTTCCCAATCTCTCTTGCAGTTGCCTCTTTAAGGTAACTAAGTTTTAACAATGAGGGGAAAGCGGATGCATTCTGTGGTATTTCTGGGAAGGCTCCATAAACAGGAAAGGACAAGGGCCCTCTAGTTCTCCCCTGTTCTTCCTAAGGCCAGCCTGGGAGGTGGATGCAATGGTTGGAGAGCTGGCAGCCACATTGGGTCCTAAGGTAGTCTTGTGAATAGAGGTCTCACATGGTGAAAGAGAAATATCAGAGCCTGGGCCTCTGATGACAAACTATATTCTTTTAGTATAATAAGGTAATAACAGATATTTTTTTAATCTCCAGGCAAACACAGGGAAGACATTGATAAACAAGGCATCATTTCTAGCTGAAGGAAACTTACAGACAACTGGGGTGACTGACAAATTGTGCAAGGTTGCTCTGTAATCACACAGGTGGTGCATTTAATCTAATCCTGAGCAGATGGTGGGTGGCATAGTCTGGGGAGACTTTCAGGAGGAAGTCACCTCCTTATACATGAATAGGATTTGGCTAGTTGTTGGAGGAAAGGGTGGAAAGAGTTTTCTAGGTGTAGGGGAGTTAAAAGTTGTTTAACACTCTGTAACACCTGTTAGAGAGACAAGTCAGGGAGGTACGCTTGGGTAGGGGTGTGGACTTTATCCTCAGATCGGTGAGGGACAAGTGAATATTATTAAGCCTGGGAGCAACATGGTCAGACTTACTCTTCAGAGGGCTCACTCCAGTTGCTCTGTGCAGAAGGGATTGAGGGGAACAAGATGACAGGTGGGGGATTATTTCCTCTCTACTTATTTTTTATTTTAGAGAGAGAGAGAGCATGAACACGTGAGCAGGGGAGAGGGGCAGAGGGGAAGAGAGAGAGGGAGAGAGGGAGAATCTTAAGCAAATTCAACGCTCAGTTCAGAGCCTGAGGTGGGGCTTGATCCCACAACCCTGGGATCCTGAACTGAGCAGAAATCAAGAGTCTAGATGCTCGACCTACTGAGCCACCCAGGCACCGCGGTATTTCCTCTTCAAATGGCGATGAGAAGGGAAAGTTGGAGAAGCTGGAACAGGAGCCTGACGCACCTGGAATATATCGGGAAAGTGTAAACACTAATTTGGAGGAAAAACAGGGCTGGATCCAGGCTCCGCGGGGCCAGTTTTAGAAAAACCCACAATTTCGCTTGAAGTTGACTCTACAGATGAGAAAAGGAGTCACAAGAAATTACTGGAGCCTTGGAGATTCGGGCCTCTTTCTTCTGTTTACCCGAACTGCTTGTCTGGAGTGCTTCCAGGGGTCAGCCTGGCCTCCCCTCTCTGTCCCCAGCACCCCACGACTGCCGGCATCCCGGGGTAACCTGGAGAGATGGCCTGGGGTGTAAACTAAGTCAAGTTTCCTGGGAGCATCGATCCTCTCTGGCGCCGCAAATGAGGGGTCTGGGGGTCTGGCGGACAGAACACCCCGCTGGCTGGACTGGAACGTGAGGCAGCACACCCAGGGCAGTCACGCTTCACTCCTGAGTCCTGTGGCCTCCGTGGCGCTGACCCAGCCTCCCCCCGCCCACGCTCCTCCTGTCCTAACTGCGCCGTTGGGAGGCGAGGGGCGCTGTGAGGGGCGCAGTGTATGCATCTCCGGGAGAAAAATGCCCCGGTTACCAGGTTACCACCGGGACCAGGCAGCAGCCACAGAACCATTCCCTTCCTCACTCGCGGTATACGTGACCTCAAAAACACAAACTTTATCTTGGGCATTTTCTGGATTTAGAAATAAATGTCACGCCAGCCTGAGATTTCCAAGGAAAAGCGCCACCACTTCATAGCCGGAGTCGTACAGTTATATATTTTAATTTAAAAAAAAGACTGAGTTTGTTGTTTTGAAATAAAAGAATTAACTTGTGCGAAACAAATAATCATCAGCAGGTTGCGGGAGGCAGTGAGAAGCACCAACCGAGGGCAGGCGGTTGGTGGGGGGGCTTCGGGTGCTGGACGGAGCGGGGGAGGGGAGCGGGGTGGCGTGCCGTGCCGCAGGCAGAGCCTAGAGTCCGCCTGGCGGCGGTGCGGAGTGGAGACCCAGTGGCGGAAGGCAGTGCGGTGCTGGGGCGCGCGGCGCGGTGTCTGGCCGGGGGCTCTGCGGTGCTGGGGCGCGCCGTGCGGTGTCTGGCGGTGCGGGACCAGGGGACGGGTTCGCTGCTGGGGCGCGCGGGCGCGGTGTCTGGCCGGGAGGGCTGTGCGGTGCTGGGGCGCGCGGAGCCCGGCGGGGCAGGGGGCGGTACGGTGATGGGGCGCCCCACACAGTATCCTGCGGCTGGAGGTGCGGTGCTGGGGCGCGCGGCGCGGCGTCTGGCGGGGGCGGGCAGGGGGCGGTGCGGTGCTGGGGCGCGCGGCGCGGTGTCTGGCGGGGGCGGGGCAGGAGGCGGTGCGGTGATGGGGCGCGCGCCGTCTGGCGGGGGCGGGCAAGGGGCGGTGCGGTGCTGGGGCGCGCGGCGCGGTGTCTGGCGGGGGCG
>NC_064818.1:12110089-12139481 GCF_023721935.1 Panthera uncia | reverse complement strand
GTGTGTGTATATATATATATATATATGTATCTTTTAAAAGGTAAAAGCTATTCTTAGCTCACAGGCCATACAAAAACAGACCGCGGGCTGCATTTGGTCCTTGGGACGAGGTTAGAACAAACCCAGCATTTACCACCAAGCTCCCGCCCCATCTTTATCTTGTTATTTTTGCTGGGACCCATCGGAAATGGACTTGGATTTTCATATGTCTCATGGTTAGAGAGCATCATTCACTCTCCCCTCCCCTGCCAGGGGCTGGGGAGAGACAGATGAGGGGCCTCGACCGGCTCGATGTCTTGTGACATCATCGGCTCTCTACCCCTTTAATTGCAGGCATACTTGCTAAACGTGATCCACGGGGTAAAATTGCACACATGCAATGGAATCGGCTCCCGGGCTGCACCTGCCTCACGCTGCTCTCCTGGGCTTGCTGTTGGGGGCTGTGTCGTCCATCAGGCATGGTGCACGGACGGTGGTCACAGGGAGAGAAGGGTGCAGAATGTGAACACCACCAGCTCCCCTCCACAACGCCTCCCCCCCACCGTGGCTAGGTGGCTAGGCCCCCGTCAGGGCCGCACTCCTGTCGTGAGGGGACAGCACAAGCACAAAGCTGTGTCCACATACAGCTTTCACACACCTTTGTACCGGAACCCAGAGATTCACTTCATTCATTCAACAAGGTATGTTTTTAAAATTAAGGTGGGGAGCACCCGGGTGGCTCTGTCACTTCAGCGTCTGACTTCAGCTCAGGTCATGATCTCGCAGTTCGTGGGTTCGAGCCCCGCATCGAGCTCTGTGCTGACAGCTTGTAGCCTGGAGCCTGCTTCGGATTCTGTGTCTCCCTCTTTCTCTGCCCCTCCCCCACTCATGCCTCTGTCTCTCAAAAATAAACGTTAAAAAATAAAATTAAGGTGAACTGCACATAACATACAACTAATTTGTGTTGTGTACTGTTTAGTGGCATTTAGGCCATTCGTGCTATGCAGCTGTCATCTTTCTTTAATTCTAGAATGTTTCCATTACTCCAAACCCATCGGGTAGGCGCTCTCTGGGCAGCCACGGAGTGCCCTCTGTCTCTGCGAGTTGACCTGTTCTGGATATTTCTCATCAGAGGAGCCACCCAGCAAGTGCCCTGGTGTGCCTGCTTCTCTCACCGAGCATAATGTTTTCGGGGTTCATCCACGTCATAGCTGGTATCATGACATCATTTCTTTCTTTTTTAAAGTTTTTAAATGTCTTTTTATTTTTGAGAGAGAGAGTGAGTGGGGGAGGGACAGAGAACGAGAGGGGGACAGAGGATCTGAAGTGGGCTCAGCGCTGACAGCCGACAGCACGACCTGGGGCTCAAACTCACGACTGCGAGGTCATGACCTGAGCCAAAGTCGGACGCTTAACCGTCGGAGCTATCCAGGTGCCCCATGACATCATTCCTTTTCAAGGCTGGATAATGCTCGGTTGTGGGCGTCTGCCACGGATGGTTACCCTTTCCTCCGAGGATGGACGTTGGGGTTGCCTGGTCTCGTGTTTCTGAGCACCTGTTACTCTCTAGATGCCGTGTAGACAAGATTAAGGTCGAACATGGCTCCTGCCTTGGAGGAACTTGGTGTTGAGGGGGAAGCAGACTACCTGACAAACATCTCTCGTGCCAGTGGCCGACATTACTTGGTCACAGTCCTCACAGTGGTGACACAAAGTGGGATGTCTCCAACAGAAGGTTGAACCAGTGGCTTTTGTTACCGTTGAAGTGTAGGGCAAATCTTGTTTGCTCCGGTTTGTTCATGGTGGCAGCTTCCTGGGGCCCAGAGCAGTATCGGGACAGAAGGGTGGTACTTGGGGGGGATGGCTGGTCAGCTCCCATTTCTCCCCATGGGGTCATGCCGAACAGATAGAGTCCTTCCTCCCAGGACAGCCCTTCACAGATGTATCCTCCCGGGTCCTGTCCACTTGGGGTGGGACATTCTCAGTTCCTTTCATTGTTTCTGATGGGATGTGGCTTTGTCCCTCCCCATCCTGGTCCCTGTCGGCCCCGCCCCGTGTCCCACGGTGAGCGGTGAGCCGGGGTGGGGGGGGGGGGCAGCTCCAGGAGCACGAGGCCGCCCTCCCCGTGAGCCGTTTCTCCCTGCCAGACGGCATTGCTTTCTTAGGACAGACGGATGGCGGCTGTCTCCGGGCAGGATGCAGGGAGCATCGTCTCTGCCGTCTTCGTGTGCTCAGGCTGCAGGAACAGAACCGCACCGACTCTGCAGCTTGACAGAAATTTGCTGCTCACGGTTCTGGAGCTGGGAGTCTGAGATCAGGGCGTCGCTGTGGCCGGGCTGTGGCGAGAGCCGCTTTCTGGTTGCAGATGGTGACTCCTCTGAGTCCCCACCTGGCGGAGAGCAGAGAGAGCTCTCCGGGGTCCGCTGAAGGAGGACCCTGCTGACACCATCACATTGAGGGGCAGGACTTCAGCACGTGAATTTGGGGGAACGCAAGTTGGCAGTCAGTAGCAGGTACCGCACTGCCCCCAGCAAGGGCCAGAGTTCCCAGGAAATGTCAGGATCCTCCTCATTTCTGAGGCAGAAGGTTGTTCTGTGGGGGGAACCCCCGAGGCATTTTCACCGCTAACCTATTCTGTAGCTCTGCGTACCTTCCTGCAAGGATCCGTGGCGTAGCGAGACGTGGTGCACTGGAGGGGCGCGGGGACCTGCCTTCTTGGAGCCTTTGGGCCCGGCCGGCCGGTAACCCCCGGCTGAGCTTCCCGTGCTGGACAGAGTGGCCTCCGTGCTGCTGAGGTGTTACTTATTTCAGCACATCCGGAACAGTTACAGGCAGGGCCTTGACTGGCAAATCGGGAATGGCCTCTGTTGCCAGGGGAGTGGTTCAGAAACCTAGTAACGATAATGGCGCCTTGTGTGGCCAAGGTCATTCCTATACGTGAGGCTGAAGAGAGAGAATCCTGCCAGGGAGGCCGATCCGCATTGTCAGTCCCCGCCTGTCCCACAGGGAGGGAGGCCGCCTCTCCCTGTGGCCTCTGCCCAGCGGCCTTGGCAGGCCAGGGTGGGTCTCTGCTGCTGGGGGCCGTGGGACCCACCTCCTTCCTCCCCTGCAGGTGGGGCACATGTGCACCTGGACGCAAGGCCGCAGCAGTCACGGTGGGCTTCCCGGGGCGGAGGACGCAGGCTGCCCTCCAGAAAGGCACTTCATGTTCCAGAGTTTCTTTTCTTTCTTTCTTTCTTTCTTTTTTAACGTTTTACTTATTTTAGAGAGGACGGGGAGGGGCGGAGAGGGAGGGAGACACAGAATCCAAAGCAGGCTGTAGGCCCTAAGCTGTCAGCAGAGAGCCCGACGTGGGGCTCGAACCCACGAACCGTGAGATCGTGACCTGAGCCAAAGTCGGTGGCTTAACTGACTGAGCCACCCAGGCGCCAAGTCCTAGAGTTTTAAAGGTAGAAGGCACCTTCGTGGATATTGGGACTTTGTCTCACTGATAGACGCGGAAGGTAAAGAGGGGTCCTCGGGGCTGAGCAAAGCAGGTTCACGGCCATCTGGCCAGCTGCGCCCCTGAATCCCGATACTCCGGTGATAGACGACAAGGAGAGGCGGTAAAACTGAGGGCCAGGGTTCGGTGCGTCGTCAGGGGAGGGCCTCCGGACAGAGGTGCACGCTCCCGGGCACCGCTGCCCCTCCTGGGCTGCCTGCCAGCCTGCCTTAATCAGTGTGGGGCCCGGAGCCTTCTGGAGCGGCCTGGCCGGTGTGGGCACTGTCAGGTGGAAGCGAGGTTGTGTTGACGAAGGACAGGGAGGGGTAGAGACGGAGCAGACTCGGCCTGACCAGTGGGAAGTGCAAACAGGAGAGGAAGGGAGGAGGCAGGTAGAGACGGTGAGGCCTTTCCCCGAGCCATTCAGAGGAGGGCCGAGTGTCGGGGGCAGTTTAGGTGTGAGGCCCGGCTCCTGCCGCACAGAGCTCCTAGTCGGGCTGCGGGGGTAACACAGACACGCGCGTGCATGCACGCGCAGGCGCCCGGAAAGGCATCTGTGGCTCTGGGTCCGCTGGACAGGACAGGACAGCACAGCAGACTCTCAGGGGACCGACCCACTGTCGGTACTTGCAGGGAGTTCTGGGCTTTACAGACGTGCAGACGGGGAGGCAGCATCACTGTCGGTCCTGAGATCACGTAGGAAAGAAGCTTGCCTGGTGCTGGGGGCTCCCGTGTTCCTCAGGTCAGCGTGAGGCTGAGCAGGACTCACTCCTGGGGCCGTGAGCTTGCCAAGTTCAAAAGCAGGCATTGGGGAGGTGGAGACCTGACCCTGGCCCCCCGTCACCTCCCTGCGGGTCCCTCACAACCTGGCCAGCCCAGGACCCAGACGGAGCACACCTTGCCTCCAGGCTACCGCACCCCAGAATTACAAGGCACGAACAGCATACACCTTTTTCTTTCATGGGGCTCTGTGGCTTTAAAGACACAGACAGCGGGACGCCTGGGTGGCCCAGTCAGTTAAGCGTCCGACTTCCGCACAGTTGTGATTTCGTGGTTCGTGAGTGCAAGCCCTGCATCGGGCTCTGCGCTGATAGCACAGAGCTTGGAACTCTTTTGGATTCTGTGTCTCCCTCTCTCTGCCCCTCCCCCGCTGGCACTGGGTCTCTCTCTCTCTCTGTCTTTCAAAAATAAACGTTAAAAAAATTAAAAATTAAAAAAAAAAAATAAAGACACGGACAGTCTCTGCAAAGATAGAGACACCGTGCTTGCCCTTGTTTTCATAGAGAGCAGACCTGAACAGCTGATCTCCCTAGAGCTGTCTTTTGCTCATCTCCAGGATTGCCACAGAAAGGGAGAAATCCCACATTTGGGTCTCAGGGACTTTGTCATGTCACCCTGCTCTGGTGAATG
Organism: Panthera uncia; assembly: GCF_023721935.1. Lineage (NCBI taxonomy): Eukaryota > Metazoa > Chordata > Mammalia > Carnivora > Felidae > Panthera > Panthera uncia. The sequence continues at coordinate 12,134,611 of NC_064818.1, read as the reverse complement.
AGGGTGCTCGGCATGGGGAAACACTGAGGCAGCTGACTAATGACTGTCACCTGGGGAGAACAGGCCCCCGGGTTTGCATAATTTCCCCAATATGTCAGGAAGTGGGCACCACAGAGGGACCTTAATAAGAGCAAAGAGCGAATGTGTCATGGTTCCTAATCTTTTCGAGTGTGAAAGTTCCTTTTATGGTCAAGAAAGCCTCCGTGGTCACAGTTTAGAAGTTGTGCATTTAGAATCGTGGCTTGAGAACATAACACAAGGACTAACAATAGTAACAGCAGCAGGGGGTAGCAAACACACAGTGTCTGCAGGGTGGCCACGGTTGTCTAAGTGCTGTGTGTGTGTGTGTTAATCCACCTAACCGTCACAGAAACCTATGAGGTGGGCACTGTTATTAATTTCATTTTACAGATGCGGTACATGAGGCACAGAGAGGTTAGGTGACTTTTCCAAAGTCACCCAGCTGATAATTAGTGGAGCCATGATTCAAGTCCAGGGGAGCCAGCGCGAGTCCACACTCTTCACCAGCTTTACATGTCTCTGTGCCAGAGACAGACACACAGCTGTGGCCTGTGGACAGTGGGATACCCGGCCCTAGGGAGAATGCATGAAGCAGGGTGTGTGTTTCAGCCTTCGAATGTTGCAGACACGTCACAGCGGGTGAACAAAGAAGTTGCACAAAGGTAGGGAAGGTGGTAACATGTTCAGATGAAGTGAAAAACCAGGCAAGAAGGTACTGTGTATTTGTTATATGTGATACGTGTTACTTTGTGGACACGTACGTATTTATTTATATGCGATGTGTTATTTGGGAATACCTACGTACATAGTAAAAGTATAACCTCTCCTGGGTATAGTAATGCTAGATTCAGAAAGCAATGATCTGTGCAGAGGAGGGAGGGGTCAGAGTGGGGGAGAGAGATGCTGGGAGCATCGTGTTTATCTTTTTGATTTATTAAAAATAAAACAGACCTGGAGCAAACCTTGCAGGTCGTAACAGGTGGCGTGACCTGCGTGGTGGGTACATGAGTACTGGCTGTGTTACTTCTTTGGGTATACGTGACATATTCTGTAATGAAGCTTAAACAGCCGTAAGTTTGCGAAGTTTTCAAATGAACGTGCCTACATACATTTAAAAGTAGTGCGTGTGTGAGCGAGAGAGACCTCCTGGTTTCTTCCCACCTCAGCCTGCGTGGTGCACACAGTGTCAGCCCCACTCCGTTCCTGCGAGACTCTCCCAGGGACCACGGCACTGAGGATCCGGGGTGCAGCTGGGGCGGTGGGGTCTGGAGGCTGTTATGGGTGGGAAAGTTGGGGGGTGTCCGCCCTGCGTGTTCATTTCCAAGCGGCAGAGCTTCCGGGGATATGGAGCCCCGGAGACACAGGTCGTGTTTGGTGGGAGTTCATCAGGCGGGATGTCTGCATGAGACTCTGAATCAAGTGCACGTTTGGAAGTTCAGTCGGTCGTCGCAGACGGTTCCTCTGGGGCCAGAGAGCTTTTGTTTAGTTTCGCTGAATGCACAAGGGAGACCGTCCTACACGCAAAGAGTAGCATGGGGAGTTTCTGCCAGAAGCAGCCAACGTGACATTAGGAAAAATGATTGTAAGGCAGCAAATGCCAACTTGAGTCAGTAGGAGGAAAAGTAGGCAGGAGTTCAAAAGGTCGAGCGGGGTGGGTGAGAGGGTCAGGGACTGTAATTTACCAGGGGAAGGAGGCAGAGGTCAGCAGCCGCTCTCGAGCCTTTCTGCTTCTGTCCAAGCAAGTACGTCATCTATAGCCCTCCTGCGTCATCTGAAAGGTGATGCAAAGGGCCTGGGGTTACCAAGGGGACCTCGGAGGGCCCACAGTGGGGGGGGGGGTCACATTCTGCCCCAGCCACAGGGGCCAACTGGGGGACAGCTTCCAGCTTCACCCCATGTCTACCTGGAACTGGGTCTTAAATCAGAATCTGAGGAGCCAGGTTTGCGCAGTGACGTCCGCAACCCCAGATGACATCTTGGGAAAGTCCGCTAGCTTTCCTCCCCTGGGCACCCGTTCTGGGCAGGACTTTCTACAGTGGTGAGAATGATGCTGAGCCCGCGGGGCGTCTGCGATGGGAAACACTGTATTTCTGTGATGGAGCAGCCACCTTCCAGGGCAGCAGCTGTGTGCTCCTGCCCTACCCTGTGCTCCCAGCCCTCACCGCCATGGGGCCCCCCTGAAAACCCTGGTGTTTTCACCGACTGTGTAGACACCAAAGGGATGTCGGGGAAGGGAGACCTGACCCCTTCGTTCACCCTTCTCATTCCCCAAGAGGCAGCTGGGGCTCTCCCTTCATCAGAGCTCCAGCCAGACCTCACAGTCCCCCGGGGCCACCACCCCCTGCTGTCCCTGTGACACCCTGTGGCCCCTCCTTCCTGTCTCAGTTTCCCTGCCATGGGCCTCCCTCTGAGGGTGCCCTCCACCACCCCCCATCATCTAGCCTCTCTCTCACACCTCCTGTCTCCAGGCCCCTCTCCCTGGGGCCTGTCCCCTCCCCAGGCCCCTCTCCCGTGGCCTGTCCCCTCCCCAGGCCCCTGTCTTGGCCTGCTGCTCGCTTCCTTCCTGCTCCTGCACTTGGGTGGGGACACAACCCGCTCCACACGGCCACCGCCCTGTGAGATTTACAACACTGTTACCACTCCTAAGGAGACCCCTATAGCCTGAAGCTCCCTGTGTCTCCCCAGATGCCCAGACCTGGGTCACCAATTACCTGCCTTCTGCCTTGCATTTGCCTTCACTTTCACCTCCCCTCTCAAGCCCCCGGCGGGCCCTTTGCTTCTCGTCCCCCTGCTGCCCCCACCCCGATTCTCATCATCCCTGCTGCCCCCCCGCCCCCTGAAAGCACAGCTCCCATGTCCATTTCCCCCGGTGAACACCTTCTGTGATGTCCCACCCGGGGACACACTTGCCTTCCTGCCCACGGGCTGCTGCTTCCCAGCCCTGCCGCTGTGCCACTGCCGTCCCGGAGCCGTAAGGTGCCCCCCTCGGCCGTCCTCCTCTCCTCACGTCATCTCAGGTCTGCTCCTGCCTCCTCGTGCCACATCCTGCCTCCTCATAGCCACTTACACCCCCTCGTACCCCCTCGCACCCCCTCATACCTCCTTACACCCCTCATACCCCCTCACACCTCCCTATACTTCCCTACACCTGTTCACACCCCCTCAAATCACTCATGCCTCTCCACATCTCTGCCCTCCTCACATCACTGGCATGTCTGTGTCTGGTTGTGAGTTTCTGGAGGTCAGGGGCCAACTTTTCTTCATCTTACAGTTCTTGAGTCCGGATTCCGTGCGCCATGTCCGGTGACCTGATGTGAACGCCATCAATCTGAAAGCGGGAATGACACGGATTTTTGTCTGGTCTCAGATTTTCCTTAGCTATTCACACAGTCCCTGACTTCCTCCTCTCTGATTTTATGGGTCTGGCTTTGTACTGAGCAGGCAGGGCCTCTGCCGTCAGGAGCACCATAAAATAGGCAAGGATAATTAATCTTTGTGTGCCTGCCCTTCAGGAGCTGTCTCCTCTCCCGACCGAGTTCCTGCCGAGGTCAGCGGGAGCTAGCAGTGGCCTGGAGGAGATGGGCAGCCTGATAAGGGATCCCTGGCGGGCCAGAGAGCAGGGATTACCCAGAATGCTTAGCTCCACTTCTGGGCACTAACCAACCTTTAATGACGTCTCTTGGAGCACAGATTGGATTAGGGGTGAGTGGAAGAGTTTGGATTTATTTTGCTGGAAATTTGGTCCGGACATTTATGCACTTTTCATTAATGGAGGCAGAAACTGTGCTGTAAAAAATATACACGTACGTGTATTTATTAATTTTTTTTTTTTCAACATTTTTTATTTATTTTTGGGACAGAGAGAGACAGAGCATGAACGGGGGAGGGGCAGAGAGAGAGGGAGACACAGAATCGGAAACAGGCTCCAGGCTCCGAGCCATCAGCCCAGAGCCTGACGCGGGGCTCGAACTCACGGACCGCGAGATCGTGACCTGGCTGAAGTCGGACGCTTAACCGACTGCGCCACCCAGGCGCCCCAACGTACGTGTATTTATATGCACACGTGTGTTTGTACGTGTGTGGGGGGTGATATATAATAATGGAATGTATATATTGTGCTTTAAAATGGCAGGAATTTAAATACAGCTTTAAGGAACTTGACTTTTGGAGGATTAACTTGAAGGATAAAGGAAGATGTTCTCAGCATGGCTTGACTAGATTCAATTGCATTCGAGGCACACACTCATCACAAATTGTCAGCAGCGGGTTGAGTTTTTACAAATCATGGACAAGCCTTGTATTTTGATGTGGTTATCACCTTGGCTTTGAGTTTAGAGAGGATCAGATGATTTACGATCAGATTGTGCCTTTCCCTGGTGATGACCTTGTCCCTCCGGGCAAGGCGGGAGTTTGAGTTTTGTGGGGTTTCCCTCTCTTTTATTGCACAAGTCATTCTGTGGTCCCTCAGGGTGGAACCCCTCACCCACGGGCCCCCGTGCTCAGCGCACTCCTTGGCTGCTGCCTGTGTTTAAGGGGAAAACGTCTGAGTATCATTTAAAAGTTATCCTTCCTTCTTGTTTGTTGTGACTATTATCATTGCCATCATTACTCTTACTAAGTCCGCAGTGAACAGTCCATGCTTAGTGCCGAACTCTTTTCCCGAACTCTTTTCCCGAACTCTTTTCCCGAACTCTTTTCCCTGGAACACTTATTCAGAAGACCTTACATGGCCAAGTAAGTTTGGAAAACTGTTGCCTACCGTATGTTTTGCTCAAAGATTTACAGCAGATCGGAGTCTTTTCCAGACTCTGGGACGTTCCTGCAGGGAAAAACTGTTTAGCCTAGCAGTTCCTAAACGTGTTTGATCCCGTGACATTTATTTCCCTAACACTGATGAATTCTCAGTTCTGTGGGAACACCTTGGAAAGCTGTGCCTCCGAGGAAATTTCTTAGAAGCGGAACTGTTGGAGCAAAGCGTGTGACTGCTTATGAGGCTTGCATCCTGGACCGAGTTTTTGATGGTCGCGGCTGGGCACGCCGCCCTTCACCACGCTCCGAGAGGGGTGTTCTGGGGTCCAGGCTGGCCTCGGAGGCAGTCCCCCCGCACCTGACTCTGTGCAGTCTACGAACGTATGCAGGCGAGCTACAGAGGCAGGGGGCTGTGGGAAGTTGAGAAACGTCTGTTTGGTTTGTAAAGAAGGTGGGCAGGTGGGCGGGTGGGGACTCCTTCCGCGCATCCAGCCTGAAGACCCAGCACTGGCTGGTGGTGGGAGCAGCAGGGAGCCCTGGTCGCCTGAGTTGACCCTGATCCACCCAGACTCCCTCCTGTTGTCTCTGAGCCACCAGGAGCTGCAAGGACCAGAGGGGGCAGTACTCCGGGCGAGACAAGAGGAGGCCGAGGTGCCCACCGCTGGAGCCCATGGCTTGCATGTCGGCTCCCAGCGCTCAGACCCGCTGAGGCCAGAGCCTCTTTCTGGTCTGCGTCCCATCTTGTCTCCTCTGGGTGTCTCCCCTCCAGCTGTAGGCCTGTTGAAGGCACTTGGCACAGAGCCGAGTCCACAGGATGCGACCACCTAGTCGTGCCCCGTCCGGGGGACACTATCCCATGGAGTGCCCTTGGGCCATGCCCGGGAGCACCGGGATAGGCCCGGTGTGTACGAGTAAACTGAGTCACTCAGGCCGAAGTTACCTGCCGCTGACCAAGCCCCACTAAGTGTGGCACAACGTTAAAAATATTTGCACGTTGACTTGACAAGGTCAGGCACTTTTTCAAAATATTGTAGTTTCGGGACACCTGGGTGGCTCAGTTGGTTCAGGGTCCAAGTTTGTGAGTTTGAGCCTGGCATCAGCCTCTGCTCTGACAGTGGAGAGCCTGCTTGAGATTCTCTCTCTCCTCCTCTCTCTGCCTCTCCCCTACTCGTTCTCTCTCTCTCTCTCTCTCAAAATAAGTAAAGAAACTTCATAAAAAAAATACTGTGGTTTTTTCCACACTTTGATATCTATGAATTCTTAATTTTTATTATTATTATATTTTTAGATGTATGTTTATTTTTGAGAGAGAGACAGAGCACAAATGGGGGAGGGGCAGAGAGAGAGGGAGACAGAGAATCTGAAGCAGGCTCCAGGCTCTGAGCTGTCAGCACAGAGCCCGATGCGGGGCTCGAACTCACAAGCCATGAGATCATGACCTGAGCCGAAGTCAGACGCTTAACCGACTGAGCCACCTGAAAATGTGTTTTAAAAGGAGGGTTGGTAGTTCTGCTGATTGTAAAGTCTGTGGGAACAGGTGTGGTCCCTCCTCCCCCAGATACAGAGTCTGTGCCTGAGGGTCCCCGTTGGCAGCCTGTTATTGGAGACTTGAGGGAGGGCAGGAGTGTATATGTCTGGGGGGCTGTCCACGGGCCCTGAGCATCCCCTGATCTTTGTTCTTTGCATCATACCTCTCAGTGTCGTGTGATTCTCGTGGTGGCCTCTTCCAGTGTGTTTTAAATTAATGATTGCCGAGCTATTCAAGAGTAGCGCTTTTTCTCAGGAGGTGGTCCTTGGACTAGCTGGATCAGAATCACCTGGGGTCGGGAATGTATTACAATGCGGATTCCTGGGCCCCTCCCCAGACCCACCAGGTTGGCACCTCTAAGGGTGGGGCTGTGGGATTTGCATCTTTAACAAGTTCCCTGGGTGATTTTTTTTTTCTTTTAATTGAAATATAGTTGACACACAATGTTACGTTAGTTTTCCAGAGTACAACATAGTGATTCGACAAGTCTGTACACTACTCTGGGCTCCCCATGGCGAGCATAGTGACCGTCCCCATACCACGTTATTACCTCATTTACTGTCTTCCCTATGCTGTACTTTTCATCTCTGTAACTTACTAATTTTCTAACTGGGAGCTTATACTTCTGAATATCCCCTTCACCAATTTTGCCCATCCCCCCCCCAGTTCTCTGCATGTAAGAGTCTGCTTGTCTGTTGTTGTTTTGCTTTTTCAGATTCCACATCTGTATGAAATCACACGGTGTTGGTCTTTCTCTTTTCTCTGACCTATTTCACTTAGCATAATACCCTATAGGTCCGTCCATGTTGTCGCAAATGGCAAGATTTTATGCTTTTTTATGGTCAAGAAATGTTCCATTGTGTATGCATACCACTTCTTTATCCGTTCATCTGTCAGTGGGCATTTAGGTTGCTTCTGTATCTTGGCTATTGGAAATAATCCTGCAGTAAGCATAGGGGTGCGTGTTATCTTTTCAGAGTAGTATTTTTGTTTTCTTTGGGTAAATACTCAGTAGTGGAATTAGTGGATTGTATGATACTTTTTTTAATGTTTTGGAGGATTTCTATACTGTTTTCCACAGTGGTGGAGAGAGGGCATTAACTACTGAAGGTCCTCAGAAGAAGGCCTTTTAGAAGGCTCCCAGAGGGAAATTGCATACGTGTTCTGGGAACTGGCCCTTAGAGCCATCACGGAGGCTCCGTTGTGACATCTGCATCCGCAGACTTGGCCAGGCACTTGGGATCCACCGAGGAATTTCCTGGGATTACTTTCAGATATCCCTCTTGCAAACGGATTTCTCACTGCGTCTTCCTCAGACCCGGGGGTTCCGGGGGGGTGGGGGGCGCCAATATTTAACCTGTGTGACCTCTCAGATCCCAGAGCTGCCCCCGCACCCCCCCCCCCCAACTATGCCCACCCGTTCTCCCTTTGCCCCTCCTTCACTCTTTCCAGCTCTGGCAACGTATCTGCCCCTTAGATATTTTCAGGAACTGAGCAAAATCCACGAGACGTCCCAAGTACAAAGAGAGCTGCGAAGCTGGAGAGCATGTTCGGGAGCTCGGTGCAGAGGGGCTCGCTCGGTAGCGGGGAATGCGGGGCTTCCCATACTCCCCATCCACGGCAAGGTCATCCCTGGAAAAGGGTCGCCCCTTCTCTACTCTCCCATACCCTCCCTTCTCCCAGAGTCACCCCCGCCCTGCAAACACCACGGGTCCAGGAGAGCCAGGGCATGGGCTCGTGTGCTGCAGTGTCCTAGCCCCGCGCGGTCCCCGGGGCCCGAGCCGAGCTTGTCCCCGAAGCCCCTGCGCGCATGCGCACTACGTGTCGTGGCCGTGTCGCGGCTGGGCTGAAGGGAGCTGCCGCCTGCTTTCTCTGCTCATCGCCTCTCAGAGTCTCTGCCAGGCCGGCCGCTGCACCCTGCATGGACGCATTAGCAATTGTGCAGGACGCAAAAGTTGTGGTGAATTCCCAACACGTGACCTTTCTCCTATAGATAATGGTTGTTTGATGCTTCTAGAGACCAGGGACATTAACAAAGTGGGCTGCAAAGTGTGAGGCCTGGGTGCGTGGATGCTTATGTTCAGACAGCATGAATTTGGTGCCAGTGAAAATTCTAATAAAGGGTAAGGGTAGACTGTTTATCTCTGGTGGGAGTATGGGCTCAAATATGAGTCTTTATTAAATTTTTTTAATGTTTATTTTTTAGAGAGAGAGAATGCGAGTGGGTTGGGGCAGAGAGAGAGGGAGGCACAGAATCCGAAGCAGGCTCCAGGCACAGAGCTTGATGTGGGGCTCGAACTCAGGAGCTGTGAGATCATGACCTGAGCCAAAGTCGGCCGCTCAACCAACTGAGCCACCCAGGCGCCCTTCAAATATGAATCTTATCATAAGAGAAACACCTTGGCACTGGTAGACCAGTAATACCTTTACATTTTCTCCCCTTTTTACCATTTTCATCATTAAAAAAAAATTTTTTTTAAGTTTTATTTACTTTTGAGAGAGAGAGAGAGAGAGAGAACAAGGTTGGGGGCAGAGAGAGAACCCCCAGCAGGCTCCATACTGTCAGCATGGAGCCCGTTGCAGGGCTTGAACTCACCAACTGTGAGATCATGACCTGAATCAAAACAAAAAGTCAGATGCTTAACTGACTGAGCCACCCAGGTGTCCCCCCCACTCCCATTTTCACCATTTTTAAATACCTTTGTCTTGAAAATTGTATGGATGGCTTAAAAAATCTTTAGCTTAACAAACATTCTCACAAAGCAGATCTCTGCATTTCAGAAGCTGTGCCCTGGCACCTGGGTATAAAGGGAAAGGGGCGTTCAAGCGATGATGTTGGTTTGTTGGTGTCAATGTATCGCATCCCCAACCCGCCATGTTGTTCTGTCATTGCAGGTGATTTTCAAAGCCAAGTCAAAATATTCTCCAGAATTACTCAAATACCGGTAAGTACCCCGGGGGAATTTCCATCCACGTCCAGCAAATATGTTTTTGACTATTTAGTACTCGGCGGGGCACCCTGAGGCAGAAATGTAGTCCTCGTCCTTGAGAACCAAACACTCTGTAAAGAGGTCCTTAACACAAAAATTCACAGAATCAGGCAAAGCAGTGGTTGTTCAGGAGCAGGAGCAGTCTCTGCCTCGGGCTCTGTGCACTGTGAGAGTCACGGGAGTTTTGTGGAAGAAGTCAGTCTGTGCTGAGCTGAGAGGAGAGGCTCATAATCTGGAAGGAAATGCCTTAAATCACATGCCACGTTTATGTGAAGAGGTCGATAGGCATGTTTTTCTGTGGAGAGGGCTCATGGGTTTCCCACAATTTTCAGAGAGGTCTGTGACCCCAACACCCTCCACCCCAACAGCAAAGAACCAGTGGCTTCAAGAATGTGAGACTTGGTCAGGGGGAAAGGGAGACCAGGCATTCGGAAGGGGTGAGGCCAGCATACGGTGTTCTGATGTCCTTGCCCAGGAGGGCCCCACTGCCATGGGCGGACGTTTCTGAAAAGGCGACTTTGGCCAGTTACCTCCTTGAATCAAAATGAGAATGTATTTCCTTTGTTCCTTGAAAAGTGTGTAAAAATGTGTGCCTATTATGTTTTATGTAAATATATAATTTTAAATGTATAAATGCTTTCTGTTTCAAATTCCAAAGATGTACTTTTATTCAGATGTAATTGACATGCAATGTCGTATTAGTTTCAGGTGTACCACAGAATGATTTGATATTGGTATATGTGTATTGCAAAACGATCGCCTCAGTAAGTCTAGTTAACCTGCGTTACCATCCATGGTTACAAAAATTGTTGTTTCTTGTGATGAGGACTTTTAAGGTCATGGAAGTGCGTATTTTGATCTCCCCTTTTATATCCAAGAAAACTGAAATTGAGGAAGTGATACGACAGTACTCAGATCAAGAGACAAGTCTTGGCCACGTTTCTTTTTTTTCAGCTCATCTTGATGTCTTTGTTCACTACTTTGTGCATGTTTCTACCAGACTACTCAACTGGGATTTTAGGGTCCACCATGAAATAATGTTATTATTATATAATAACAATAATAATAATAATAATAAATATTATATAATAGTAAATATAATATAATATAATATAATATAATATAATATAATATAATATAATAATATTATTATAATAAGGAGAACCATTTAAAGGAGCAGTTCCCAAGTTAACTTCTCCGAAGCAAAGTACCTGGCCTTTCCTCCGCACCCATAATCTCTGCCTCCATCCTCTTGACTCTGGAAATGTAGATCAGCTGTGGGGACTGGGGAGCCAAGAATGCATGAAGATTGGGGTGGAGGAAGAATGTTCTGATTGGATCACGGAGCTGGTCTTGTCTTGGAAGCAGTTGGTTGAGCCTGGGGTAGTAAGGTGTCTTCTCGAAGTGAAATCCCAAAGCACTGGTCAGAAAATTTTCAGCCTGAGCACTTGGGGGATGGGATTCCTTTCGGTGAGAAGACGAGTGTGTGGGGACTGTACTTGATTCTGGAACCAAAGTGCAGACAGTAGGATAGGCTGTTTCCAGTGGGAGGGGATTTGCAGAAATGAAGGGAGGAGACCAGGAGAAACCCGGCTGGATGCGATGCTTGGGCTGGAGAAGGCATAAGAGTTTCTTGAAGCCAGGAAGGGTAAGGTTTCAGTGGGAGAAGCCTGTTAACTCCGGTCTAATAATAAATCCTCAGAGTTATTCGAGTTTATCTCTTCTATCTCCTCTGCTTGATTCCCCATTTCCTTAAGCCAGATGCCCCTGCAGACATTTCAGGCCATGATTTATCCCTTGAGATGCTTTGATACATTGGCTTGTAAATAGACTGGCTTTTCTAATTGAATCATGACTCATTTGAAATGAAACAGTAGCCCTTAGTCTAGAACTAGTTGCAACTCCTCACCCCAAGCTACTCCCATAGCAGTTCGATGTTGTTGTTGTTTTTTAAGTTTATTTATTTATTTTGAGAGAGAGGGAGGGAGGGAGGGGCAGAGAGAGGAAGAGAGGAAGAGAGAATCCCAAGCAAGCACTGTCAGTGCAGAGCCCGATGCAGGGCTTGAACCTACGGGGCTGGGTGCTCGAGAACGCTTTGACTTTAAGCCTTTTATTTATTTATTTATTTTAATTAGTTTTTTTTTTTGACATTTATTTATTTTTGAGACAGAGAGAGACACAGCATGAACGGGGGAGGGGCAGAGAGAGAGGGAGACACAGAATCGGAAGCAGGCTCCAGGCTCCGAACCATCAGCCCAGAGCCCGACGTGGGGCTCGAACTCGCGGACCGCGAGATCGTGACCTGAGCTGAAGTCGGACGCTTAACCGACTGAGCCACCCAGGCACCCCGACTTTAAGCCTTTTAAACTGTTTTCCCTCCACCTTTGATTTTTTTTTGTTGTTGGTAAGTAAAAATGTAATGAGCCAGGCTTTGCTTTTCCGGTTCTGTAAGGAATCTGAGATCTAAGAAGAGAAATGGAAACGACGCTTTCTAATCCGTTAGCGCCATCCCCTCCCCGAAGGAGGTAGCCAAGGTAGCAAAGTTCTGTCGTGTTGCATTAGCTGGCACTTCTGTCCCCAGGCCCGTGTGGGCAGGACTCTAGGAGCCACCTCAAAGGCTCACCGTCTCTGCGCTTGGGGACTAGCCAGAAGCTGATCCCTCTGGGCTCATGAGCAAAGTCATCTTCCCAGATGCAGGGCCCCACTGATTTTCTTCTCCTTTGGCCTTTTTTCTCATCATAGGCTGTTTATCCTGACCCTATGGTTTGAATTGAAAGGCAGTAATTCTGGGGGAGAGTGTACAGTGTTGTTGCCATGGAAACACACATTTGCCCTAGGATCTGTTCTGCACCCCTGCCCACCACCTAAATCTCTTTTCTGCAGAGCTGCAGACCCAGGAGGAAAAGTGAAGTTTTGTAAGGGTTTTTGTTTTTTTTTTGTTTTTTTTTGTAAAAAATGATAAAATAGAAAAAGATTGAAAGTTTGGAATGTGGACCTGTGGAAAGAAGGAAACCAAATCTACTGAGCTCCCCCACTCTCCTCCCCACATAACCCCCCTCCAGCCCTGAGGAAACACAGTGATGTTTTCCATCATAGGTTTTCATATACATTTCCCAGGACTGAGTTGTTTTACCACATTGACGATTTAGCTGACTTTTACCTTAATGTTGGAGCAAAAGTACTTTTTCCATATTGTTTCACGTCTCACAACACAGCTCATTTAAGACAAAAACAGGCTTCGGTGCATCTGGGTGGCTCAGTCGGTTAAGCATCGGACTTCGGCCCAAGTCATGATCTCACAGTTTGTGGGTTCGAGCCCTGCATGGGGCTCTGTTCTCTCAGCACAGAGCCTGCTTCATATGCTCGCTCTCTCTCTCTTTCTGCCTCTCCCCACCCCCCGTCTCAAAAATAAATAAACATTAAAAAGAGAAAAAAGACAATAACAGGTTTCTGTTTGGCAGGTGGTCTTAGAAGCACTCAGAGCAGGCCGGGATAGAAATTACGGGGCAGGAAGGTTTTAGGCAGAAAGATCAGCTTGGGTAAAGACAGGGGGAGATGGGGACATCTGTGGGCTTCACGACAACACACAGACTGGCTTAATTAGCATGTGGGGCACCCACCGATTGACCTGGCTCCGTAGACTGATTGGGAGTGTGGCGGAGTAGAGGGTTTAGGGTGGGGTTTAGGGTGAGGGTCAATCTGGACACCAGCACGTTGGTTCTAGACAGAAGGCATGGGACCATGTGGTTGGTGAGGACGGGGAGGGGGGCACACCGGGGAGCAGGAATAAAGAATCTGTTGACCTTGACAACTCAGTAAACTGGGGTTGTAATCAAGGAAGATCTTTATAGTTTAGGAGTCTGCAAAAAAAATGACGGTGCCTTTCATAGAAACAGGAAAAGAGAGAAGTGCTGGAGGAGGACCGTCGGGAATTAGGCTTGGACACGGTCTGAGGTGACAGGGTGGCAGCTGTTTGGAATGTGGGTCTGGTCGTAGGACGGGGGCAGTGGCTCAAGACGAGATCTTTATGAACCTGGTCGTACAGAAGCTGTAAGAGTGAACGTATTTCCCAGGGAACGGCGGGGGGGGGGGGGGGGGGGGGGGGGAAGGGCCAAGGGGGGGATCCCGGGGGGGGGGGGGGGGGGGGGGGGGGAGGAAGGGGCCAAGGATGTCATCACTTTGGGGGAGGAAGGGGAGGAAGAGGAACCAGCGGCTATCCAAGGGGCAGGCTCAGACAGGGGAACGTGAGGCAGGTGAGGGCTGTGGAGTGATGGACAAGGGAGCACCAGGAAGGTGGGGCAAGATGGCGGCCGAGAGTTGGCACCTTTGGGTTTGATGAGTGGGTCATGGGGGCCTGGGAGAACGTGGGGTCAGCAGGAGAGGACCTGCGGAGGAAGGAATGACAGGAAGAGGTAAAGACTCTGTGGACAATAGGAGAGGCTGGGGTGAGACCTTGAGGCTCCGTGGGGTGAGGACAGAGGAGAAACCAGAAGGGGCAGGACCCTTCTGCTGGATTCCCACAGCAGCTCTTTGAGGCAGAATAGGAATCCTCGTCTCTGTTTGTCGGATAAGGACACGCAGCCCAGAGTGGCCCAGAGACTCGCCTGACGTCTCAGCTCCATGTGTCGCCCACACCCTTCTTCTCTGGGTCACGCCAGGCAGGTGAGGGCAGGGCAGGGTGATGGAAAGGAGGGAGGGTGTGGCGGAGGCTTGGTTGCAAACCCAAGGTGGAAACGTGTGGCAGGGAGGCACCCCATACCAGCTGCCCTGGGTGCCACACGGTCAGTGTTGAGTTATGTCTGGCTTCCTCACCCTTTACTTACACTCTCTTTCTCCCTCTGCCCCTCCCTCCGTGGGTCCCGTCAGTGCCATGAGGTCCGGAGCTGGGACTACGATCCGGGATTCTGGGTCCCGGTCTGTAACAGCTCTTGAAGACACCGGTGTCATTCTGTAGCTTCCAGACCACTTGGAGTCGACGGTTTCCATCTTTTGGATTTCCAAATGTAGTCCAGTTAGACCAGTCTGGTTTTGAGCCAAGCAGGTCTGTTCCTTGTTTGCATATCTGCCGAAGGAAGTGAAGGGTATGGACAGTCTTGAAGATAAGCGTGAGGCTGCTGATTTTGGTTCTAGTAAATCCGAGAAGTCTTTCTGTAGACCTTGCACCAGTCACCCAGGACGTGAGGAGATCTGGGAAGCTACAAGGTAAAACTGACAGCGACCTAGACATTTTGCATCCGTTCAGCCTCGGGCAAGATGCTTGGGCAGATTTGCATCGCCGCAGAATACTGCCTCAGTAGTGAGTGTTTCCGGGTCAATGTGAGCACCACCCAGACTCCCCCCTCCATCCATGACTTTTATGGGGGGTACAGCCTTGTATACACACACACTTAGTCCTCAACAACACCCTGCAAAGCAGGTGTTATTTAGTCTGCGTTCAGATGATGAGGCTAAGGCTCCCACGGGGTGGTTTTGCCCAGGGTCACCGAGCGCAGCCTTGTTGGTGCCCCCCTGAGACCCTCCTCTGACCTGGAGCCCATGCGCTTCACTCTCAGCGTGTCCACGTGAGGAGTGAGCGCTCAGCGGGGGATTCAGTCCAGACGTGCGCTGTCCCACCCAGTCCGCATGGCCTCCCGGACGCAGGGAAGGGTGGCTCCGAGGGCACCTTCCTGAGGGTACAACTTGTAGTTTTATCTGTAATTTGTTATTTTTTTTTAATTTTTTTTAACCTTTATTTATTTTTGAGACAGAGAGAGAGACAGAGCATGAACGGGGGAGGGTCAGAGAGAGGGAGACACAGAATCTGAAACAGGCTCCAGGCTCTGAGAAGTCAGCACAGAGCCCGACGCGGGGCTCGAACTCACGGACCGCGAGATCGTGACCTGAGCCGAAGTCGGACGCTTAACCGACTGAGCCACCCAGGCACCCCTTTTATCTGTAATTTGAATCGTGGAACAGCCACCTCCGAAATCTGCCCTCGTAGGTGTTGGATAACTCTGGTACGTTCTGCTTCTGGCAGCCAACCAGAAAATACCGCGGTTTCCTTCTGGATGGATCCAGAACGTACAGCCAGCGTGCAGGCAGCGTCTGACATTTCTCACTGGTCCCTTCCAGGTTACCCCTCTACCTGGCCTCACTCTTCATCAGCCTCGTTTTCCTGTTGGTGAATTTAACCTGTGCGGTGTTGGTGAAGACGGGAAACTGGGAGAGGAAGGTCATTGTCTCCGTGCGTGTGGCCATTAATGACACTCTCTTTGTGCTGTGTGCCGTCTCGCTCTCCATCTGTCTCTACAAAATCTCGAAGATGTCCTTAGCCAACATTTACTTGGAGTCTAAGGTAGGTGGGATGACGGTCAAGATCCCCTCAGTAAACTTACTCTGAAAATAGTTTCCTGGTTGCAAACAGACAACTCAACAAATACCTTTCACACCTGCCCTAGAAATGATTAGCCGTGCCGTGGTTGCCAAAACACAGAGCTGTGTAGTTCGTGAACTTTGTATGCGAGGAGGGTTCCGTTCGAGCTGGCTCAACGGAACCAAGAGTGCAGAATTCCTGGCAGAGAGGTCATCTCTGGCTTATAGATACAGTGTTTAAAGGACTTGGCAGGATTGACTGCGCTGATAATATTCGTAGAAACACACACCCAGTGACCCCTGTGTTCCAGGCACTTTTATAGAAGATAAGCGTTCTACACGGGGAAGCTAATGTAATCCTCACAAATCCCTGGGGGGAGGTATTATCCCCACTTCATAGACCGGGGGACCAGGGCGCAGAGGTCAGGAGCTCGCCCTGGGTTGCACACTCAGTGGATGCTCAGCTCAACTTGGGACCCGGCAGGCTGGCCCCGGGGTCTTTCAGGTGCGATTCACGCTCCCCTCGGGACCGGCCTGCGTGTCAGGGGATGGTGGACATCCCAGTGTGGACAGCGCCCCCTGGGGTTCAGAACAACGTCTCTTTCCTGCTGACTGGTCAGGGATGGAGGCAGATGCTATGAGAGGGAGGCTCCTGGCCCCTTCCCTCGCTTTGCTGCTGTATGGCACACCCTCCAGTCTCTGTTTTCTCCTTCCTTTCCCTGGAGTTAGAAAGGACAGGGGCGCCTGGGGGGGCTCAGACCGTTAAGCTCAGACCGTCTGACTTCAGCTCGGGTCATGATCTCGCGGTTCGTGAGTTCGAGCCCCACGTCGGGCTCTTTGCCGACGGCTCGGAGCCTGGAGCCTGCTTTGGTTCTGTGTCTCCCTCTATCTGCCCCTCCCCCATTCACGCTCTGTCTCTGTCTTTCAAAAATGAATATTAAAAAAAAAGGGGGGGGTGTGGATATGCTCCTGGGGCTGTGGTGCCCAGGTGCCCCTGAGTGGCTTGATCCCAAGTTTTCCTTTGTCGAGAAGCTCAGTGAAGTGTGGAGGCTGGGGAGGGGCCCCAGCACACCAGTCACTTGACCTCTGTGGACCTTGGCTTTTCTCATTTGTAAAATGGTTGAGTGACTTCTCACCTTCCTCGACCGTTCTTGGCTGCCTTCTGTGCCCCGAGGCCCAGTTGGCTGCGGTAAATGTTCGGTCTGCAGACCGTGAGGCAGCTCTGTCTCCACAGTGTCGTGTCCTCAGCAGTGACCAATAGATTAAAATCTGTGCCTCTGACTTCAGAAATATAGAGCCGTGGGGCACCTGGGTGGCTCAGTCGGTTAAGCGTCCGACTTCGGCTCAGGTCATGATCTCACGGTCCATGGGTTCGAGCCCCGCGTCGGGCTCTGTGCTGACAGCTCAGCCTGTTTCAGATTCTGTGTCTCCCTCTCTCTGACCCTCCCCTGTTCATGCTCTGTCTCTGTCTCAAAAATAAATAAACATTAAAAAAAAAAAATACAGAGCCATCACCAGGCATCCTGTGAGTGGCTGACCTCTTGCAAAATCCCAAAAGACTTCGGTACAACCAGAGTAGTTCCCACTTATAAGTTCTCTCCCTCTATGCTTTACCTGTGCGTCCTCTCTCTCTTTCTCTCTCTCTCTCTCTCAAAATAAGTAAACATTAAAAAAATTTTTTTACAGAAAAAAAACCCACAAAAATCAGAATTGTGGTTTTTACAGGAAGGGTTAAATTTCAGACTGCCAAAAGACCATTTAGGTCACCCCTGTGGCAAACAAGCGAATAACCTACTACTGACAAAATAAAATACTATCTCGTTAACTAGTGACTTCCAAATGCAAATCTCAAAAATCGATTTCAGTTTTTTGGTGATGTTTGTCAGCTGTGTTTCTAGCTGGCACCCATTGACTGTAAATCGATAGCTTCCTAAATTGGGGCACAAATCACCAATTTCCATGTAATTCCAAGTCCAGAGTGACACTGCGACTCCAGAGCTTCCGGCTTAGAAGATTCTGGACTTTGAGGCAGCGCTCCCTGCCCAGAGCCACCATCAGCGAGATCGCACTCTCCCAGCTACCATCCTGCTGAGATGGGCTCTTCCTGGGCCACAGGCTGTGCACTGGGCTCATAAGTCAGGGGTCGTCTTGCAAACTGAACAACATAAGCCACTTGACTTTGCATTAAGCAAATAGCCCATATTTAAGGCATCTCCAAATTGGCTTCCAGATTTTGAAGCATCTATTTGAAGATAATCTGAAATTTGCAGAGGGGAGGGGCACCTGGGTGGCTCAGTCGGTGAAGCGGCCGACTTCGGCTCAGGTCATGATCTTGCGTTTGTGGGTTCGGGCCTCTCGTCAGGCTCTGTGCTGACAGCTCAGAGCGTGGAACCTGTTTCGGATTCTGCGTCTCCCTCTCTCCTGCCCCTCCCCTGCTCATGCTCTGTCTCTCTCACTCTCTCTCAAAAATACATTAAAAAATATTTTTTTTAATTGAAAATTTTTAGGGGGGATGTGGGATGCAATGAAGCTTGGGCTTGGGTCTAATGTCTGAGGGTGGAGGCTTTGATGGGGCTCGTGGGCACCATAGCGCATGCCTCTGAGGCATTAGGCTGAACACAGGCCGGGTTCCGGGAGGAGGCCGGTGTCCCAGACCCGGATCGGGCGCAGCCCTCATGGCTCCCGCTCTTCCAGGGCTCCTCCGTGTGTCAAGTGACTGCCATCGGAGTGACCGTCATCCTCCTCTACGCCTCCCGGGCCTGCTACAACCTGTTCATCCTCTCGTTTTCTCAGAGCAAGAACGTCCATTCCTTTGATTACGACTGGTACAATGTATCAGACCAGGTCAGTGGGTGCCGGCGATCTGTCACCTGAACGGCGACTCTTTGCTTCGCAGCATCCCATGTGGCAGAGAGGTATAAGCTCCTTGCTTCTGCGGCTAAATAGCTGGGTGACCTTGCCGGTCGCTAACCTGTGTGGTATCTGCATCCTCATCTGTAAAATGGGATCGTAGTACCTGCCTTGTTCCAGCTCACGTTTCTGAGAGAACTAGGGTATATATGTGCACACACACACAGAGACACGCACACACAGACATGCAAGCACACACATGCATACACTTCTGCTTTCTCCTTTCTGGGGCTCTTGTCAAGCAGTACTTAAAAAAAAAATTTAAGTGCTTCCATATAAATGTGAGATGGTTTCCTTAAAGGGTGAAATTTGCCAAGGGAAAACAGAGTGTGCGCAGGTTTCAGAAAATACATAAAACCATGACTTAAAAAAAAAAATGGAGCCTGTAAACAACATTTGAGGAACTCGAGACAAAAATGACTGGGGTATTAAGGTGTTAGTAAAAGCTCCTTTTAGCAGTTGTCTCCATCTGATATTCTTCTCATTTAATACATCCTAGAAGCTCATAAATTATAAAGCCACAAACAAAGGTAGCGACGTATCATTTGGGATTCTTGTCCAAATGAGAAAGACTGAACGTAAGTCATCCCCTCACTTGGGAAATAGCGACGCTTTGTGCAAATGAGAAAGACTGAACGTAAGTCATCACCTCATTTGGGAACTAGCGACGCTTTGTCCTCAGCCGTGGACGGGGTGCTGGGGACACAAACGTTCACAGACTCCCTCCCTGCCTGGGGGAGCGACTTATGTCCACTGAGGAGAACACACACACAGGCCATTACAAGAGAGAAACAGAACTTCTGTTCTATGACAGGAGACTACTGGATTGAATTGCAAAAGCCCTTAACTTTTCCTGGAAAAATACTGAATATTCAACCATATACAAACGCACTTCTAAAAATCCCAGCGGTGCTCAGAACCTGGGCCGGATTAAGACCCTGGAGGAAGGCACTAAATGACCACAATAAACACGTGGGGACAAAGGGAAATTCAGGACAGGCACATGGAAGGTGTCATAATTAGAAAAGATTAAAACAGCCACCACCACCCAAACCAATTCCACACGTGCAGGATGGTAGAAAGTTGAGCACTGCTGAAGGTGCGCCCTGTTTTGAGAAAATCAAACATAAAAATGTATTTTTCCTGTCAGTGAATTTAACCTGTGCAGTTAGCCAGTGTGTTAGCTAAGGGCAAAGCGGGTTTAGGATAAAATCTAGACAGAGAGGTGTGCCTGGGTGGCTCAGTTCGGTTAAGCGTCCAGCTCTTGGTTTCAGCTCAGGTCATGATCTCACGGTTTGTGGGTTTGAGCCCCACATCAGGCTCTGTGCTGACAGCATGGGGCCTGCTTGGGGTTCTCTGTCTCCCTCTCTCTCTGTCCCACTCCTGCTCTCTCTCTCAAAATAAATAAATATACTTCAAATACACACACACACACACACACACACACATACATATAAACTTTAAGCAATAATAAATTAGAGACTTATTCGTAAGACAAAGGCTCTCACGGAGTAAAATATACATAAAACTTACAATTGTAACCATTTTTAAGTGTACAGATCACTGGCATTAAGCACATTCCCATTGTTGGGCAACCATCACCACCTTCTGTCTCCAGAACTTGTTCATCTTCCCAAACTGAAACTTCATATCCATTAAACAACAGAGATTAGGTTTTAACAAAATAATTATTTCAATTTTTCTTTCAGTTAAGGGCTTCTGGTGATAACAAATTTAAAATACCACGACCTTGAAAGTTCTGTTGTTTTTTTAGGGGGATGGTTGTTCATGAGTAGCTAGACCTGTGGGGTTGCAACTGAGAGAATCTAGGCGCAAATCTAACAGGTGGCCACAAGCTGCCCGCTATTCGTGTAGAATGAATAGAAGGACAGCGTGCTACGGAGATGTAGCAGAGATGGGACTGGAGATGCAAAGCTCGAGAGGGATCCTTCCGAGAGTGGCATGGTTAGTGCTGGTTACTGTACTTCGAATCCCACGTAATGGAGAAGGCAGAAGGATCGAGTTGAGGTGATCGGCCAGCTGTGGCCCGATTTTGGCACACTGTCTAGGTTTGAGATGCTGGCCTCTCTGGTGGAGTTGCCCAGACGCGACCATGTGTGCTTCTCACAGGCCGTGTGCCCTGCAGGAAGGGAGGGACGACGCACCAGGCCCATTCAGCTGTCTCACTGGTCCGGACAAACGTCCTGGACTCTGAACAGTTGTTTCCAAACAATCTAGCCTGCGCAATTGATGGGTTGGGGCTCCTGGGTGGCTCAGTTGGTTGAGCATCCGACTCTTGATTTTGGCTTGGGTCACAGTCCTGGGGTTATGGAGCCCATAGGGGATTCTCCCTCTCTCTCTCTCTCTGCCCCTCTCCCCCGCTTAAAAAATTCACGTGTTTATCCTAGGGATGAGACAAAGGGTCACAGTTACATGCTGCTCTTAAAAATTGAGGAGGGGGTGACATAACGTCTCATGATTTGATTGCTGAAGGAAAGAAAATCAACTTAAATTCAGGAGACTTAATTAGGATATGAGGAAGATTTTGGAGGCTGGAGTACTAAAACATCAGAGACGGGCAGTTTCTGTCCTTGATTCTCTTGAAGGTGATAACTGTCTCTCCTGTGTGGCTGAAATAAGCCCCCACCTGAGGTCTGGACCATTAGTTTTGCCTGATTTCAGCACGCACATCATAGCATTAGAATTAGTCTCTGTTCACGTTAGGAAGAATCAGATCAGACTTCTTTCCTCCGCCCTCAGTCTGGTGACTCCATTTCCTCTCTTTTCCGCAGGCGGATCTGAAAAACCAGCTGGGGGATGCCGGATATGTGGTGTTTGGAGTGGTTCTTTTCGTGTGGGAGCTCTTACCCACCACCTTGGTCGTCTACTTCTTCCGAGTTAGAAACCCTACAAAGGACCTTGTGAGTAGACCATTTGATGTTTGCAGAAAAGATCTGCCTCTAGTCACAAAACACGCAATCAGATTTTCTTCTCAGATTTTCAGTAGCGTGCCTCTTCTGTCCTGTTGTGTTATAAAAATTTCCCATGTCTGTCTGTGACTGTCTTTTTGCGTAACTCTTTTCGAGGCAAATTCATTCTTCAGCTAATGCTTTTAGTTGTATCTCAGGCCTTGAGCTAGTGATCAGCTGTTTTTCCTAAAGCAACAACAGTGTCATTAGTATCTTAGCCTTGCCTTGGGGCGAACCCCATCTATAAGCTTTGATTTTAGCAAAAGGGAAATAGAAAATGGGGCTCCAGTTCCTCACCCCGTGTTATGCCGGAGGCGCGGTGATACGGAAACACCGTGAGGAGTGCTGACCTCACTGTCCCAGTTTGGTCCCATTTCTGCTCAGCCAGCTTCATATAAATGTCTTTATGAGGACGGGACAGAATGTGCACGACTTCCCAGAGTGAGGAAACTCCTGGGAGTGTCGGCTTCGTGAATTATTCCAGCCACACTAACCGGCGCTGGAATTTTGAGTCGCTGATCTATGAAACCCGTGGAAAAGTAGAGTAAGTGGGTCTTGGCCAATGTGAGCCAAGCGTGGGCGGTAAAGAAAGCAGCGATCCGATAACCAGCCCGCCGTGTTTCCCCCCAGCACAGCCTGACCGAGGCCCCCGCAGACCAGGCAGGTGGGCAGTGTTTTTTAGACCTCGGGATCCGTTTCCTCCCCTTGGATGATTTTTTTTCGGAAGCCGCCCTGCACTTCCTCTGACCTTTACTTGATTTGGGAACAGCCAGAGGCGTCTGTACGGTCAGATCCTAAACACTTTGGGGTCACCGGCGAAGAGACAGGACCGGACGGGCAGGCAGCGGATTCTAGGCCGGGAGTCCAGCTGCATTGCTTTCTCTCCTTTCCTGAAGTTTTCTGGGCGCCTTGCTTGCCTGCCTGAGGGATAGGGCGGGGTCTCTTAATCACACTCCCGTGCCCAGCGAGGCCTCACCCAGGCATCATGTGCCTTTTCGTCACTTCCCTGTGTTTCAGGGACTTCAGAACTGGGCTCCCTAAGCCCAAGGCAGCCTGAAGGAGAGAGTAGGTGTCCAAATTTAACGAGAGAAAGGCTAACGCGATAGTGTTCAAGGTACTATTTTCTTAAATGAATGCAGAATAATGTCTCAATTTGTACTCTCAGATCTCATTGTCCAGGGAAATAGGTCACCCTTAACATACTCTGTGTAGCTGGGGTTACTTGGTTGTAGTGCCTTGAATAGCTCTGCTGTTGAGGGCATTTTCTAGAGCAGTGGTTCTTAAACTTTTCAGTCTCAGGATACTTTACACGGATTCTTTTTTTTTTTTTTTTATTGATCTGTAACTGACATATCAATATTTCAGGGGTACAGTGTAATGGTTTGATATCTGCATATATTGCAAAATGATCACTGTAAGTCCGGCTGACATCCATCACTGTGTAGTTACAGGGTTTTTTTTTTTCTTGTGATGAGAACTTTCGAGGTCCATGCTCTGAACTACGTTCAAATACGCAGTCCACTATTAGTAACTCTGGACCCCGTGCTATGCGTGACATCCCCAGGACTTACTTCATCACTGGAAGTTTGTACCTTTTGGCCCCCTTCGCCCATTTTGCCCACCCCCTATCCTCCACCTCAGGCCAGCACCCATCTGATCTTTACATCCATGTGGGTTTTCTTGGTTTACTTTTAGAGTCCACCTAGGTGAGATCTTATGGTATTTATCATTTTCTGTCTGACTTATTTCACTTAGCATAACGCCCTCAAGGTTTATCCATGTTGTTGCAAGTGGTAAGATTTTGTTCTTTTTCTTGGTTGAGTAATACTCCGGCGCGAATAGCTTTTCCTTAGCTTTTCATCCATTGATGAACTTTTAGGTGGTTTCCATGTCCTGGCTATTGTCAATAATGCTACAGTAAACACGAGGGTGCATGTGTCTTTTCAAGTTAATGTTTTTTATTTTCTTCAGATAAACAGGTAGAAGTGGAATTGTGGGATTGTAGGGTAGTTCAATTTTAATTTTTTGAGGAACCTCCGTACTGTTTTCCACAGCTGCACCAGTTTGCATTTCCACCAGGAGTGTACAAGGATTTCCTTTTCTTCACATCCTAGCCGATACTTGTTACTTTTTGTCTTTTTCATTGTAGCCATTCTGACAGGTGTGAGGCGGTCGCGCACTGTGGTTTTGATTTGTTTTGATGACTAGTGAGGTTCACATCTTTTCACGTGCCTGTTGGCCATCTGTAGGTCTCTGGGAAAATGCTCAGGTCCTTTGCCTGTTTTTAATTGGGTTTTTGCTATTGAGTTGTAGGAGTTCATATATTTTGGAGATTGGATATATGATTGGATATATTGGATATTTTGGATATTGGATATATGATTTGCAGAAATCTTCTCCTATTCAGTATGTTGTCTTTTCATTTTGTTTATGGTTTCCTTTGCTGTGTGGAAGGAAGCTTTTTAGTTGATGTCCCGCTTGTTTGGTTTTGCTTTTGTGTCATTTACTTTTGGTGCCAGATCATTGCCAGGACTGACATCAGGGAGATTACCACCTGTGTTTTCTTTTAGGAGGAGTTTTATGGTTTTGATTCTCACATTCAAGTAGTTAATCCATTTTGAGTTAATTTTTGTATTTAGTATAAGATAGTCGTCCAGTTCCATTCTTTTCCATGTGACTGTCCAGTTTTCCCAACACCATCTATTGAAAAGGCTGTTCTCTTTCCATTATGTATTCATGGTTGCTTTGTTATAAAGTGATTGACCATGTAAGCATGGGGTTCTTTCTGCGCCCTCAGTTCTGTTCCATTGATCTAGGTGTCTGTTTTGTTTTTTTTTTTAATTTTTTTTTTTAACATTTATTTATTTTTGAGACAGAGACAGAGCATGAACGGGGGAGGGTCAGAGAGAGAGGGAGACACAGAATCCGAAACAGGCTCCAGGCTCTGAGTGGTCAGCACAGAGCCCGACGCGGGGCTCGAACCCACGGACAGTGAGATCGTGAC
>NC_064818.1:12045474-12109989 GCF_023721935.1 Panthera uncia | reverse complement strand
ACAAAAGCGGCAAACGCTGTTTTGTTTTTTTTTTAATTTTTTTTTTTAACATTTATTTATTTTTGAGACAGAGACAGAGCATGAACGGGGGAGGGGCAGAGAGAGAGGGAGACACAGAATCCGAAACAGGCTCCAGGCTCTGAGTGGTCAGCACAGAGCCCGACGCGGGGCTCGAACCCACGGACAGTGAGATCGTGACCTGAGCCGAAGTCGGACGCTTAACCGACTGAGCCACCCAGGCGCCCCTCTAGGTGTCTGTTTTTATGGCAATACCGTACTGTTTTGATTACCGTATCTTTGTAATATAGTTTGAAATCAGGGAGCGTGACACAGCTTTGTTCTTCTTTTTCAAGATTGCTTTGGCTCTTAGGGGTTACACCGATAAATTATTGAGCACCCCAGAGGCTCTTGTTTGGAGGTGTGTGTGTGTAATTTAAAACCAGCGGAGCCTGGGTGGCTCAGCTGAGCATCCAACTTCAGCTTAGGTCATGATCTCATAGTTCATGAGTTCAAGCCCTGCATCGGGCTCGCTGCTCTCAGCACAGAGCCTGCTTCAGATCCTCTGTGCCCCCTCTCTCTGCCCCTCCCCCATCTATCCTCTCTCTCTCTCTCTATCTCTTTCTCGGTCTCCTCTTTCTCTCAAAAATGAATAAACATTAAAAAATGCACTAAAAATAATAAACATTACCCTAATTTTTTTTATGAGAAAGAACATTATCCAAACCAAAATAGAAGAGTAGCATTGTTTTAAACTTGGGGGGGGGGGGGTTTGACCTGCTTTTAATAGAAGACATCTGGATTCTGCTTCTGTTGTAATAGGTTGTTTTCGTTGAGTATATGAAGAAAATTCCCCTCACAGAAAGATGTGGTTGCAGTGAAGTGGAGTGTTCTAATAAGTGTTCTAATAACGTAATTGTGGATATTTTTCTTTGATACACATCAAAACTGACAAGTTGTGGTTTCTTTTTTTTTTATTTTTTATTAAAAAAAAATTTTTTTTTAACATTTATTTATTTTTGAGACAGAGAGAGACAGAGCATGAACGGGGGAGGGTCAGAGAGAGGGAGACACAGAATCTGAAACAGGCTCCAGGCTCTGAGCTGTCAGCACAGAGCCTGACGCGGGGCTCGAACTCACGGGCCGTGAGATCATGACCTGAGCCGAAGTCAGCCGCTTAACCGACTGAGCCACCCAGGCGCCCCCAAGTTGTGGTTTCTTAAAAGGTACCTGCAGTGTGGACTCTAGAACCATACCAGTGAACTTTCCGGATTGTTGTACACGGACATCCATCAGTTTGTCTTGTGCTTTCAATGGATCTTTTACCCACGCATCATTTGTAATATGCATCAGTCATCAGGAAAACACTGGCTTACTGAGTTATGCAGATCTTCTAAAATTCATTCATTAAATATCACCACTGATCTCATCAGGAAACTCTTTAAGTATTGGGATGCCCTCTAGCTCATGGTGGGGAATACAGGTTTTCCAAAGCTTTAATTTGGGCTTAAAAGCTCAAATTTGATCAGTGACAACAAATACCATCCACACATTCTCTTTCATTTACTTTCAAGCGTCCGTCACATACCCACGTCCAAAAAAGCATGGTCTGAGTTAAGCTGCATAGAAAGAGGTAAACTCACACTGCTGTGAGTCTATTCCCCAAAACAGCTCTCTCACAGCAGAAGCGCCGTGTGCATACGTCCCATTTTGTCACATCACATAGTAAAATGACAGGTCTGAGGGGCACCTGGGTGGCTCAGTCTTTAAGCACCTGACTTTGGCTCAGGTCATGACCTCATGCTTCATGAGTTCGAGCCCCACATTGGGGGAGCACGAGCCCTGCTTTGGGGGAAAAAAAAAAAAACACGATCCCTGCTTCAGGTCAGCCCCACTTCTCTCTCTCTTTCTCCCTGCCCCCAAAATAAAAAAGGCCCAAGGGTTAAGATTTAATACAACTAATAACTTCCTCTTTGTCAAAGGCAATCTTTTTTTTTTTTTTTTTTGAGGGAGAGAAAGCGGGATGGGGGGCAGAGAGAGAGGGGGGACAGAGGATCTGAAGCTGGCTCTGAGCCGTCAGCACAGAGCCCAGTGCGGGGCTCGAACTCATGAATTGTCAGATGCCCTGAGACAAAGTCGGCTGCTCAACCACCTGAGCCACCCAGACGCCCCGAAGACCATCTTCACTGGACCTGCTTTACCTGACTGTGCAGTGTGGGGAAGGACGCGGTGATGGCCGGTGCAGTCGATGCCACAGCACTTTGATTCTCCATTAGTGCCAGTGTTGAGACCACGGAAAAGGCAGATTACATCTTAACACACGAGTTATGAAAACAGTCATGACCTTGCAGAAGAAGATCTCCGGGACTTCGAGTCTGTGCACCACACTCACGAGAAGCTCCCACCGACAGTAGCAGATTAGTGAGTTACAGCGACCCTTTATGCCCCCAAGGATATTTTCTCCTAATTTACCGCGAGGAAGTGACTTCAGTACGAACGACGCATGATCCTGAATACAAAAACACCCTCCCTTTTCTACACACGGACTAACTCCAACGAGCAGGTGGCGCGAGTGTCAGATTGGGCTTGGCAAAGCACCAGTGTGCCTAAAACATCCTCAGGCAGAGGACTGCAGAGTTAATGCCATTACTGCGTGCAGAGTTTGCTGGAAGTAGCTAACGGCTGGACGGTGCAGTGCGTGTGCGTGCTGAGCCCGATTCTGATCGGTGCTTTAATCCTTTACCCTCTGTAAACCAACAGTTTACAGTATGGTAAACTGTTACCATACTTAGATGAGGACACCGAGGCTCAGGGTCCACACGGCCAGTCGGAGACAGAGCCGGGACCAAATGCAGTCTGGCTCCCGAGTCCATAATGCTCATTACTGTGGTGAGCGGTGGCTCTCCTTGGCATACGGTTTGGGGCAGCTACATTGCTAATATGCATGGCTCAGTAATAATCTGATTACTGTCTGTAGTTCCTGTCATTGCTTGGAGAAAAAACAGTCTAATGTTGCTTTGGGGCGGGGGGGGGGGGGGGGTGGATTTAAAATACGACTCGTGTTTCGTTGACTTTAAAAGCACATGCTGCAGGTGGAGGTGTTTCTTTAAAACGTTATCTACCGCTTGTACCCATCGTCCAGTCGGTATAAACAAGCCTCTGCACTTGGCATCACTAAAGCCAATGTGACCGTCCTCGCAGTGTGGCTCCCTCCCGTCCCCATGGAGTCCCAAGGGCGCTCAGTGTCAGCACTGACTCTTAGGCCACGTTCCAGACCCAGGTGAGGATCTCCCGGGTAGGTTCAGGGAATCCACGTTTTCAATAAAAAGCACCCCAGGTGATTTGGATGCACTGTGAAGTTTGAGAATCTCGGTATTTTTGTTGTTGCTTAAACAGCTTTAATGGGCTAGAATCCCCATACCGTGCAGTTTCCCCATTTCGTGTCTACAGTTCCGTGGTTTTCAGTGTATTCAGATACGTACGTCCGTCACCACACTTTTGAGAACGTTTTTTATCACCTCAGAAAGAAACCTGTACCCATTAGCTATCACTGCCCATCCCCTGCCCCCAGCCCCTGAGCAACTGTTAATCTGTGTCTATTCATCTCTCTCTTGTGGACTTTCACAGGAACGGGATCATATCGCGCGGTGTTCCGTGACTGGCTTCTTTCCCTCGGCATGATGTTTTCAGGGTTCATCCGTGTTGCAGTATGTGTTAGTACTTTGTTCCTTTTTAGGGCTGAATAACATTTCATCGTATGGATAGATCACATCTTGTTTATCCAATTACCCATTGTTTCCATTTCTCAGCTTTATAAAAACATTTTTTAATGTTTATTTTTGAGAGATGAAGAGAGAGAGAGTGCAAGCAGTGCAGGGGCAGAGACAGAGTGAGACACAGATTCCAAAGCAGGCTCCAGAGTCTGAGCTGTCAGCACGGAGCCTGACGTGGGGCTCGAACTCACGAATCATGAGATCACGACCTGAGCTGAAGTCAGATGTCCAACTGAGCCACCCAGGTGCCCCTCTGTTTCTTAGCTCTCAAGAACAGTGCTTCCGTAAACATCAATGTACAAGTTTCTGTGTGAACATAGGTCTCTATTTCTCTTAGGTATATATCTAGGAATGCAACTGCTAGGTCATGTGGTAACTCTATGTGGAACTTTTTAAAAATTTCAGTATGGTTAACATATAGCGTTGTATTAGTTTCAGGTGTATAATATTGGCAGGTTGACATTCCATCCGTGCCTTAGTGCCCATCAAGATAAGTGTACTTACAATTCCCCTCCCCCATTTCCCCCATCCCCCACCCATCTTCCCTGTGATAACTGTTCTCTATAGTTAAGAGTCTGTTTTTTGGTTTGTTGTTCTTTTTTTTCCCCCCCCTTTGCTCATTTGTTTTGAGTGAAAATCACATGGTATTTGTCTTTCTCGGACTGGTTTATTTTGCTTAGCATAATACTATCTAGCACCATCCATGTTGTTGCAAATGGCAAGAGTTCATTCTTTTTTATGGCTGCATAATATTCCACTGTATATATACACCACATCTTCTTTATCCATTCATCTGTCAGTGGATACTTGGGCTGCTTCCATAATTTGGCTACTGTAAATAATGCTGCAGTAAACATAGGGTTGCATATATCCCTTTGAATTAGTGTTTTTGTATTCCTTTGGTAAATGCCTAGTAGTGCAATTACTGGGTCATAGGGTAGTTCTGTTTTTAATTTTTTGAGGGAACTTCCATATTGTTTTCCACAGTGACTACATCAGTTTGCATTTCCACCAACAGCGCACGAGAGTTCCTTTTCCTCCACATTCTTGCCAACACTTGTTTCTTGTGTTTTTGAGTTTAGTCATTCTGACAGGTGTGAGGTGATATCTCATTGTGGTTTTGATTTGCATTTCCCTAATGGCGAGTGATGTTGAGCATCTTTTCATGTGTGTGTTTGCCATCTGGATGTCTTCTTCGGAGAAATGTCCTTTCATGTCTTCCTTCTGCCCGTTTAAAAAAAAAGTTTATTTATTTTGAGAGAGAATCCCAAGTAGACTGCACACTGCCAGCACAGAGCCCAACACAGGGCTCAATCTCATGAACCACGGGATCAGGACCTGAACAGAAACCAAGAGTCAGACGCTTAACCAGCTGAGCCACCCAGGCACCCCTTTAGTTGGATTGTTTGGTTTTTGGATGTTGCATTTTATAACTTCTTTAAAATTATTTTTTTAACGTTTATTAATTTTTGAGAGAGCACGAGGAGGAGAGGGAGACACAGAATCCAAAGCAGGCTCCAGCTCCAAGCTGTGAGCACAGAGCCCGACGCGGGGTTTGAACTCACAAATTGCGAGATCACGACCTGAGCCCGAGTTGGTCGCCCATCCCACCTAGCCACCCGGACGCCCCTATAACTTCTTTATATAATTTAGATAGTAACCCTATCTGTTGGTTTTGTTGGTTGTTTCCTTTGCTGTGCAGAAGCGTTTTATTTTGATGTGGTCCCAATAGTTCATTTTCGCTCTTGTTTCCCTTACCTCAGGAGGCATATCTAGAAAAATGATGCTGTGGGTGAGGTCAGAGAAATTACTACCTGTGTTCTAGGATGTTTATGGTTTCAGGTCTCACATTTAGGTCTTTACTCCATCTTGAGTTTACTTTGTGTATGGTGTAAAAATGTGGCCCCGTTTTCCTAATACTATTTGTTAAAGGGACTGTCTTTTTCCTATTGTGTATTCTTGCCGCCTTTGTTGAATTTTAATTGACCATATAATCGTGGATTTATTTCTGGGTTTTCTGTTCTGTTCCATTGGCCTATGTGTCTGTTTTGCGCCAGCACCACGCTGTTTGGATGCCTACAGCTTTGTAATATAACTTGTCTGGAGTTGTGATCCCTCCAGCTTTGCTTTGCTTTTGCAAGATTGCATGGACTGTTTGGGGTCTTTGTGGTTCCATACAAATTTTAGGATTATTTGTTGAGTATTCTTGATGGCAGATTTTTTCCTTTGAATATATCATGCCATTCCCTTCTGGCCTGCAAAGTTTGTGTTGAAAAGGCAGCGGATGGCCTTATCGGGTTTCTCTGGCACATAACAGTCCTTTCTTTTGCTGCTTTTAAAATCTTTTATCACTGTTTTGCCATTTTGATCACCATACCTCCTGGTGTGGTTGATTTTTTTGAGGGATCTGTATGCCTCCTGGATCTGGGTATCTATTTCCTTCCTCACATTACAGAGGTTTCAGTTATTATTTCTTCAAATACATTTCCTGCTCCCTTTTCTTTTTCTTCTTTTTCTGGGATCCGTGTCATGCAGTGTTATGATGCTTGATGGAGTCGCTGAGCTTCAAAGTCTGTTCTCATTTTGCACAATTTGTTTTTTCTTCTCACCTGCTCAGATTGATTACTTTCCAACACTCTGCCCTCCAGGTGACTAATGCGTTCCTCTGCTTCCTCTAGCCTTTGTTTTTTTTTCTTTTTTTAATGTTGTGAGCATGAGTGGGGGAGGGGCAGAGAAAGAATCCCAAGCAGGCCTGGTGCTCAGAGCAGAGCCTGATGTAGGGCTCAGTCCCACAACTGTGAGATCACGACCTGAGCTGAAATCAAGCATTGGATGCTCAACTGAGCCACCCAGGTGCCTCAGGCTGGCTACTTATTAAATCTAATGTATTTTTAGATTATCTTATCTCTGATTGATTCTATTTTATCTCGGTGTTAAGGGTCTCACTGATGTTTCCCACTCTTTTCTCAAGTCCAGTGAGTAGCTTTAAGATCATTAAAGTGTCTATGAGGCATATGACTTATACTGGTTTCGCTTAGGTGTTTTGCTGAGGTTTTGTCCTGTTCTTTCATTTGGGACATGTTCCTATCTCCTCATTTTGTCTACTTCTGTTTTTTTTTTTTTTTTTTTTTAATTTTCATTTTTTTTAATATTTATTTTTGAGAGAGAGCGAGAGCATGAGCAGAGGGAGAGGGAGACAGAACCCGAAGCGGGCTCCAGGTTCCGAGCTGTCAGCACCAGACGAACTGTGAGATCATGACCTGAGCCAAAGTCGGGTACTTAATTGACTGAGCCACGCAGGCACCCCTGATTCTGTTAGAAAAGTCAGTTACTTTTCCTGCCCTTGAAAGTAGTAGTGGGCTGTGTACTTTTAAGAAGGTGGAACTGGCCCTTTTACAGAGGGGATGTCCCTCCACCGCCAAGCCCTGCCAGCCTGGATTGCTCCGCAAAGCGCACAAGTGGAATGTGCGTTGCCCGTGCAGTTTCGCGTGCGGGTCCTCTTCCACAGGGGACACGCAGCCTTGCGGAGACAGGCTGGCCAGGGCCGCTCTGCAGTGTGTACAGAGGGCAGGGCGTGCAGCTTCCATGAGGTGCAAGCATGCCCTGTGGGGGGTGACCCACCACTGCTGCCAGGACCCAGGCCCTGCGAAAACACACAGTAGGGATACTCGGCTTTGGCAACGTTTGTGACTGTCTTCCAGAGGAGGGGACCCGCGGCACCAGGGCTGAGGCAGGCCGTGGGTGCTGGCACGGTGCTGGCTCCCCCAGGTGGCTGTTTACTGCTGGGGGTGGGGGTGGGATAGGGAGGCTGTGTCTGCAGCCCCTTTGCTCCTGGAGGCGTCTCCCAGTGAAATCTGGCCCTCGGGTACGGGCCTTAAGGTTAGTGACCAACTCTGGCTCCCGTGAGCCCCAGGCATCTCTCAAACCGCAGCTTCCGGCTGTTTGGTGTGCTGTCTCGTTAAGAGTGGGGCACGGTTTCCCTCTGTCCCTCCTGCCTCTTCCGGAACTGAGCCTGGTGAGTTACGAAGTTCCAGGCTTTCAGTGCAGCCGGTTGTAAGAACGCAGGAAATTCGGCCCTTCTGGCTTCCAGAGCCACATGTTACGGGGATTCACTTCCCCATGCAGGCTCCGGAGGTGTGAGGAACCCTTTCTCTGCCCTCACTGTGCCCACAGGTCCTGGCCACCTGTAGATGGCATCGCCCATTAGCTCTCGAGCAGGATTCTGCTCTCCCTACGGTCTTTGACGTGACTCCTTCTCAGCGTTTACTTGTGGAGTTTGGTGTGTCAGTGTTTGAACTGTTTTCTGGGTTATTTACACCGATGTGTCATCTGCTTGTATCTGTGGGGTGAGGTGAGCTCAGGCCCCTCCGACTCTGCCGTCGTCCTGGAAGTTGGTGCCGCACGTTTTCTAAAAGACCTGCCAGACTCTTTTCCACAGTAGGTGCCCCATTTTACGTTCACACCCGTCGTGTGTGAACCTTCTGGCTCCTCCACCTCTTCCCCAGCGCTTGTTATTTGATTTTTTGATTCTCGATACCCTGGCTGGCTAGTACCTCGCTGTGTCTTTTGATTTGCATTTCCCTGATCACTGACAATGTTCAGCATCTTTTCACATGCTCATTGGGCATTTGTACATCGTCCTTGGAGAAATGTCTATTCAAATCCTTTGCTTCCCTTGCTTTTATAAAATAAGGAATCTTTAATGTTTGTTTATTTTTGAGAGAGAGAGAGAGAGAGAGAGAGAGAGAGAGAGAGAGTGAGTGAGTGGGGGAGGGGCAGAGAGAGAGAGACAGAGACACAGTCCGAAGCAGGCTCCAGGCTCTGAGCTCTCAGCACAGAGCCCGACGCGGGGCTCGAACTCACGGACCGCGAGATCATGACCTGAGCTGAAGTCGGACGCTTAACCGACAGCCACCCAGGTGCCCTGATCCTTTGCCCATTTTTAAATGGAGTTATTATTGAGTTGTAAGAGTTCTTTGTGTATTTTACATACAAGTCCCTTGTCATATAAGGGATTTTGCAAATATTTGCTCCCATTTTTGGGCTGTTTCTTCACTTTTTTGATGGTATCTTTTGAAGTTTTTAATTTTAATCATGTTTTTTTCTTTTGTTGCTCATGCTTTTGGTACCATTTCTGAGAATCCTTTGCCGAATTTCCTGGGTCACAAAGATCCGTGCCTTTATTTTTCTTCTCAACAATTTACAGGTTTTACTCTTACATTTAGGCCCTTGATCCGTTTTGAGTTACTTTTTGTATCTGTGTGAGGTTAGGGATCCAAATTCATTCTTCTGCAAAGACATTCTTGAACTGCTACAAATTGATAAATTTTCAGGCATCCCACCTTGTGTAAGTTGTTTCCTGTATTTGCTAGATTAGTCTTAGAAAAGGAGGCATTTCCATATAGATACCATCATATAGCAACCTTGTTTCAGACTCTTGTTTAACTCTAAAACAGACCAGTAGTGATACGCACAAGGATGTCAAACAAATTCTGTATTTTATGCCAGCTTTGGTTTGCCATATGATGCAGTTCTGATCTTCTGCTTAATGAAACTAGTCATTTGAAATCTTTTGAAAGGTGAGCTCAGCATGGGGAAACAGGATGAAAGGATTATAGAAGCAGGATATGGAAACTGGATACAAAACCTTCTCAAAATTATTTCATCATTATCGTTTCACTATTTTAACTTGTGGTAAATGCCCACATGTTTATAGAGGTTTGTAGCTAATTCGGGACTATGGAGTTTGGCTACTTTGGGCCGTGCCTGGTGTTTCAGTAAGGGATTGAAACAGTAATTCATTGTTGCAAGCAGAACTCTGAAAGATTTTGTCCATACTGAGAAAAGAAAAAGTTAACACCTCTTAAATATAAAAGCAACTAAAATGAACACTGTAGTTGAACAGGTACATCCTCCACTCAGATGGGCACAGAATCTTCAATTTCCAACAAGAAAGAATCTTCCTCGTCTTTGTCTAGAGGAAGGCATAGTGTCTCAAAGTAACGGAACAATTAACTGTCTTTCTAGACGAACCCTGGGATGGTCCCCAGCCACGGATTCAGCCCCAGATCTTACTTCTTTGATAACCCTCGAAGATACGATAGTGATGATGACCTTGCCTGGAACATCGCCCCTCAGGGACTTCAGGGAAGGTGAGACCCCAGTTCAAGGTAGAGAGGCATGGTTAGTAGGCGGAGGACTGCACTGGTGAAATCGATTCAACCCAAGAGAAAACGCCCATGTAAAATAGCCCTGGAGCTGGAGGCTGTGCGGCAAAGAGGAAATGGAGGGAGGAGAAGCCCCTGACTAGCAGACTAAGTGCAGCCTGAGAGGCCCGCCCCCAGGATTATGCTTCCTTACTCTGCGGCAGACAGGAGGGGCGGGAGCTACTGGGAGCTACTGGGGTTCCCTTCCCCCTTTTCAGCCTGTGATGCTTAGCCACTCCCCAGGGCCCAGTGATCATCGTGTCCCCTCTTGCGGCCTGTGAACCTGGGACTTCAGGGCCAGCAGCAGGGAGAGAAGCAAAAAGGGCTGAGCTGGTGCTTACCGAGCGCCTCTCTGCTGGGGCTTGTGGTCCCAGGACCCCGTTCGCTTGCTGTGAAAGGGAGGCTTCAGGCCTCTTTTCTTGGAAGTGTGTTTCTTGGAAGTGAAAGCTTATTATTATTATTTTTTTTTTTTTTGCAATCCTTTGTACATTTAAAGGGTGATCATTAACATTTTAACATAAATTATCCTCCCCCCTGCCAACTCCACCCTCAGGATGGAATGATAGAAGATAAGCTAGCTTTTTTACTCCTTATTACGAACAATAAATGTCCTTGGAAAACGTGAGAGGCGCCCTTGTGTTAGGGACACAGAACTGAGGAAAAGCTTGGGGGACACATGGTTTGCTCACTAGATGAGGGAGCAGCGAACCAGACAGAATCCAAGATGGTGCTTGGGGAAAGCACAGCAATCCACAGACCACAGCAGCAGATGTGTAGAACACAGAAATCTGGAGGGGAGCCAATAACCAAGGACTTCCCGAGGTCAAAAGTTGTTCTCACCCTCCTCCCTAGAATGTTCTCTCATCCCTTTCCCCCACCACATTTCCCTCTCGCTATGTGTGTCCCTCCCTGTCCTGCTGGCTCTCACCTGCCAAAGGCAGCCTAGAGCTGAGAGGGTCCTCACTCCCCTTGTGGAAGATGATCCCTTTTCTATTACATGGAACGTGAGAAGAATATAAAAAGTACACTGTTGAGGGCTTACTAGACGCTGAGATACTGTTCTAAGCACTTTACAGGTATTAACTCACAGAAGCCCAACAGGGCAGTTATTGATTCTACGAGTGTTCGACACATGACAAAAATCAGTGCGAAGTTACCTGTCCAGAGCGGTCAGACACAATTTGCTGGTGGAATATTTTGTTATACATAGTGATTGGCTTACGGTTCTAATACGATGCTTCTGGGCTGCACAGCGTTCAGTAGGTTTTTGCGGGTGAACTTCTGGCCACTGCACATGGACTTCAAGAAGCTACTTTAAAAAACTGGGCTTGTCTACACTTTATCTACAAAACCCCCAGTTCTGTCCATCTAAAATAGGTCATCAGGAGGAAGTACAGCGTTCCAAGTCACCAATATGTCTTTTTCTTTTTAAGTTTTGCTCCAGACTACTATGACTGGGGACAGCAAACAAACAGCTTCCTGGCACAGGTGGGAACTTTCCAACCAGACTCCATGTTGGATCCTGACAAGCCAAGCCAGGGGCAGCATCAGTAAAAAATTTTATGGAAGATTCCTCAAGTGAGAGGCTTCAGAGAGACTAACTTAATGACAGCTGAATTTTTAATAAGGCACTTTTCCTTAAGAAATAGGACTTGATTTTTATTTGTTACAGGTTTCTAATGGCTCCATAGGACTAAGCAATAATTTAGATTGATAAAAACCTTATTTTAGTACTAAAAAGTGAGCCTGGCCACCTATTTCAGTGGGTATAATTTAAACTTTAAAAAAATTCTGTACTTTTATAAAGATGTATTTTATATAACTTAATGCTAAAATATATACTAGGATTTTTTGAGAATGTTATTGCAATATATGTTTGTAGTTTGCACAGACTTTTATGCATAATTCACTTTAAAAGCATACAGTACATGGTCTGATGGTTGTTTAAGGCTTTTGGACTAAAGTGTTCTTTAGGTCCTCACCTCTTCGGGTCATGCAGATCCGAAGCTTCTGAATCAACTCAAAATACAGTTGACATCTCGGAAAGCCAGTTGCAACTCCAGTGTTAAAAGTTATGATGTAGGAGAATGTCCAGGACTTGTACCAGGTAATTGGCCCCTTCCTCTGAGTTAAGGTCCAGGCAGTTGTTCCCTCAACTAATCTCCTAAATTTTGCCAAAAAGGTGGTATCAACAGGGCACTAATGCATACGCTTCGGTGATGAGTCGGTGTGTTAAAAACCGAGTGGACTCACACTATTAAACGTGCTCTGCTCTATGTGGAAACTTTCCCTGGTTTTTCAGCCCGGTGAAATCTGATAAGCGGTACCTGAGGGCCTCTGCAGGACAGCGCCATTCCCAAAGCACCGATGGTTCCTTACCTTCAAGGAACAAAGGAGAGGTTCTCGCAAGGGGATGAGTCATAAATGCCCTTGATCCAGAAGACTCAACAGGTTTCCTGTAATTTCCCACCGTATCTCCGTATCTCGAGTAATGCCCTTTATTTTTAAATAGCGCTGCGAGCAGCCTATTAGAAACTGCAACTTTAAAAAGGGCAGTTTTCTGTAGCAGGATTCCTGCCTCTTAGCCACGCAAAAGGGTGTGTTCCAGACGATTGCTTAGAAGTCCTCTTCCGTTTAAATGAGACCCCTGTCCTCAAATACTGGTTCCCCAGCCACAGGTGCTACTCTGAAACCTCCAAGATCTTCTAGAAGTAAAACTGCCTCTAATGCAAAACCGTGGTGCATGGCTCTGTCAGTTGAATGCTCCGATCTTCTGTAAATCGGAGAGAAGGTACTAGAGGAAGTGCTGTTACCAGAAAGTATCTGCTCTGCCTACGAAATCTTACATCTCGGGACAGGAGGAGGAGATGAAGAGAAAGTTATATTAATAAGCTCTGCCTTCATGATGAAACCCATTTCAAAATGTCTTTTTTTTTGTGTGTGTGGTCTTCAGAAATAACATCTCTGGGCACTGATTTCATTCACAGAGATCAAGTCTACTTTCTCTTGATAGTATTTAAAATTGCCATCTCAAGTCATAAATGGTTTGTGATTGGGTTATGTCATTTGTACAGAACACGTTTATCCTGCAGAATCCCACATAACAGCATTCTTGCCTTTTAGTATATGGAAGAATTGGGGTCACACATCATTGAAAATAGTTACTGTCAGGGAAAATTGTACACTGAAGCAAAATTTGCACTGATTACTTGGGTTGCCTATTATATTGTAAGTTGTCATTCTAAATAGCTTTAAGAACACCTGAGTACTGTCTTTGTTACTAATACTTAGGAAAATTTAAAGGCAGCCCCGGCATATGCTTAAAACTTTAGATCATGCTTTCAGAAAGTACTTAAGATCATTCAAGGGTAGGTATATTTTTTTAATATAGTAATAAATCACTAAAATCATCCAATTATTCTACTCCTGCTGTATCAACACATTATTCTATCACTACTGGCAGGAAAATTAAATACCCAGCACTAACCGATAAAAGCCAAAATTCTATTTTTATGATAAAGCTATTTGAACTATTTTTTTTTTACTGGAAAGGATAAAAATGTTCTAAGAGCCTATATTTCTCTTCCCCTTTCTAAAAAGTATTGCTAAAGCACAAGTATTGTAAACACATCTAGAATGTAAAAAATAGGATTGTATCAAACTCTCTCCTAGTAAATGACCACGTGTACCCTGTGAAATGTTACAGGTATGGTATGAAAAGGGAAATGAAAATTTCCTTTAGTTTCCTAAGTGTTGTGAAATAGGTACACTAACAAAGCTACTACTGCTTACATGAAATATGAAAGGCTGGGGCGCCTGGGTGGCTCAGTCGGTTAAGTGGCTGGCTTCGGCTCAGGTCATGATCTCACAGTCCGTGAGTTCAAGCCCTGCGTCGGGCTCTGTGCTGACAGCTCAGAGCCTGGAGCCTGCTTCAGATTCTGTGTCTCCCTCTCTCTCTGATCCTCCCCTGTTCATGCTCTGTCTCTATCTCAAAAATAAATATTAAAAAAATTAAAAAAAAAGAAATATGAAAGGCTAAGAGAAGACAAGGAGTAGGGATTACTGGTTGTAAAATATCTACGTGTCCTCCTGTTTTAAGGCAACATGATGAAATTTAAACCCTGGTCGTTTAAAAGTTAAAAATGGGGAAGAGGCAGAGTCACTGAAAATTGTGGACTAAGTCTGATTCTGCGCTAAAAGGCTAAGTATTTCTGTGTACCTGCTGGAGATCTTGCAGAATGGGTGTGCACCCCTGCAGGTAACGGTCTACAGGTGCCAGCTGAGTCGTGTGGATACCTTTCATCGGCTCTTTTTTTCTTTCTACAATTAACCTGTTTAATTGAGCCAGTGATTGTGATACACGGAGCTGGGACTGTAAGAAGTTTTGACGGTTGCACTCTACACATCAATCATATTTAGTTATGCCAGTTCTCTCTTGAATGTATCAGGCACATTGTTAAAACTGGGCTTGTTTAGCTGCGTAAATCAGGGACACCTGCAAGTGCGTCCCCAGATACCCTTTTACCAAAATCCAACAGAACTGCTCTTTGTTGGCCTTGAACACTTAATTCCTATTAAGAGGAAAGGAATAAGCATTAGTAAATCCTAGAGCATGAAAAGTGCTTGGAGGAAAAGGTTCTCATTTATATTTACTCATAGTAGATATACTAGAATATTGCTTTTATTTTTTTAGAACATTGCTTTTATTTTTTCAATAAAGGTAAATTTACATTAGAATTAAATGGGTTTAAGTATTTGAACCTTTTTTGAAGGTTTCCAACTGAAGAAACTTTGTTTAAAAAATACCTTTTCACTTTAGAGGATGTATAATAAAACCTAGACAAGTGTCAGGTCCATCAAAGACCTAGCTCCTAGGCCTTTCCATTTTTTGTCCCAGGTTAGTGAGAATTTCACTAATTAAAAAAGTTTCTAACTGTGCACAATGCTATTTTAAGGCTTCTCATGGAAAGGATCAGGCTAAAATAATGGAATTCTCATCAGAAACCGTAAAGTGATTCAAGTGAGGAAACATTTAAGGAACGAAGGGAGTGGAACCCTGTCAGTGTCTATAGAGTGCTTATTATGTGCTAGACACTGGGATTATTGGGTGTTTGCCAGTCTGTGGGTCCAGGGTGTAAACTCAGCAGCACCCTTCCGTTAACTCTCCTCTCGGCCCGTAGCAGGAATATATGCAAAGGCCTTGTGCCAGTGGGTCAGAATACCTGGAAGCAGCTAAAGATGTCCCCGTACCCCCAACCTAGATATCACTGTGGATTCCCTGTGCCGGTCACACAGCTCCTCGGGGCCTGGGCCTTCACGGAGGGTCCCTCCGTGTGGAGTTCTGAGGTGGACCGCCCCGATCATCAATTAGGGGATCCAAGTCCTCGGATCCAAATCACCAGCTCCTGATGGAATCCACCTGGTTCCTCCAAAGCTGGATTTTCATCTTTTCTCTGACCTGTGGCTGAAACCTCTCCTCTCTCTGCCCAGAAACTGATGATACTTCATTCCAGCATAGCCTCCAAATCTGTCTTCCCTTTTGCAACGTTAAGGCTCAGAACATTAAGCCTCTTTATCTCCAGAACAGGTTTTCTGCCTCTGAACTTCAGCGTGGCCAAAACTGGAGATCAGATGCCTGCTTCCTCAAGCTAGATTTGTGACTTCCCTCTAAATCCCTCCCTTTCTCTGAACCTCAGTTTCCCGCGAATCTTGCTAACCGACAACAGCCCCTCCAGTCCCTTGGCGGTCCCCACATAGTGCTCCTTGAATTCGGGCATTAATTGAGATATAAAACGGTATGTTTAGGAAGAACAAATGTTTTGTCAGAGCCATTCAGTTTGTGTTACCGAGTACCTGTGGCCTGCTGTCCCCTTACTGAAGTTTGCAGACCCAACACCTACGCAGTGGAGAACACTTTCCCATTCGGAGGCATATTCTGTGAAGGAAATCCGTATGGAAAAGTTAAATAATTTATCCGAGTGCTGCCTGAAGAATGTGGACTCTGCTGTGAGCGAGGGGTGTTACTGTGTGATTTTAATCCATCTGTGACAACTTGATGGCATCGTCAGAGAGACACGAAGATGTGTTCACACTGAGGGCATCTTCTCTGCTAGACAGGTTTCTATGTTAGCTATTCCTGGGTGTGTCCTCGCTAGAAGCTAGGGATAGCCTAGTTAGGTTACGTAATTCATAAGCTACATGATGGCTGGGGTATTTGTCCCGACACCCACAACAGTGAATGAACAGTCCAATCCTGTTCTTGTGGTAGACTGTGTCTTTTTTAAGGGTAACTTCTTTGATTTGCACTTGTATCTGCTATGTATTGATTTGACAAGTATAATATTCCTATAACAGCCTATCCCTGTTTTCTTAGGAGTCTGACAGATATGTAGCTTTCGGGTAAAGAATTCATAATGGAATAAAAAAGGAAATAAGGATTTTACGTAAAGATAGCCTCTAGGAATCATTTGAGAACTCCATCTTAAAACAGGAGCATGGAGATGAAAATAGGTCTACACAGGCACTGCCTGCCCAGTCGTGGCCCTCACCTGTCTGGGCACTGGCAGGTGAAACACTGAAATAATGAACACAACAGGCAGTAAAAAGTAGATTCTTATCCGGTAAAGAATTAGGGACACATTAGGTGCTTAAAAGGGCAACTCTCCAGAGAAAACACCGAATAGGGTCAAGTTCTAGCATGGTCTGTGTGTTCAAGAATGTTTTTATAACTCATATGGAATAAAGCAAAGCTAAAGAAAACTGTTTTTTTTTTTTTTTAAAAGGGGAGGTTGGGGAGAAGAGGGGACCACCACACCAGATATTTAAACACAGACCCCGAGTAATTAAAATTTTAAACTGTGGTACTGGTACCTGAGTCAACAGGCCGATGCAGCGGAGAACCCAGATACAGACCTAAATGCATGTAGGGTGTTAGATACAATAAATGTAGCATCTCAGACTGGTGAGGACAAGATGAACTGTCCAGTAATGACACTGGAATAACTGAGTAATCAGGCAGGAAGAAATTGGGTCGAATCCATAACTTACACCCCATGCCAGGACATACTCCAAAGGAATCAAATTCCGATCTAAAAAAAGCCATGAAAGTTCTAAAAGAAAAGGTAGGTGAATCACTGCTCTGAAAGTAAGAAGGTATTCCTAACTCTGACTCAAAGTCCAGAAACCACTGAGAAACTGATAAATTAGACTGCATTAAAAAAAATTGCATGGCAAAGCTATCCTAAATAAGCCAAGTCACAAGACAGACACCAAATAGAAGAAAAAAAAAAAAATACAAAGGATTAATATCTGTAACAAAGCACTCGCAGAAACAGAAGATCAACGGTGTAGTACAAAAACGGGTAAAAGATACGAACACAGAAGGAAACATGTACAAACAACATGGATTTTAAACATGTTAAAAGGAGTCAGTCTCGCCGGTAATAAGAAAAATCAAAACTAAAACACACTGATACACAATTTTGTATCTATCAGAACAGCAAACATCAAACCCACATCCATGTAGGTAAGGTGGCGGGTAAGCAGGTAGATCCGTCAATCCGGTAAAATTGCCTCCGTGGAGGGAAACGGTCTATCTTTCAAAATT
This sequence comes from Panthera uncia, assembly GCF_023721935.1. Taxonomy (NCBI): domain Eukaryota; kingdom Metazoa; phylum Chordata; class Mammalia; order Carnivora; family Felidae; genus Panthera; species Panthera uncia. Next base: position 12,092,407 of record NC_064818.1, on the reverse strand, counting down.
ATGAATGTATATGGCCTGTGACCCAACAATTCCATTTTGCGGAATTTATTCTACAAGTACATATTTACATATGTGTGGAATGACACATGCCCATTAGTAGGGCGTTGGTTCATTAAACGACTGTCCATTCACACTATGGAATATCGAGCAGTTAGTGAAAAAAAAAAAAAAAGTTTATTTAATGAGTGAAGTAACTAGTGATACGGGAAGACTACCAAGAAAAATTAAGTGAATAAAAGCAGATGGTATGTATAGGATGCTACTCCTGGGTAAAAATGAGAGGCAAAATGAAGACTTTACATTTGTATTTGCTTGTGTAAAGCCCAAGTAGAGTGTGGATGGAAACCTAAGAGACCAAGGGCAGAGGCTGTGGTGAGGGGTGAAGGGTGGCGGAGGTCCGCAGTATGGGAGGTTGGCCAAGGACAGAAAGAAGACATTCCACTGTATGGCCTTTCCTATTTTTTGGTTTTTCAACCATGCGAATGCATTACTTATCTGGAAAATTAAAGAATATTTGAAAAGCCTTGTGACTCAAAACAAGTCCAAAAATACTCAAAGTCCCCAATTTTTAGTTGAGTATTATAAGCCAACTTCTGTGATAACACAGATACACTACATTCCGAGCAAGGGACATGGAGTCAGACTTGCTGGTTTTAAGCTTTAGTCCCACAACCTACAATTTGTGACTACGGACAAGTTAGTCATCCACTCTTCTGCGTTCTCTCCTAAAACGGATTAGTAACCGGACCTACGTACTGCTGCTGCCGCAGCGACCAGGAGCCGGAGGAAACCCTGCACGCTGGAGGCCGGTGGCTGCCATTCCGAGAAACCAGCTCTGACTGCTTCCGTCCTCTCTCAGTTCTCCACTAACTATAATCAAATCCTCAGCTCATCACAGGAAACATTTCAAAGGCGGGGTGGGGATGGGGGGCGGGGGGGGAAGGGAACAAGAAAAGAAAGATCGCAGAAACATTTACTTTAATTCACATTTTCTACAGTCTGGTGGGTACCACAACACATTATTAGAACGGTGTTCAAAATCAAAGCTGCACCTGTTCAGATCTGAAGCTAGAACGCACACCCACCTGCGGGCATGTCTGTGTCTGTGACGTTTCACCAAATCATTTCCGCGATCCCACGGAAGCAGTCTGCGTGCTGTGGTGGACAGCCAGGGGTTCCGCGGGCACTTCAGGCTGCAAACTGCCGAGCGCTGGACTGTCGGCTGTCCCCCAACTTCCAGCTGAAGGTGATGCTGACGTAGATGGAAACAGCTGTCCTTTCTCACAGTGGCACCTAGGTCAAGTCCAAAAATATGGCAGTGTTTCGTATACACACAGAGCTGACAAGTATTGAGTAATTCACAACGTTATCGTGTCAGCAGGTTTGACTTAAATTTCAAAGCTGAAAACTTAGTATTCTGTCTGATCCTCTTGATAATCTAAGAATCAACACAGGAGAAGCATTCAAATTTTATCAGTTTTAATATATAATATGTCTAACTTACATAGATGCCACTTACGGGGAAAAAAAAAATTAACCCATGCTGTTGAAGGAAGGAATTATTTTCCTTTTCTTCATTTTCATTACTTCATCAGCCGGTACAATCATTTCTGTCAGCTATAGTATCAAGTGCTGGATTTTTAAATCAGGTGACGAGAGGAAGACAAAATGTGGGAGGAGATACCAGCCACGTGTTTTCACGACACACTCAGTGCTCTAGTGTCCCTGCACAAGGGGGTCTGTGACTTAGAAAAACACATTATATCACAAAGATCATACAGTATCACCGGGCGCACAAAACAGAGGTTCCTACACATACATTTAGGAGATACACACATACGTGAAAATGTAGGCTGACCACCCCCCCCCCCAATCCAATTTGCGGTAAAATAAAGTTACATAAATTTCAGCTTAAGAACACTTCACTTGTTTATTTTCTTGGTAGTGAAAACATCCATTAAAACCCTGAAAAGAACTGAATCCTAACCTTTTAATTTCCTAGAACTCACTCTAATATACAATTTTTCCCAAGCTTCAAGCAAATCACATAAAGAAAAAAAGCAATAAATGGAAATGACCAAGGATTTTCTCCAGTCAACAGAATTTAAATAACAGTTTTATCTTTAACGGAGGGAACAGTAAAGTAACACTACCAAACGATTTTTTAAACTTACAGTAATAGACAAAGTGCAAAACTTTCACATTTTCTTAAACTCTGAATGAACACTAAGAATAATTCTTACTAATTTACCAATAAGATTACTTACTCACTTTTTACCTTAAGGTCCCCCTCTCCCACTGCACAATACTTACATTCCTAAGAATGAAAAGAAAAAGTAGAGAAGGCTCTCCAGTCAAGCGGGTCTGTTTTATTCGACTTAACAAACAAGTCACCACCATCAACAACAAAAAACCCCTGGGTCTATAAAGGTTAGAAATTGGGTAAGAAAATAATTAACTAGTGAGACCTTACTCCCCTTCAGCCATATCCCTCCAAGGGATGACCGAGTATTTTTCAAAGAGGGGTGAGCCAATGAAGCACAATTTAAAACACTCCACTAAATCATCAATGAACACATTTCAGACTCTGGCAGGTGAGATGTGGGTTTAAGAGCACTTCATAAAAGACTGAAGGAGAAATGTCCCCGCATTACTTCTACACAGATGCCTCCTTCCAAATTAATCTATCTCTAACAGCTTTAAAAAGAGTATTTTAAATATTAAGGATATCTAAACTCCAGCTTGAGAAAATAAGCTGAGGACTTGAGAGTCACTTGTTGGTACAAGTCCCACAAGGTACCATTTATATACAAGGGACTGAAAGGAAAAGAGAGGCAGGGACGGGGAGCATCACGGAGGCTTGAACTCCTCTACCTGCTTGAATGACCTACCGAAGATATTCAGGTTGACAGGGGATTGCATAGATTGTATTCTAAAATGAAATAAAAATAAAATTCCTTTAAAAATGCTTAATTTAAAAGAGTAAATTTTGTGCATATAATGTTTGAAGGCGGCGTTACAGATCCATATAATCCCATTCACATTTTATCAAGGCAAAACTTAAATATTTACGCGATTTTTTTGTTTTCTCAAAGTGAACAAAAATTCTGTAATTCGAGTACGGACAGAGAAATACAGAGTCAAAGGAAATGGGTATATAGGATAGGCTCTAGGTGAAGACCTGCCCACGGCACACTTGGGGGGTCCGGCCGGGCAGCCGGCACAGGGGATGGTGCTTTTTCACCTCTACTGAAGCAGGGCCTTTAGACCAAAACAGCCACAACAACAGCAACTAAAAATCTTACATAAACACCAGGGAAACTGAAGTTGAGGTCCTGGGGATGGGGATTCTTACACTGAAAGTACCATTCATCACACCGACTCGGCCTCCATGTTACAGAGGGTGACACCCGGAATGAGGCAAAGCTAATCCAAACACGTTTCAAAGATCACTGATAAATTTTTATCACGGATATCAGCTCTAAGCAACATTTGTTCTCTAGCTCTCTTCTTCCAGAACAGACTGCTAACAGTGTTATCAGGATGGTCATATAAGTTGGACAACTGGAAATCAAGGATAATAGAGTAAGAACAAAACCAGTTCTAAACAGAATAGCAGAATATTCAACGAGTGGAAACATGAAATTAAACACAGAATTAGTATAATTTACATGTTTTAAAAGCATATACTTCATTTATAAATATCTCTAATTGACAATCTATTAAGAATCATAAATATTCAAGTGAACATTTGAATTTTCTCTTTAAGAGTTCAGAATTCTTTCTTCAAGTCTTTGAAGATTAGTCTCCTTCTGCTGAATGTCCAAGACTAACAGGCTTCACAGTCACATTATGTCTCTAATTAGACATATAAAAGCCTTTATTACCTACTGTGTTGTAATAAGACTTTAAAATTCTGTAACTCTCTTATACTTGTAGAAAGCCTAGAAAAGAAAAAAAAAAAAAGAACATATTAGGACAGTTAATATGTGCACATATTTCAAATTATTGATACTGTGATATGAGCTATAATTTGAAAGCAAAATCCAAAATAAAAGAAGGTAAGTAACACTGAACAATGGAAGTTCCATTTTTAAATGAGCACGCTGTAATTAACGATTAAAGACTGACAAAACACACAGGTATGGTTCCTCAGTCTTGGCTTAGAAGGAGAAAAGGGAGCTATGTCACTTACTAACAACAGATTCTAGACTAATGACGGGAACCGTGATATGAATAACTCATTACAATAAAGAATCTCAAATCATTTACAGTTGGTCATATAAATTCATTGTGCACCTTCCTCTCCAAATATTCAGTCCTTCCCTGTCGCTCCCCAAACACACTATAGGTGACCCTTGAGCACAGGTTTGAACTGCAAGGGGCCACTTACACAAAGATTTTTTTCAATAAATACAGTACTGTAAATGTATTTTCTCTTATGATTTGCTTAATAACCTTTCTTCTCTCCAGCTTACTTTATTCTAAGACTACAGTACATAATACATATAATGTATGAAATAGGTGTTATTAGACTGCTTATGCTATTTGTAAGGTTTTACTGATCAACAGTAGACTATTAATAGTTACAATTTGGGGGAATCCAAAGTTATACGTGGATTTTTTACCACATGGGGGGACTATTAGCCCCACGAGGTAAAGATGGTTTATTTATCTCATGGTGAATACCTGTGCCCTATGCCCATCAATATTGAAGGTGTTCAATAAGTAATTACTGAATCAGTTAATGAATGCATGCATGCTTCTGGGTCCAGGCCCAAAAATTCTGGAATGGGAATCACAAAAAATAATTCTATAAGCTCAGTTAGCCTATGTACAATTTAGGGCTGACAGAATAAAGTCTAATGTTTTTCTTTCTAGAACATAAGATGATGTAGTATTCAGTATTAAATGTCTTTCTTTCCTCTAAGTACTTAATATGTTTTCTTATATCAAAAGCTTAGGATATGCCAGGCAATGTCCTGAGCGCATCACACACATACTCTCAGTCATCAGGAAAAAATTCTACAAGGTAGATAAAATTAACCTTGATGTCCTATTTGAGGAAAACTGAGGCTCAAATAAATCAGTACTTTTTCAGGGTCACCCAACTAATACATGGGTTCCAACCTGTCCATCATATCCCATGACCACACAGCCTCTCAAAAAGTCCATGCTCTCTAGAGTCTCAACAATGTTTTCTTTATACTCTTCTAAGATGCTTGCAAGATGTGGATTAATAGAAAATGAATTCTTACTCTAATCCTCAGAATATTAAAGGATTGAAACAGTTTTTGATTATCAGAAAAAAGCAGTATAATTATTAAACAAAATAAATGTGTAAAATCATGTGTGTTAAAGTACCTACTTCTAAAAAAAACCTGTCAAAATACATATGAAGGTACAGCAAAGAAACCAAGGCCCAAAACTAAAGAAAAGATTGCTGAGTAAATAGCAGGAGGGGTGTTCAGAATGAAAAAGCATGCTCGAAGTCTGATTTAGACACAGACGGCAGAGGATCAGAAAGCTCCAAGGTTACACACAAATTAACCACAGGGATTCCTTTCACCCAGAGACCACACACTGGCCAGCACTGCCAGGGGCCATCACAGCACAGTCTCTGTGGAGAGGAGTCCCAGACCTCACAACGTATTACCCAAGAGACGTGTGACACCTTTGTACACAGGAGGGCACGGGCGCACCTGTGTCTACCTGCTGCTTCTCTCTTTCAGAGGCGCGTTACAGGATATCGTAACACCCAACGGGTATATTAATGCCGTATGCAAACCATTTGATACAAATGTAGAAACTAGCAAAAAATGGCTGTTCGTGTAGGAAAGATACTTACAGAGTATTCAAGATACAGAAACCACATTTTCCCTGGAAAATGGCTGAAATGGCTTCAGTTCAGTGGCTAGAACTGAAGACAGTGCACATCGTATGTCCCTGCTCACCAGCATCACGTGACAGAGCAATGTGGTGCTGGGTGCCCTGAGCTAAAACTGTATTAAATAGGCTGTTGGGGGGCGCCTGGGTGGCGCAGTCGGTTAAGCGTCCGACTTCAGCCAGGTCACGATCTCGCGGTCCGTGAGTTCGAGCCCCGCGTCAGGCTCTGGGCTGATGGCTCGGAGCCTGGACCCTGTTTCCGATTCTGTGTCTCCCTCTCTGCCCCTCCCCCGTTCATGCTCTGTCTCTCTCTGTCCCAAAAATAAATAAAAAACGTTGAAAAAAGAAAATTTTTAAATAGGCTGTTGGACAGAGAAAACTATGAATTCACTTATGTAAAGCTAATGCACAACCTCCCCGAGGTATAACACAATAATTTGTATGTGTTAGTGTAGCCAGTCATTTACTATTTAAATGGACTGAGGGGCGCCTGGGTGGCTCAGTCGGTTAAGTGTCCGACTTCAGCTTAGGTCGTGATCCTACGGTTTGTGGGTTTGAGCCCCGCATTGGGCTCTGTGCTGCCAGTGTGGAGCCTGGAGCCTGCTTCGGATCCTCTGTCCTTCCCTCTCTTTGCCCCCACCCCCACTCTTGCATGCTCTCTCTCAAAAACAAGCAAGCAAACAAACAAACAAACACAAGAAACAAAAACACCCAAACATTTAAAAAACAAATGGACTGATAATCAGGTAAAGATATAATGAACAAATCCAATAACAATTAGTAACAAAAACTGTTACATTCTTTAAGAAAAAAATAAATGTACAGGATTCATATGAATTAAAAAAATAAAGCTCAACTAAGATTAAGAGGAGAGTGGGGCTAAGTTAATTGCAGTGTGTCCTTATAACAGAATATTGGCACATATTTAAAAGAGAGAGACAAGCCAAGACACAGACTCTTAACTATAAGAGAACAAACTGATGGTCACTAGAGGGGAGGGGATAGAGGGATGGGTTAAGCAGGGATGGGAATTAAGGAATGCACTTGTGATGAGCACGTGATGTATGGAAGTGTGGAGTCACTATACTGTACAGCTGAAATTAATATAACACTGTATGTTAACTATACTGGAACTGAAAAACCTCATAAAAAATACAATAATGCTTATGTTTTTGGAAGTTGCTAAGAAAGTAAACTTTAAAGCTTGTCACAAGAACAACATTTCTGTAACTGTCATGACGGATGTTAACTAGTCTTACTGTAGTAAAAATCCCACAATACATACAAACAGCAAATCATTATGTCGTGCACCTAAAACTAATATAATATTTTCTTCTCAAAAAGAAAAAGAATAATCCTTATTAAAAAATGTAATCGTATCAGGAAATGATTGTAATACAATGCCAAATAGAACAGGAAAATACATAAAAAGTATGCTTTCAGCACTATGAACAACAGCCAAGTTATAGAAAGAGCCCAAAATGTCCATCAACTGGCAAATGGATAAAGAAGATGTGGTTTATATACACAATGGAATACTACTCAGTGATGAAAAAGAATGAAATCTTCCCATCTGTAACTAAGTGGATGGCACTGGAGGGTATTATTGCTGAGTGAAATAAATCACTCAGAGAAAGACAAATAACACATGTTCTCACTCATATATGGGATTTGAGAAACTTAATAGGACCATGGGGAAAGGGAAGGAAAAAAAAGATAGTTACACACTGAGAGGGAGCCAAACCCTGAAAGACTCTTAAATACAGAGAACAAACTGAGGGTTGAGGGGGGGGCAGGGTAGAAGGGAAAATGGGTGATGGGCCTTGAGGAGGGCACTTGTTGGGATAAGCACTGGGGTGTTGTATGTAAGTGATGAATCATGGGAATCTACTCCCAAAGCCAAGAGCACACTGTATACTCTGTATGTTAGCTAACCTGACAATAAATTATATGTATAAACAAAAGTATGTTTTCAATTCTGTTAACACCTACACACATATATGCGTACACACACAAATATTTTACTTAGAAGTAGGGGGAAAATACACATGAAAAATACAACAAATGTTGAAATAGTCCTGGGTAGTGGGAATATGAATGAGTTTTAAATTTATTTTTAAAATTATACTCTCATATGTTTTTCTAAATTTTTTTATAATGACCATGAATTACTTTTATAATTGGGAGTGGGGGGGAAGAGGATTATTTTAAGAGCTTTAAAAAGCACATGAATAAACTAGTGTTTGTGTTTCCCTGGGGAAGAAAAAGGAGATTAAATTAGGCTGTATTTTTGTGTGACCATCCCAGCCTGAGTGTCACTGCCCTTAGCAGAACAGTTTCCCCACATCTGGTGAGACACAAAGACAATTTTTTAAATACTCGAAAACAAGAGCACTGAACCTCCACTGGTTTGTAAATCCCCATCACCAGGACCCCTACCATGGAATTCAGGTAGCATCCTGTAGTTTTAGGAGCACGGTCATGTCTAATCTCAGGTCATCATCACGTTAGCTCTGGGAGACGACTTTCTATCATCCATCTGTCACAGAGAGGGGCACAAGCTGGAAGAGCGAAGTCATTTGCCTGAGCTCACACGACCAGTACACGGCAGGCCTGGGATTCTAGAACTCCAAACCGCAGACTCAGAGTCTGGTTGTCTTTAAAAAACAGTAAGAGAGAACACCAGGCTCTGGATACAGAACTAGAGCCAGAAGGGTTGCATTTATGAATATTCTCTAGGAGACTCAGAGAAATCTGAGGACGTGAACATCTGTTTTTTTCCTCAATTTAATTTGGATTTAAAATGCTTAAATTGTTTAAAATCTTTTTCATTTAAGGGGTGCCTGAGTGGCTCATTTGGTTAAGCGTCCGACTTTGGCTCAGGTCATGATCTCACAGTTTGTGGGTTTGAGCCCCGCGTCAGGCTTTATGCTGACAGCTCAGAGCCTGGAGCTCACTTCAGATTCTGTGTCTCCCTCTCTCTCTGCCCCGCCCCAGCTCATGCTCTGTCTCTCTCAAAACTAAATGTTAAAAAAAAAATTCAAAAATATTTTTCATTTAAATTTCATTTAAATAGTTTAATTCAGTTTCTCCTGTTCCATCTTACTCATAGGCCTCATAAGTGAGTGAACTAAATTTTCCATCAGGCACTAATCACTGATGTCCTATGTCCTCTGTCATATGCCTGAAATCCCAACCTACAGAGTCATCTTTAAATACACAGGAGCAACAGGTGATATCTAAGATGGGGAAGAGCCAATTTAATTTAATGGCCCCGTTTTAACTCAAAAATGCACGTTAAGAAAACCTAAGAAATGATTTCTGCATCATGCGGTTCCCTATTTTTTAAAACAATTCTTCCTTGACTTGACTTTGGGATTCTTTTCCTTCTGCTCTGTATTCTCAGTTCACTGGTACTGCAGGCCTCTCTGGGGGAAAACTCAAATTCTGTTTGAAACCATCTGTATGCAAACCAGAAGCGAACTCTGTGTCTGTGCTGGGAGAATGGGGTAAGAATGAACGAAGGGAAAATGCCGCCTCGGCTTAGGAAAGAGAAAGCAGTGAGAAGGTGTCGTCTGTTTCTTTGATCACCATCTCAACCCAGCTTTCCTTTCCTTACTCCTGCTGCTGTGTGCCAACAGGCTACAGCCAGCTGAAGGGAGTATTATCAGGAGACTATCTGCCCCACGACACTGAGAAGGCGATCGGACTTTACTCATTTTTCCTGGGACCTGCGCAGACCCTGGACGGTGTGGACAGGTAGGACGCCATAGAATTCTTTCTCTTTGTCAACCAAACAAAGCAAATGACGTTAGCAGAGAAGATGATCTTTGTGGTCCTGCTGAAGCCGGCAAAACCCAAGAAGTCTTCACTGTGAAAACCGTTCTTACCTCCCGAAAGCATTTAAAAGAGCAACTATTTCCTGTCGGGTGAGTTGGAAGCCTTTAGATGGGCTGTTCTCTGGAAGCTTTTGGATTTCTTTTTCAGAGAATAGGATCTTCAGGGCAGTTCCTAAACCCTGAGTCTAAAGAAAATAGTGATACATGTTAACAATTAAATTCCTGTAGTAATAATTACTATAAAGGTTAAAAGGAATATGCAGTCACTGTGATGAGAGTCAAGAAATTCATATGAACTGAACTTTTCACCAAAATGTTAAACTGAAATTACAGTTTCTACTTCCTCACACATTATGTATATGATAAATGTATCTAAACTATTAAGGAACCTGAATAACTTAACACTTGTCGGACATAAATTACTAAAATGCTTTAACCTAGAAAATATCCCATTAGAATAACAGTGTTCACTATGTAACCCTGAAAGCAATCTTTATGGCCCCTAGCAATTCAAAACGTAGAAGCTATTAGTGAAAACCACACTTCAAATTTTATCAATTATTAGAACTAAAGAAAAAATTTTGTCTCTTGATCTTTCCAGGACTTCTTGTCATACTTGTAAAGAAATAAGATAAAGTATCAAACAATCCTTTTCACACTGAATAGACACAGAAATGGGCCTGCTTGGCAGAACTCCTCTTTTATGTGGGTTCAAGTCCCCCATCAGGCTCTGTGCTGACAGCTCAGAGCCCGGAGCCTGCTTCGGATTCCGTGTGTGTCTCTCCCTCTCTGCCCCAACCCCGCTCACACTCTGTCTCTCTCTCAAAAATAAACGTTAAAAAAAAAAAAGAAGAAGAAGAAATGAATCTGAGATTGTACCAATAGAAACAAATACAATAACACCAAAATCATTAACACAGACAGGAGAGACATTCTTACACATATAACACAGATTTAATATATTCATCTTTTTCATCGAAGAAGCAGGAAATCCACACTTTCGATCCTCTATTTCAGTGAACAATGAGGGCACTGTACTAAAAACCTGCAACTTCCCGGGAGGAAAATTTAAGGTTAGTAATAGTTTTAAAACAGAAGACAAAATACAAACCTGCAATTTCCCCCATAATCTGCATTTGTCACATCCAACGCAGTCCATTATTCGGGAGATGTTCTTGAAGTGCAAGCGGAACTCCTCCTAACGTGCAGAACATATTTTTTATGCTCATTAGAGGTTTAAAATTAAACTGCATTGGTCTGAATTGTAAGAAATAAAAGTTCTGAAGCTTATTAATGAAGGAGTTTCTCAACAGCAAAGAAAAAAAATATTTGCATTTGTAGGACATAACATGGTACATAAAACGGACCACAGAAGTTTATACAAGTCATTCTATGTATTAACACAAATGTTTTATTGAGGTGCTACTCTCTACAAAGTAACACTATGGGAGAAAGGAACATAAATGATAGGTGGGTTTTACTCTGAAGGAACTTCACTGCTGCCTCCATTTGATATCTGCATAGAACAAGGGGTAAATACCTCTCTATTACGTTTGGCTTATTTTTCACATATTGCTTGCGTGAGGCCACATCGGAAAGCCGGCCTTAGACCAATGATCAATTTTCATCCTTCCCCTTAGAACCACACACTGTAATGGGTGCTCCATCAGCCCCGGTGATCACAGGGCTGTGCGATCCCCACATTTGCTAGGCAGCCTCTGCAGGGACGGCTGCCTACTGGACCTTGTATTGTGCTGTAACTCTTTCCTACACAGGAGAGACTCTAAATCATGGTTTCTAGGACTCTAAGACCAGTCTCCTCTGAGGCTAACACTAGTTAAGAGAGTTTCCTCATCTTTTGCATTTGGCAAACAAAGAAAATCAATTTCATTTCATTGTACCGAGGTAAACACTTTACTGTATGAAGCTAGAGGCAAGCGGCCTGAAAACTCTGGCCACCAGAAGCCCTGTCCGGCTGCCCAAAGGGTTCCCAAGAAGCAGTATCCCAGCCACAAGACAACAGAAAGAACACAAGTCCTCTGCTCTCCATTCTCATATAGTTTGTGTTCTTAGGAGCAGATGGAAAAGTGAACTGAAGTCCCCCTTTATACCCTTTGAAAAACAGCAAACACAATTTCCAGCAATTTCTAGCTGAAAGCTAGTTCCTTTCTCACTCCCACCTTCCTCCTCCACAGAAAGATCCAGTTATCCAAAAGTATAACATTTGTATAAATACTTAGAAAATAGGCAGCAATACAAAAACATATTAATGTTGTATTACATACCCCAACAGCAACATGCCCCTCAAATAATCATCAAACAAAACAATCTTCCAAAACTAAAATAGAGTTGTATTTAGTATACAGGGGACTGTTACTTCACTTCAGAAGCCCCTAGAAACCCCTTCCAGAGTGAAGCATCACTCGGTGCTAATTTAGTAGTTCTTGTAGTATATCCACAACTAAGACATCTCCGAGGCAAGTGTGTTGCAGAATTCAGAATTTTCCAAATTTCAGAAATACAGTACATACAGGATTTATTACGAAACATGACACCGGAGTGTGTGGCAAAACCTAGTCATCAAATACATTAATGTTTCTGTTGCAAAATGTAAGAATACTCATACACAGCGGAATTTTTAAAAAACACTATGAATACTCATGTATAAGTTCTGGTCAGGTTTTGCTAACAAATTAATTTGCACCAAACAGAAGAAAAACGTTACCGTGTTGGAGCTTTCTGGATTTCAGAACTGCTTACAAAGGACTGTGGAGCTGCACTAGAAGACTATTTGCCAGTCCATTTCCACTATTTTTATGAACATTTTAGGGGTAGAGTGTATTCCCTAACATACTGTAAGCAAATGAAAATAAAGAGCTGCCAACATGAAGTTTGATAAGGTTCCTTAAATATAGTCTCCTTCTGATATCCTAGGTTAGCAGGTAATTTTTTTGCCTTTTAGGTCAGTCCATAAAGACAAAGACATAATAGTTCCAGAAACTGGAACATTCCAGAAGATATCCCATTAAATAAACTTTAGAAAAAATACAGTATTTATTGCCTTCAAAATGGCTAACAGTTCATGATTTTAGAATCAAAACAGGACACACTGTGATTTTAAAGTAAGAAAACTTGCTCTCAAGATAAAGACCTTTAAAAAGACATTTACACTGATACATGAATTCAGCAAAGTTTCAGGATACAAAATCAATGTACAGAAATCAGTTGCATTCTTATACACTAACAATGAAGCAACAGAAAGACAAAGAAACTGATCCCATTCACAACTGCACCAAGAAGCATAAAATATCTAGGAATAAATCTAACCAAAGATGTAAAAGATCTGTATGCTGAAAACTATAGAAAGCTTATGAAGGGAATTGAAGAAGATATAAAGAAATGGAAAGACATTCCCTGCTCATGGATTGGAAGAATAAATATTGTCAAAATGTCAATACTACCCAAAGCTATCTACACATTCAATGCAATCCCAATCAAAATTGCACCAGCATTCTTCTCGAAAAAAGTCTCTTTAACAAATGGTGCTGGGAGAACTGGACAGCAACATGCAGAAGGTTGAAACTAGACCACTTTCTCACACCATTCACAAAAATAAACTCAAAATGGATAAAGGACCTGAATGTGAGACAGGAAACCATCAAAAACCCTAGAGGAGAAAGCAGGAAAAGACCTCTCTGACCTCAGCCGTAGCAATCTCTTACTCGACACATCCCCAAAGGCAAGGGAATTAAAAGCAAAAATGAATTACTGGGACCTTATGAAGATAAAAATCTTCTGCACAGCAAAGGAAACAACCAACAAAACTAAAAGGCAACCAACGGAATGGGAAAAGATATTTGCAAATGACATATTGGACAAAGGGCTAGTATCCAAAATCTATAAAGAGCTCACCAAACTCCACACCCGAAAAACAAATAACCCAGTGAAGAAATGGGCAGAAAACATAAATAGACACTTCTCTAAAGAAGACATCCGGATGGCCAACAGGCACATGAAAAGATGCTCAACGTCGCTCCTCATCAGGGAAATACAAATCAAAAACCACACTCAGATATCACCTCACGCCAGTCAGAGTGACCAAAATGAACAAATCAGGAGACTGTAGATGCTGGAGAGGATGTGGAGAAACGGGAACCCTCTTGCACTGTTGGTGGGAATGCAAATTGGTGCAGCCACTCTGGAAAGCAGTGTGGAGGTTCCTCAGAAAATTAAAAATAGACCTACCCTACGACCCAGCAATAGCACTGCTAGGAATTTACCCAAGGGATACAGGAGTACTGATGCATAGGGGCACTTGTACCCCAATGTTTATAGCAGCACTCTCAACAATAGCCAAATTATGGAAAGAGCCTAAATGTCCATCAACTGATGAGTGGATAAAGAAATTGTGGTGTATATACACAATGGAATACTACGTGGCAATGAGAAAGAATGAAATATGGCCTTTTGTAGCAACGTGGATGGAACTGGAGAGTGTGATGCTAAGTGAAATAAGCCATACAGAGAAAGACAGATACCATATGGTTTCACTCTTAGGTGGATCCTGAGAAACTTAACAGAAACCCATGGGGGAGGGGAAGGAAAAAAAAAAAAAAAAGAGGTTAGAGTGGGAGAGAGCCAAAGCATAAGAGACTCTTAAAAACTGAGAACAAACTGAGGGTTGATGGGGGGTGGGAGGGAGGGGAGGGTGGGTGAGGGGTATTGAGGAGGGCACCTTTTGGGATGAGCCCTGGTGTTGTATGGAAACCAATTTGACAATAAATTTCATATATTGAAAAAAAAATAATATACCTTGGACTTCATGTAAAGGCTAATAACAATAAGATCATAAATAAAAAGAATAAAAAAATAAATAAATAAAAGACATTTACATTTACAAAGGTTCCATATTCATTGGTCAGAGTAACAAGTGAGGATTCACTAAGAGTTGGCCAGACCAGAAAGGAGAAAAGGGGAATTGAAAAGTACAGAGAAGAGGTTTTCTGTGTCATTTGTAGTAAAATCCAATCAGACCAACTTCAACAAGATAGAGAACTGAAAGAGTTCAGATGGACAGGATTAAAACACAGCCAGTAAACTGCTCCCCACCCTAGCCCCCAAGCTCAAACTTTTTACCTTTAATGACTTGGCCCCCTTTTTGTCACCTGCAAACATGGACTTCTCATCAAAGTGCATGGGAAAGGACCTGATGAAATGACAAGACTGTAAGTTACAGACAAAAAATTCAAGTACTACGCTGTAGAGCTCTGGCAGAAATTATCTGTCCCTTGAACAAATGCTTACACGTCATAATTTACACGTGTGTGAAGTTCGATAGCACAGGAAGGTGGCAAACAGCTCACATGTAAACTACTCAATAAAAGAGTAAAACAACATAAACATGGCTTTGTAATTTAGAAGACCAATGTTTTAAAGAAATTACGTGATAAAAAATAATTCAAAAAATGAGTTGAGGGGCGCCTGGGTGGCGCAGTCGGTTAAGCGTCCGACTTCAGCCAGGTCATGATCTCGCGGTCCGTGAGTTCGAGCCCCGCGTCAGGCTCTGGGCTGATGGCTCGGAGCCTGGAGCCTGTTTCCGATTCTGTGTCTCCCTCTCTCTCTGCCCCTCCCCCGTTCATGCTCTGTCTCTCTCTGTCCCAAAAATAAATAAAAAACGTTGAAAAAAAAAAAAAATGAGTTGAAAAGCAATTTATGTGGAAAATGTGCAACACTCTTAAAAAAAGGTTTTAAAATTTAATGCATAATTTAAACACGTTAATCCAAGTTTCCTTCATGCTCATTTTAACAACCAGTAAACTCAAATTTTACAAACTCAGCATTTTTAAAAGGGGTTGTATTCTAGAAGGTAAAGCTAACAACACTCCCTCAGGTATCTACCTTCATGCTAACCCCCTTATAGCAGCATCTGAATTTGAACAGCGATGGGAAGAACACAAAACTGGCAGAATACATTAAAACAGCATTAAACTTTGACACCACATAAAATGTAAAGTTATGTTTGAAACTACAGGCTATTCGCAAGTGTGGACAGGCTGTTACACTTGCTCTGCTGTCCTTCTGAGCATTTTCCTTCTCACGTGTAACCCTCCCTCTTCCTAACTAGCTTTCAGGAATCAGTTTCTGTTGTATTTCAAGCACTAGCTCATTCATATTCAGAGTGCAGAATTTCAGATCGCTGATAGTCAATTCTTACCTTGTATCTTGAAAGATATTCAGTAGAAGGGTTTTTGTGTCAGCATCTTCTTCTACGTTTCCAGTGTAAAGATCAACAATTGAGCGCTCAAAATACGGGGCGACCTTTGATAAAGCTCGAAGCTCAATTAAGTATAAAAAGTACAGATTCTTAAGCCTTCTTGGACCTTCTCCCTTAGTTTCCACAGGGTCAAAGCGGCGTTTAAATTCTTTCATATTGGGTCCCCAGCTAGGTTTACCCCACGTTTCTACAGAGAAAGAGAAATACACAGCATACCTTTAATAAGTAGGTTTTTCTCCCTCTCTAGAGAATATATATCCACCCCCAACAATTTTTACGTTAATAGAAGATTTCTACATAAAAATGGGATTACCTTCCAAAAGATAATTTGCACACAGATGTAAATTGATACTAGCATGAAGTCCCGATATAAGCTTATAGAAGACTCTCTTCTCCAGACACAAACCTATTCAGAAAAAAATTGAAAAAGAAATCACATCCATTTAGGTAACAGAAATACTGAATCAAGAAGATTCAGTACACAGGCTTATTTTTAAAGTGAAGGTTCAAGGAAATTAAAAACAAGGAATAACAAAATGATTAGATCAAGATTCTCTTACTAGAAGATTCTGACTTCTGAATGGAGTTATGCACATGCTAACCTAATGCAGAGTAAGACAGAAAATGCTGGGCCCTGGAGGTCCAAGCAGTATGGACGTACTTGACAAGTTCCCACGTTACTCAGAAAGCAGTGGCACAGACTTTTCATGGGTTAGGGCTAAACTGTAAGCCAATATAATTAGAAAGCCACTGCTCTGGCTTAACAACAGCTGTTTTTCCCTTTCCCTTTCCTATGGCTGTCGATTCTCCGACCCTGCTTGATTGTGGAGGAAGACAGACCGCATTCCATTTCTCTTCTTCCTCCGGATTCTTTAGTGTGTCTTACTAATCCTCCACCCTACAATCCTCTAGTTCCACTGGACTATATGGTCCACTTGGTAAGGAGGCAAAACCTGGGAAACAGTAATCCAGGAATTTCAACCAAGGAAAAAAAGTAGGTTGACCTTTTCCTCTGAGTGGAATCAGATCAGTCGGAGTACAGGAATATGATGGAAAATGATTTTATATAGCTTTAAGCCACACAGGCTTTTGCTCAAACAGAGATCAAGATAATTCCACTACCCTATCCTATGCCTACCTCCATTTTTACTCTTACTACAAAAGTAATATGCATTGTGGATGTACTTAATGCCACTAAACTAAACTTAAAATAATTAAGATGGCAAAGTTTATGTTATGCATATTTAAATGGTAAATTTTGTTATGTATATTTAGCCACAAAAAAAGAAAAAAATTCTAGAAAATATTCTTCATAGAAAATTTTTCGAATAGATAAAAATGCAAAAACCTAGATTTTAAGAATCCACTGAATGCAGAACATTTGGCTTTTTCCTTCTCTTACCATCCAACAGATTTTTTGTTTTTGTCATTTTTGCTTTTTGTTGTTTTTTTTTTTTTTTTGTAAACTCTCCCCGTGAAGGAAAAATGAACTTCAACAGTGGGAAGGAACTAAGAAAAAACCGCACTTGTAAGCTGTGGGATTTTTTAAATGTAAGAGTACGTATGCGGCTGGCTTTGCATTTTCCCCAAGATGTTTTTTAGATCTTCAATTTACCCGATGTTCTACCCTATATGGCTGTGAAGCAAGTAGCTTTTAACAGGAAAATATAATTCTTTTGAGATCTCATCCCCTAATTTAGAATTCTTGCTAGAATATTCCCATTGTCATGGATGGAGACTAAAAAGTAGAAATTAAGTTCTTTTTTGCAGCCTCTTCCTAAAAGTATATGGCCCAGTTTGAATGCTCATGGTAGCAAGGGATATAAACATCATGAACAAGTTTAATGAACTACTAAGTACTAACTTTTCCTCTAGTAAAACTTTTCATCAAATCTGTTACCAAGTAGCAAAATGATCAGATGTATAGTTCACTTTCTTTTCCTTCTAACGCACCTCTGTAAGCAGTGTTTACAGCCAGTAAAGTGTCTAAAGACCAGAGAAGGGAAAACAGGCAAAGCACGGCTTGTGAAAATTCATATGCCTAAAAATAAGAACACAGACTGGGAGACAATTCTAATTTGCAAAGCCCTCAAAACCCTTTACTTGGAATGGGGACAGGTGAGGAGTGAGAAGGAGTAGAAATGTCTTTCCATAAACTGTGAAAATAAGGTAACTTTAAGCAAAATGGTTAATAACAGAAGATGTGCCAACTGAGTGTACCAATAAAACACACAGCACACCTTGTGGGAAATTGCTGGCCAGCTCTTCCCTGCCTGCAGTCTGCTGGCAGGCATGACGAAGCCATCACAGTCATGTTAAGTAACATCTACAGAAGCTGATTTACAAAGGCAAAATTTACCAATTTCTATCTCTAAAAATACAGAGCAAATTCAACTATCCAATTTAGACAATGGTTCTCTTTCTTTTGGACTTAATTTCACCCAGATTCATTTTCAACAAGTGAATTACAGGACACGGATATGTAATTTTTTCTCTCACAAAAGGGCTAGATTTACTGTAACAGTATTATTTGATATTTGCACGTTGTTTAGTGATTTTCAAAGGCATTTTTACAGGCATCATCTACACGTACAGTGTAGGTGAACTGGATGGCCACTGTTAATCTCATGTCCCAGATGAGGGAACTAGATCTCAGAAAAGTTCAATCAGTTGCCTATATATAGGAGTGTTCTCTGAAACCACGTATCAGTATTCAGGGACTCCCATCAGTAGGACACTAGAAAAGTGGTTAATAAAGAATACCCTAGAAAATTCAATACTGCCCGTAAATTTCATTCTCATCCTCCATTATCAATATTCAGGGTCCCTTACCACCTCTCTCAACCTAAATACTACTCTTCACAATTTGTATCTTTAGAATACAGCTAATGAAATAAAATTAAGAATTTTCTTCCACATAGGCCATTTATCAATATAATTCCTAGTAGTACTGGCACATCAATAATGTTCACCTTAATAATGGCCAACAAAGGTACACACTACATTAAAAAAGAGAAATCAGGGCCTCCTGAGTGGCTCAGCTGGTTGCATGTCTGACTTTGGCTCAAGTCATGATCTCGCGGTTTCTGAGTTCAAGCCCCACATCGGGCTGTCTGCTGCCAGCACAGAGCCTACTTCTGATCTTCTGTCTCCCTCTCTCTCTGCCCCTCCCCTGCTTGCACTATCAAAAAAAAATAAACATTTAAAAATAAATAAAAATAAAAAAGAGAAATCATGTTCACAAGGTAACATCACCAATTAGCAAACATAAAATAAAGTACTTAGTTTAACTCTGCAGAGTTCCTATACGGTTATGATTTCCTGTATCATTCAACTTGCTTATCTTTCACCGACACATTTTAACTTTTGCTTTCATAAATTAATGACAACTTGGTAAATTTTTAAAAAGCATATACCCAGTTTTTTTTTTTTCTAATGTTTATTTATTTTTGAGACAGAGAGAGACAGAGCATAAACGGAGGAGGGTCAGAGAGAGAGGGCGACACAGAATCTGAAATAGGCTCCAGGCTCTGAGCAGTCACCACAGAGCCCGACGCAGGGCTCAAACTCACGAGCCCTGAGATCATGACTTGAGCCTAAGCCGGATGCTTAACCGACTGAGCCACCCAGGCGCCCCTCATATATCCAGTTTTTAACTGAAGTTGTTAAAATCCTAGAATGCTTCAGTTTTCCATTACTAGTATTTATATTTTCAACACCAAAAAATGTAAGAGTGCAAAGTATCTACTGGGAGCTATATTGCTTTATCCTTTAATTAAACAAGTTTAGACTATCTTAACATGTGTAAACGTTGTTTAATCTTCTGAAATCAAATGTACCTTCCCTCATTTTCATATATATAACAAGTAGTTCCTTCCAACAAGAAGGTCTCTACCTACAAAGCAAATTTGCAAAATGGTTACTAGGAAAGCAGTCTGGATGAGTGGTACAAACAGAATGAAAATAATACTGAAGAGCCAGTTATGAAAACCCGAGGACAGTATATGCCGTGTATATCTCCCTAATGCTGATTATTTTTGGCTGACCAATAACCTCAAATTTTTCAAATAATTATATCCTAAAATACAACAACCTACAATATGTTATTTTCTTTCAACACTGTAAAAATTAGTTGTCTAGGTAATGAATCCTGAACTTACAAAAATATATTCAATCAATCCATACATTTTTATAGGAGACTAATAAATTTAAAATGCAGATGTGTAAGTTTACCTTCTAGCCACGTGTAGAACGATTCTCCTTTAAAAAAAAAAAAAGATACACACAGAATTGGGTTAAAATATTTTAAACAGTCATCTACAAATCAGAATAAATTAAGCACATAAAGTATTTCCTACGACAGATTAAGGAACACCTCTAGAAATGGCCACTGCTTCATGTGAAGTAGAAAAATAGGCATATGGTTCTAGAAAATAAAGCCCCAAAGTACTTTAAGTAACTTTGGAAAATTTTCTTATAAATGATACTTGACTAAGCAAAATTTTTAAGAAATTTTCAGTCAAAATATTATGTAATATTATTCATTAGAAGGCTTAAACATCCCTAAGTATGGTGGTGAAAGAGTTTAACAATCTTAAATTTGCTTTTCATAACAGCCATATAATGCCTTAAAATTTCTAGAAAAAACCAGTGAATTATAATCCAAAAATCAAATTAGTAATTATTCCATTTTTTCCTGAGCAGTAAAGCTAGATACATTTCCTCAATTATCTAGAATTCCTAAATTGCAAGAGGTAATTTTAAAATCCCTTAATTTTTAAAAAATTTTTCAGAAACATCAATGCCTGAAGTATGGAAGGACCTGACTTACCCGTGTACTAATGCTAGAAGAGCTATTTCTAGACCAATGCTGTTCTGACTAGAAAAAAAAAAAAAAAAATGGCAGCTAATAAACATCAATCTAGTTCATCAAAATAGACTTTGTGAGCTACCTATCTTTATTCTACCTGAGAAAAGCAAAGCAGAAGAAAAACTCAACACATAGATGAGCTGAGCAAGGAGTCTAGGGGATAAATTAGATACTGGGGAATAACTTTGTCTCCTGAGAGACAAGTTTCTTGGCGAAACTACACAAACATCTTCCCAGAGATGAACTTATTCCACATACTCTGCCTAAGGACCATTCGTCATCATCTCACTTGTTTACTCAAGAAACCCCAAACGCTATCAGGAAAAGTTGAGCTCCCCAATCCTCAAGAATGTGGCCTCTGCTCCTCTCCCCCAACTTAAACTACCACTGTATGAAGCGTTCCCTACTGCTAACACGGTCTCCCCAAATGCGCTTGATTCTTCTCTTCTGAACTCCTTGGTCCATGCTGTTTCCTCCTAATAGCACACAGGATCCAATTTCTATCAGCCTAAACCTGTCTCATTACTCAACACTCCTCTCAAATGCCACTTCCTCCACCAAGCCTCCAGATCAGTGGGACAGGATCTGTCCCACCTCTAAAGAGCTAGCTCACTTACTGTTTTATTATGTATGTGCAGCACTTCTTTGCCATTATTTATGAGCAGTGCTGGTCATTCCTGCTACATACTGTCAGCATCTGTAGGGCAAGGCATCATCTTTTACACATCTTTCTATCTTGCACAATGCTCATCACTGCCTTGAGCACAGAGAAGTAAACATCCACTTGAAATAACTATTTTGATTGTTTGGGGGCAATTTATGACTGATATTCATTTGGTAACCTGGAGTAATCAATTGGTGGTAAATTACTATTCATCAGATTACTTATTACTGTAACAGAGGTTACAAATTACAAAGACAATAAGAAAATAAAGGCACAAGACAAACTATCTGGTAAAACTATCTTGTCTTCATTTCTACAGAACATATTCAAGCAGATTATAATAACCGGAAAGTGGGGAACTTGTAATGTAATCCTGGTTTCTACACTCAATATTTAAGATGGAATTTATACATCTTTCAAACATAGGGTAAATATACATTATAAAACATTTATTTTTGTCACCATTCATTGGTGGCTATTTCTGGAAAAATAGGATAAACATTTTCTTTTGAATAGAGGGAAAAATCAAATTTTGATCACTAAAAACATTTTCTCTACACTTGAGGCAAACCCAAATAGAACAGTTTTAACTCACCATCATCTTCTCCTAAAAGAGAAAATAAACAGGATTTTAGAAACTGTCTTCCATAGTTCAGATTTTAAACCTATTTAATTAACATCAGATTAAAACTTACTGTGTTAAATTATTAATTATACTATGAACCTTGGTCAGTGTATAGTGATCTTCCAAATGAGACTTCTTGGTAAGAATGGAGGCCAAAAAGTACAAGATTTTCACAGATGTTTTATACAATAAATATCAGAAAGCCTCTGGGGGTGCCTGGGTGGCTCAGTCAGTTAAGCATCCAACTTCAACTCAGGTCATGATCTCCCGGTTAGTGGGTTCAAGCCCCGCATCGGGCTCTGTGCTGACAGCTGAGCCTGGAGCCTGCTTTGATTTTGTGTGTCTCTCTCTCTCTGCCCCTCCCCCGCTCACACTCTGTCGCTCAAAAATAAATAAAAAAATGTTTTAAAAGCCTCTGAAAATACTCCTGAAGATCACTAGTTTCAATAATTAACAAAGAGACCCAGCTGCTTCCTTCATCCTATGTGCACAACCCGCTCTGAACATTGCTGTTTCCATGCCGGATACTTCTCTCTTTCCAGGTACTGCTCCTCAGCACGGACACACCTTAATAAAAGTACCGCCCAAACTGTCATCCGCAAAAGCCTCACTGCAGGTGCTGCAGAGCTCCCCAGACATGGAGAAGCACTAGAAGGTTGGGCTCTAGGGATCCACAGCAGCTCTGCCTTTGTCAGCTCTGTATGTGGCATTCCGATACAAGGTTTCATTTTCAGAAAGAAAGGTTCTGCTGTGGAAACTGTTGGAAAGCCAGTTGTACATGTCTAGCTGTCTGGCTGGGGAACAGCAAGCAGCATGGTGGAGACGGTTGAGGAGGTTGAGGAGCTGTGAATCGACATCAGCAGTTTCAGCAGAGATGGTGTTCAAAGAGCATCAGCCAGAGCTACTGAATTACTGCATGGATCCCTCACCTGGTGGCTGGGACCACCCCCCCCCCCCCATCCAGTCCCTTGTCTCCCCTCTTTCTTGGCTGTTTTTTTCCCCCCTTTCTCTGCCTCCCATCTTTTCCTACGTGGTGCTCTCCTTCCTCTCATCTTTCCAGTGGTCTCACGCCTCTAATTTATCATAATATGGACATGAAGTATTTCTTGGGATGTGATGGTTTTATTAAATTAACTATATTTTCTACTTTAAAAGCCAGTGATCGAGGGCGCCTGGGAGGCTCAGTCGGTTAAGCGTCCGACTCTTGACTTCGGCTCAGGTCATTATCTCCCGGTTTGTGAGATTGAGCCCCATGTCAGGCTCTGTGCTAAGCAGGGGAGCCTTCTTGGGATTCTCTCTCTTCCTCTCTGCCTCTCCCTCCCCCGCCCTCAAAAAAAAAAAATGTTAAAAAAAAAAAAAAAAAAAAAAAGAAGTGATCATATTACTCAGCCATAAAGGAAAGGAAACCCTGTCACTGGTGACAACATGGATGGACTCTAAGGACATTACTCTGAGTGAAAGAAAGAAGTCAGAGGACAGATAACGTATGATCTCTCTTAAATGTGGAGTCTCAAAACAAAACAGAACGAAACTCCCCAAGCTTACAGATCCAGAGAGCAGATGGGTGGCTGTCAGAGGTAGGGTGTAGGGAGTGGACAAAATGGGTGAAGGTGGTCAAAAGGTACCTACCTTCCAGGTATGAAATAAATAAGTCCTGGAGATGTAATGAACAGCTTGTCAATTACAGTTAACAGCACTGTATTGCATATTTGAAAGTTGGTAAGGATGTAGATTTTAAAAGTTTTCATCACAAGAATAAAGATTCTGTAACTACATATGGTCACAGATATTAACTAGACTTACTATGGTGATCATTTTGCAATATATACCAATATGTAAACATTGTGTTCTACACCTTAAACTAATATAATGTTGTATGTCAATTATACCTCAATTTTTAATGTTTGAACTCCAATCCTAAAAAACAAACAAAAAACTAATCATAATAAAGGTCTGAAGAATGCCTTTCAAGATGTCCACTATGGAACAGAGTGTGTGGACCAGGGTGGGTGTGGGGGGAGCCTTCTCTTTTTACTTTATATAACTTTTGTGTTTCCACGTTTATAATAATAAATTATAAGGTCAAAGTAGCAAAACAGACAAAGGATGAGAAACCATGCACACCCTTTTCATGATCCAATTCCCTTCTCCCCTAAGCAAAGAACATTTGCTACATTGTAAAAGAGTAGCTAAAAGCAGTCAATTCAGTCAACCTTTAAAGATGCCTTAAAGATACAAATCTACACGGGGGAAATTCAAGTTCTTAAAATCAATCCTGGTCTGAAGAAAACATCAAAAGCACAAGTCAATTACAGAGTTGCTAACAGAGTTTGGCTCCTTGTTGAGAGCGGACTGACGATGTGCCCAGGTAGTTTCACGTTGATTAACCTCCAACTGTCTACAACAATGCTGTCCCACAGAAATACAACACTAGCCACATGCGTAAAGTTTTCTCTAATAAAAATTTCTACTAAAGGTTTTTCGAATACCCATGTTTTAAAAAGTAAAAAGTATACATGCACTACAACAACTGTACATTATGTGAGGCAAGAGTTAAAGCAGTCCTATCGAAAGAATAAAGTTGTTCCATGGTAGAAGTATTTTACACTGCTTCCATTTTAAAATTTAAACAAATTAAGTAAAATGTCAAACTTGGTTTTACACTAGCCATATTTCACGTCCTCGATACAGCCCAGTGTGTCAAGTGGTAAAGCCTGGACACAGCAGGTCTAGAGTAAAGCTGCAGGCAACCTAACTTTCTGACTCCTCTACATCCTTAGGACTCAAATGTGCTACATGGATCAGCAAGAACCCTAGGCATCACCTGGGAGCTTGTTAGAATCTTGGGCCTTACCCAAGACCTACAGAATCAGAGCCTGTATTTCAACAAGGCCCTTAGGTACTTGGTAAGCACACCTGAAGTCTGAGAAGCACGTTATAAGCCACTGGTTCTCAAACTTGCCTGCATATTGGAATCACCTGGACAATTAAAACAAAACAATACCTGGGGCTAATCCCAAAGATTCTGACTTAAGTTGGTAGAGGATAGGGCCTGGAAATCCAGATTCTTAATAGTTCCCCAGGAAACCTCTGATATATAAGCATTACTCATATATTCTGATTTATTTCACCTAGAACTCCTACGTTAGGGAGTATCAGGCACTCACATATCAGGCACTCAATAAATGTCAGTAATTAAATAAAACATATAGAAACCTTGAGACTCCATTATGAACTAATCTTATACTTTTTTCCAAATGTTTATTCATTTTGAGAGAGAGAGAGAGAAAGGGGCGGGGGAGGAGCAGAGACGGAGGGAGACAGGGGAACCAAGCAGGCTCCGCACTGTCAGTGAGGAGCCCGATGTGGGGCTCAATCCCACAAACTGTGAGATCATGACCTGAGCTGAGATCAAGAGCTGGATGCTTAGTCGACTGAGCCACCCAGGCACCCCACGAATTAATCTTATACTTTTGGTCATTCAAATTAAGAAAAACATAAAACACTTGAAAATTTACTCAAAGTTTGTTTAGTTACAAAGACATTTTGTAAATAATCTCTGAAAGCATGAAAATGTATGAAACACCCACCTCGGCTAGGCGCCAGAGGATTTAAGGGACGATAAACAGATCGAGGCCTGAAAAAGCAAGTGTGAAACTCAGTCATAAAATGGCTTGATTTTTGCATGTAATGTTTTCCCTGCAGAACCATACCCCCCTTACTCCGTCCTCCCTTTAGCCCTTTTCCCTCCAGTTACTTGAAACAGTTTTCTTCGTAGATGCTGTTCCACACTCTCCATGCAGAGGACCCTTTGTAGCCAGTGTAACGCTCTGGGTTCAGCAACAGGTCGACATACTGAGCAGCCGGGGATCGCTCATCTGAACAAGAAACAAGTCATAAAAACCACCTCTATGTCACCAGTTATCTGAAATTTCACATTATAACACAAGCAGAACCACCCACAGGTTAGAGAAAGGCCAGCTTTTCAGGTAATCTCCAATGTAAATGGTAGAATGGTTAGCACACTTGTGACTGTACTTGACCCAGGGTAACTTACACTTGAGAGAGAGGAAAAAACAACTCCTCCCTTTCCTTCCGATACTCGATACTCTCTTCAGTAATGGAATGCACCTCCCCTTCTTAGAGGCATTCGTTATTCTTAAGTTTTAACCACCCAGGATCGAAATGACCAAACAGAATATAACTTGTTCTAGTATTTTATTTCTTCCCTATGCATACACCCACCTACACACATGCTTGCAACCATTTTTTTATTTTACTAAATATATATCGTACTAGAAATAGAAAAATTATACTGACCACGCTTCCCAAATGTATGATTCATAATGCATGTAAGCTGGAGCGCTATATATGTTGGCCCAGATGGATTCCTTTAGTTGTATGTCTCCCCCCTTTTGGTGTCATGAGATCAAATCAATGGTATACAGGCACTGACTTAAAACAGTGGCCAAACACAGTCATTAAAATACGGCCCCTCTTCTTTTCATTACCTAACAATATTCATTGACCACAGACAGAGATTACCCATAACCATTAAGAGTAAAATGGAATCCTGATGTACACCTTCCAAGAACTACTTGGCTTTTGTAAGGAAGTAGGAAGAATACAAAGATAATTACAACTTGTCATTACTAAATGAGTTATATCTAACTTACAGACAACAGAAACATGAAGAATACTGCCTCTATTTCTAGCCCTAACATTATAAAGACATTCCACTATACAAGCTAAGATACAGAAAATAGGTAATTTACAGATGAACAGAAACTGCCCATGGACATGGATTGATTCAAGATTTAAAAACAATAATTTAAAAAATCTTCATTACAAAACGATTCAAATTATGAAGTGAATCAAAGTGTGACTTTTATAGGAAAGTTCAAAGAAAAGTTTTACAATTCACTAGCTTCTGTTACAGATTTTTAATTTCTTTGAGTTGTTCACAATTAAACTCATTTGCAAAATTGATTTTACATAAGCTTTACAATATTAAACATATCATAAACACCTATATGCATGGATATATACGTGTATACACATGTATAAAGAATGTGTGCATGTAAGCCTACACATTTGTAGGCTCACCTACAAATGCACACAATGGACTGCTATCAACCCCTTCACCCAACAAAAGCAACTAACCAACCAATAAGGAAAAACAAACAGATTCAGATATTAAAGTACAAGGATTTAAAATGTAATTTTGGGCGCCTGTGTGGCTCCGTCAGTTGAGTGTCTGGCTCTTGATTTTGGCTCAGGTCATGATCTCACGGTTTGGGAGATGGAGCTCTGTGTCGGGCTCTGGGCTGACAGTGCAGAACCTGCTTGGGATTCTCTCTCTCCCCTCTCTCTGGCCCTCCCCTGCTCATGCAACCTCTCTCTCTCTCTCTCTGAAAAATAAACTTAAAAAAAATGTAAGCTAAGGCAGTGACAAATCACAAAAGTCAATTATATCAACGTTTAATTTAAAACTTGCACCTCAACGTTCTTAATGTATGTTCCCTTAAATTAAATCAAAAGTGGTTTTAAAAACTTTATTACTTTTTCAAATGATGAAAAAGTGGGTCTTATTAACCTACAGAATGGGGTTGGCAAACTACAACCCAAAGGCCACATCTAGTCTAGTGTGTACTTTCTGTAAGGAAAGTTTTATGGGAACACAAGCCATATTAATTTGCTGTCTCACACTATTATGGCAGAGCTGAGTAGCTGTAATAGAAGCCGTATGGTCCATGAAGTCTAAAGTACTTACCATCTGTCCATTTACAGAAGAAAACGTTTGTCCACCCCTGACCCATACCGGCAAGAACTTTGTGACATCTAGATGGGTGGTGGGGGGCAGCATACATAGGTTGCATTCCCCCTACAAACACACCAGTGCTGGTACCCCAACTTAGTGCACAGGCTTTCTGCATATGGACACGGATAAAAAATCCTGTTGTATACTCAGGATTGAGCCTACAATCCTCCATCACCAGCTTGATCCCAGATTGCTAGTAATGCACCGTTAAAGTATACTCAGTTGAGGAGAACCTACGGTTGACAAAGTCCCCAAGTAATTCTGATACACAGCCAGATTCAGAAACTACTGTTTTAAACATTTTAAATTTACGTTATGTTTAAATTAATGTTATAATGGAGAAAATAAAAGTAAAAATCACACTATTTCAGTTATATCTGAACCAACAATGTCATGCAGCAAATGTATATTGAGCATATATCACGTCCAGGCACTGTTCTGGGCACGAGGGTGGCATATACCACATAAACAACTAGGGTGGCATGTATCACATCCAGGCACTGTTCTAGGCACTAGGGTGGCATATGCCACGTCCAGGCACGGTTCTGGGCACGAGTGTGGTAGTGGACCAGAGGAGCTCTCACTGTAGCTGGAGAAGACAGACAACAAGCAGATAACCTAAACAACCCACCACGCACGCTCAGGTAGTTCTCAGTGGTCTGAGAGCAGGCAGCAGTGCAGACAGAGAGGGGCAGTGGTTACCATTTCATACAGGGAGGTGACAGCAGGCTTCTCTGATGAGGTGACATGTGAGCAGAAACCTGAAGCAAAAGCAGCAGCCAGCCATGCATAAAGACAGCAACGACGACGACAAAATGAGCAGGGAAAGCAGCTTACCTTGACCTGCTAAATTATTTAAAAACCTACCGTTTGATCTATGAAGATCATCTTCCTTTCCAAACACAGAACAACAACAAAGCAGCCGAGCACACGGGCTTAGTATAAACACATTCCAGTAAATGGGGGTGACTATTCTTCAGATTTGTTGTTTTGATCCAGTGAGTTTAGATAACTGAAATTACTCAACAGTGACTCTAAAGCTTCTCTGATGGGCTTTTAAAAATTGTACGTATAATACTCTGGTTTCTCTTCAGATCGTATAAATCTTTCACCTTTTACTAAAAATTGTACGTATAAATCACTGGGAGACACACGAACATTACTACCCAGAAGAGCAGTGGTAATCCAACTAGCAGAACGGTTCATGTGTTTAAGGACTACACAAAATATAAACACCACTAATTATTTTAATTCTGCCATCCTAAAAATCTTAAGGGATGATTCGATGTAAATTCTTTTAGGACACTTCTTTCATTTTTACAATACGAGAAGCTAATGTCAAAAAATTAGTTAATACTATTTATATTGATGAGGTAATTGAGTACGTCAATTTAATCATATCAGGTGATCCCTGCCAATGAGTAGTATTGTTTACTAAATACCTATAAGAGAAATATATATTGATATCATTTACTGAGAGAAATATTCACAGAAATGATTTTTAATGTAAAAAACCTGTCGGGGCGCCTGGGTGGCGCAGTCGGTTAAGCGTCCGACTTCAGCCAGGTCACGATCTCGCGGTCTGTGAGTTCGAGCCCCGCGTCAGGCTCTGGGCTGACGGCTCGGAGCCTGGAGCCTGTTTCCGATTCTGTGTCTCCCTCTCTCTCTGCCCCTCCCCCGTTCATGCTCTGTCTCTCTCTGTCCCAAAAATAAATAAATAAACGTTGAAAAAAAAAAAAAAACCTGTCAACTAAGCACTACTGAAAATTTTTTATTTTAGTAACGAACAGGTAAAATAAGTTGGCAGGAAGTGACCGTGAGTGTTGAACATTAAATGTAATTAGAATGATGACCCAAGAGCAAATGAAAGAGTAAGCAGTGATGTTAATTCTTAACCTAGGTACAGCGGCTTGCTTCAACGAAACCTTTGGCCATTCTAAACATCGTAACAGGAGTTATGACACCCAAAGACACTTTTTTCAGATCTCTTAAAAATGTCCTTGCTGAAACCATATAAACCATGGTGAGAACGTTCCACCTCCTGGCTTTGTCTCAATTTCCCGTACTACTGGAGCAGCTCACTGTAACTTACTCCATTACAGACTGGATTCACAGCACAGTTCTACAGACGAATCTTCCAAAAACCTCTAGAAAGCAGTATGACCACTCTATATGCTTTAAGAATTCAGAGGAGCTTCTGCTATCTCCGAATGGGCAGGCTTTATCCCAAATTCTTTTCCACTACCCACAATATAAAGGCAAAAAGTGAAGAGAGGCCAAATGAATGATTTAAGCCTACTCAGCACAAAACTCTTGGGAATATTCTCCTCAGAAAAAATTCTGAGTCACTCCAATTCCCTTCTGCCATAGGAGTCATGGTAGTTATTGGTAAATAGTGCCCTCTCTTCGTACCATTCTGCAGACTCTTGGCAAGAGGGCTATGGGGAAGTCAAATTAGAGTCCTCCCCAATACTGCAGGGCATCTTTATGTTAGTTTGTTGAGACCTCCAGAAAATTCCATTGTGAACATGTTTATATGTTCACAGACCTAAACTAAGTGGCTTGAAATAGAGGTCCACAGGAGATGGTATGTCATGATGAAAAAAATACGGGATTCAGATCTGGGATCGAATCCCATCTCAGCCTCTTGCTACTGTGTGATCCTGGCTAAGCCAGTCTTTTTGAGACTCCATTTCCTTGGATATGAAATAACAGATACTTATTAAAGTAACTGCAAAGGGGCCCCTCGGTGGCTCAGTCGGATATGCATTGACTTTGGTTCAGGTCGTGATCTCACAGCTCATGACTCTGAGCCCCACATCAGGTTCTATGCTGACAACTCGGAGCCTGGAGCCTGCTTCGGATTCTGTGTCTCCCTCCCTCTCTGCCCCTCCCCCACTTGCGCTCGCTCTCTCTCTCTCTCTCTCTCTCAAAAATAAACATGAAAAAAAATTAAAAATAAAGTAACTGCAAAGATGAGAAATAATGCACTTCAAGCACTTAGCACAGGGTCTGGAACATAAGCTCTCAATAAATGCCATTATGAACAATAGTAAGAGCCACACAGCAACATCCAGTGTGTTCAAGTTCTAATTCTGAGTATATTTTCACTGACTTCAAGTTCTTATAAAAGGATTAGAGTGAACAGAATTTAATTACAATAGTTTATTTTATTACCATCAAGTTCACAAAAGTGATCCTGTGAATCATCATATCTTGCCCAGTCAATGAAGGCTTCTTTGCTTTGATTACTAGGGAAGGAGGGAATAAGAAAGAAAAAAAATGATTAAATCTGGAGTTGAAAATGTTTACACTGCATCTTGTATAACTGAAAACAGATAACCCGAGGTCACGTCTTTAATTTAGATAGTGTCACAAATTCAGTTAGTGGTCACATGAAGGAATGATGGCAAGTTTTATGAAAAACACAGATATTAACTCTCCCGTGAAGGATTTCTATTCATACTAAAGCTATTATTAGCCCTACTGCGATAATTGCTTTAACTAGAAAATTTACAAATATATATGAGATTTAGTTAAACACAAAATTTAAGCTAGCCTTTTCACCTAACTTAGAAACTGTGGTATTTTTTTCTAAAGCAGGAATTGAATTTACCTTCATAATTCTTTTAACTTGTTTCTGTTATTTATAGGACAAAAACACCAAAAGCTGCATTTCCAGGATGTCCCTTCCAATGTGGTATTCACTGGTAACACCAATATCATTTTTAATCAGGACGTATCATTCATTTTACATACTACCTCACATTTAACAAAATCTATGATCAAGATCTCTACTTGGAGAACTGATAAAGGAACAACCACAGTCTCTCCAATAAACTTCGACCTACATTTACTTTAACCTATGTTCAGACCTTCTCTGTCTTAAACCCAGACTGGCAACATCTATACGAGAACTATTATTACTCTTCTTTATTCACTACACAATAGGGGGAAAAAAGATAGAAAAAATTATTTGTGTACTAAGTTTAAATCAGGTAGTTCCTAAATGTGTTACTTTTATAGCCAAGAATTTATTTTGTATTTGAAAAACTGCTACATTATATAACCACTACGAGAAGTATATAAGGCTGACTGACTGGACTACCCCAACTTTATCAATAAATGTTTTCAATTCACTGTGGGAATACCGAGTTAACTTAATAATAAAAGTTAATGGAAATACTCGTATCTTAGTTGACTCAGCTGAAACATATAATTCCATAAAACGAGAATGTCTAAGTTCCAGTTACAGCTAAAGTAACTATCGTTAGGTTTAATTAGATACATCCTCCATTGAAAATAGTCAAGAACAAGGCCACTGTGACATAAATTCCAATTTTCTTATTAACAATGTGACTTAGAAAAACAAACTTTTTTCTTTGAGCATACTTATTTGATGACACTTTGTTGTTTCATCCTAAACCCTGCCTGAAAGCCACAGCAACAGAAAAGACAGGCAACACTAACCTAAAGCTAACAGAGCTGGCCCAGTTTGCTTTACAAATGAGTTAGAAGGAACCTCATCCAGGGGTACCTGGGTGGCTCAGTCGGTTAAGCATCCAACTTTGGCTCAAGTCATGATCTCATGGTTTGTGGGTTCGAGCCCTGCATCAGGCTCCGGGCTGACAGCCCAGAGTCTGGAGTCTGCTTCAGATTCTGTGTCTTCCTCTCTGTCCCTGCCCCACTTGTGCTTGCTCTCTCTCTCAAAAATAAAATGTAAAAAAAAAAAAAGAACCTTACCCAGCTTCTCTAAAAGTCAGTTTGAAGATGGATGCCAAGCTACTTCTGTAAGAATTTCCTGGGCTTAAACCAGGGCTTCCTGTCAAGATGGTGCTGTGTGTTAAAACAGGAGCCTTCAAAGTGGGAAACGCAGGGCAGGAAAGAATGGAATGAAGGCCTTTCCAAAGGCCATGAGAGAATTTTTCAGGGTGGTGGGTAGGACATCTACCTTGATAATGCGGATTTTCATGAGTGCACACTTGTCAAAACATCAAACAGTATATTTCAAGTAGGTGCAATACACTGCATGTCAATTAAACTTCAATAAAGCTGTTTAAAAAATTACAGACCAATTGTTGGAGACGTGGAATGAGGAAATCTCGTATACTACTAGTGGCAATGTATTTTAGTGGTCATTTTGGAAGGCCACGTGGCAGTATTACTTAATTCCACTTGTAGGTATATTCCACTTGTAGGTATGAACAGGGGCTTTACCTTAAAATCTTAGAGTGACTTAAGGCCCAATCCCTTGATGACTTCTCTAGTTATATTCTCTCCTGGGTAATCTTATTCAGGTTTATAGTTTTTGAATAGCATATATTTACTGAATGACTCCCACATTTTCTCCTTCCCCCGAAACTGAGACTTGTATATCCAACTGCCTGCTTGACATCTCCAACTGGATGTCTTATAGGCAGCTCAAACTTAACAGGTCCAAGGTTGAACTGTGATTTTCCACCAAACTTGTTCCTCCTGCAGGTATCCCAGTTCAGTAAACGGCAACTCCATTTTTCTAGTTCCAAATCTTGTAGTCATTCACAGTTCCTATCTTTTTTCAAACCTCACATCAAATCCCACAGCAAACCCTGTCCGCTCCATCTTCAAAATCCATCCAGAATCTGATCACTTGTCATCATTTCCACTGCCACTGCCCTAGTCTAAATGAAACCACCATCATATCTTAACTGAATCACTACAATAATCACATAACAAGGCTTCCACCGTGGAACACCTGCCTCCCTCAACACCTTCTCTCAAAATCCTCCAGTGACTTTTCATTCCACTTAGCCTCAAAGCAATATTCGTAATCGTCTTCAAGGCTCTACAAGATCTCCGCCCCACCCTACTCCTACGTCCACCCCTAGGATCTTGTGACCGCTGTATTCCAGCGACACTGGACTTTCTGTGGTTCCTCAAATAATCTAGGCGTGCTTCTGCCACAGGTTCTTTTTACTAACAATTACACGTGCCTGGAACACTCATGCCCCAGGCAGCCATAACAGGACTTATGTCTTCATGGGCATTTTGTTCAAATGTCCCATTATCACTGTGGCCTTCTCTCACCAGTGCAACTCCCTCCCCTCCCCGCCCTGCCACTCTTAGCTCTCTATCATTCTTCTCAGTTTTCGTTTTCTCCCAAGCACTCATCATCATTTTACTTACGTCTGATACATTTTACTCAGTTACTGCATATCTCCAACTAGGATTAAGCTTCCTGAGAAAAAGAATTTGCCATGTACAGTGCTAAATGCCCAATATTCTAGAACACTGACTGGCATATTGCAGGCATTCATTTACTGAACGAATAAAAAACATAAATGTTCAATACACAGATCAAAAAAATGCTCAAACTCACTAGTAACAAAATATAAACAAAAATGAGGTACTACTTTACAGTCAAACATTATCCATTTTTGGCAAGGATGTGAAGAACAAAACAAGTTCTCAGTCCCGGAGGCAGTATGTAACCACACGAGTATTCTGGAAAGCCATCAGGCAGTAACACGAATAGGCGCACCTGAGCAACAGGAAGATCCAGCAGTTTTTCTAGCGTAGGACAAATTTCCCAGTGTACACCAAAAAAAATTTCTCAAGGATGCTCAAGGTGGCATAACTTATAGAAGTAAAAATTTGAACAATTCAAGTGTTTATCAATATGGGAACAGAGAAGTAAAATATGATATATTCATAAGGTAAAAACCACTCATCAGTTAAAAAGATGAGACAGATCTAGAAAAGCAAAACGTAAGTATAAAAATAAAGTTGAAGTCTGCTAAGTACAGTATTATTTTATATCAGGGAAAAGTAAAATCATACACGAAATAAAGATGATATATATGATAAAAAGAAAAACATAGGTGGGTATACAGCAAATTCATGAGAGCAGCTCCTCCTAAGGAAAAAGGAAAGAAAACAGGATTGGGGCATAGGCCAGAGAGGATTTCAAATTTATCTTTGGTATTTCCCTTTTCTTAAAGACATGGTAGAAAAAGTTAACAACTATTCATCTGGAGTGAAGGACACGGGAGTATTATTATATTATCTTCTCTAGTTTTCTAGAGAATTGTTCTTCAATAGATAATAAAACTGGTAACTTTATTAAGTGTTTAACAGTTACAGTACATAGATGCCAACCTAAACAAAAGGGGAAATTCAAAAGAAGTTCAATGATACTCCATTCCCCAGATTCAACTATAGATACAATCATTTCATAGTGCATAATCTGAGACCACTCACAATTACACTGGCCTTCCCAAGCAGGTTTTTATTAGAATAAGGAAAAGTCAATAGGAAAAAGAATCTACGAAACTTAACAGTTATGGTAATAACTTTTCCCATTCAAAATGTAACCTACAGATTGAATTACTATTTATAAAAGACTTAGAGGTTCAAGTTCCTTTTCCTATAATAACCAGGAAAAATAGACCCATAAGCCCTGCTAGTTGAGCAATCTTCTAAATTTTTACTTTTTGATAAAGTCACTATTGATCATACATTCCAGCAATTTAAGAACAAATCAGCTCACAGGAGGAAGCAAAGCAATCATGGAATTTAAGATAAAAATAACTTCTTCCTTTTAAGAATTACTTGAAGCAAAATCACAAACAGAAGACTTCTGATATAAATATACTAAACAAGAGAATATTTTTTAACACTCCTAAAATAAACTTGCCTTAATGTGCTGTTAATTGCTCCCAGTTTATTAGCTTGTTCACAATCTTCTAATTCTTTGGTGCTGTTTGCCACTTTTGAGTACTGAAAGGAAGTTCATAGGAAGTTTAGTAATAATCTCAAGTACGACTGGCAATCTGACAGTGATGACATAGATACATCAAAATCTCTCACATATGTAAGAAATACAAATCAAAATGCATCACAAATTTCCACCAACTAAGCTAAGACATTAAAAACAATTAGTACTGGTATGTTGGTGATGACCTAAACTGAGAAAACCGTCTTGGGAAAGTAATTTGACAGTATTTATCTGGAGCTGCAAAAATGCATAATATCCTTGAACCAGCAGTCTTAAAACTGAAACCATATCCACAGCAACATTTAAAAACAAAACTAAAAACAAGGTACAACCACTTTAGAAAGGTATTAGGTACTATCTCATGTTGGGACAGCATAACGGATGCCCCAGCAACCTTACTTCTAAATACAGACCTAGGAAAACTCTTACATATGTACAATGAGACAAAGGACAGAAATGCTAGTGCCTCACTGTATGTAATAGCAAAAGAGTCAACACAAGTGAAATGTCCATTAACAGAGGAGGAGCTAATCAATGACATAATCATACCATTGAATACTATGCAACTATTGGGGCGCGTGGGTGGCTCAGTCGGTTGAGTGTCCGACTTGAGCTCAGGTCATATCTCACAGTCCGTGAGTTTGAGCCCCACGTCGGGCTCTGTGCTGACAGCTCAGAGCCTAGAGCCTGCTTCAGATTCTGTGTCTCCCTCTCTCTCTGCCCCTCCCCTGCTCATGCTCTGTCTCTCTCTGTCTCAAAAAAAAAAAAATTAAAAAAACATTGAAAAAAATAGAATACTACCTATTAAAATTAACAAAGCTACATCAGAGACAAAAGCATAATGTGGAGTAAAGGTAACTGAAAAAATGTTTTTAACCTGAAGAAATAAAAAAGCATAATCTTAATGTTTAAACTTCATATTAAAAGATCTACATGTTGGGCGACTGGGTGGCTCAGTTGGTTAAGTGTCCAACTTCGGCTCAGGTCATGATCTCGTGGTTTGTGAGTTTGAGTCCCGCGTCAGGCTCTGTGCTGCCAGCTCAGAGCCTGGAGCCTGCTTTGGATTCTGTGTCTCCTCCTCTCTCTGCTCCTCCCATGCTCATACTCTGTCTCTCTCTCTCTCAGTAATAAATAAATGTTTAAGAAAATAATAAAAAATAAAAAGATCTATATGTCACTTGTGGCTACATGTGCATTAGAAGTAGAAAAGTTAAGTAACACAGAAGGACACACGTAAGTTTCAGAAAAGTGGCTATCTCTGGGGACGGAGGAAACAGAATGGGATTGGGAAGGAGTCCAGAAGAGATTTCAAATGTCTCTAACACTGTGTATTTAGTTCAGAGCTGAAACAAAAATAAATTAAAGAGAGTGAACACAAACAAAAGACCACACGGGAGAAAATGCAAAAAGAAAATGGAAAGAGGGAACAGGGAGAGAGAGGGTATGATGATCTTTACTATGTACACATAATAGTGAAAAACTAGAAGTACACTGTTACATAAAAACATGCACGGCTAAGTAAATTACGGCATGCTTCTAAAAGGGCAAGGGTAAGGGCGCCTGGGGGCTCCATCAGTTAAGGGTCTGACTTCAGCTCAGGTCATGACCTCACAGTTTGGAGTTCGAGCCTTGCATCAGGCTCTGTGCTGACAGCTCAGAGCCTGGAGTCTGCTTCGGATTCTGTGTCTCCCTCTCTCTTTCTGACCCTCCCCTACTCACACTCTGTCTCTGACTCTCTCTCGAGAATAAACAAACATTAAAAAAAATTTTTTTTAATTTAAAAGGGAAAGGGTAAAAAAAGGGGGGGAGGGTAATCTTTAATAAAGGAGTATTTTAATGCCGTTGAAAAGTACTATGCTCCTAATACCTTAATAGCCGTTTATACAATATAATCCTGAATATGACAGGTTGACTAGTTGAAACCGAAAACTAAAAATACATGCATGATAAAACACCTGTTGGGTAGGCCATCTGACACTGTAGTTACATTACACTACTGTAGTTCTTCTAGAGGTTCCAAAAACAGAATTGAAATATCTTAAAAAAAAAAAAAAAAGTATATAATTTAACTGTAAAAAAAAAATACACAAGCTCTCTGTTGCTGAAAGAATTGGAAATATGAGATTCTGGGGCAAAATGTGCCCACTCCCAACTAACCACAGTACAGTTCTCCTTCCGTAACTACTGTCAAGCAGTAAATGGTAAATTTCATAACGTAAAGCAGAAATACTCAAGGAAAAGGGACTCACCTTATTAGAACTCCCGGCTTTAATTCCAACTGGAATTTTACTCTTAAAAGAACAACAACAGCAATTTAAAAAGTGACCATCGCTTTTTTTTTTTTTGAGATTTCTTCACAAATGATGACATTGCTCAAATAAAGGGTATTTTATTTTATTCCATGATGAGAAAATATATATTCATTCAAAATCTGTTTTCATATTACCTCTTTAAGATAAATCGTAAAGAGGTATACCAATTTACAAACTTGTAAATCATAGTATAGCAAACCAAATGGCATATACAAAATAACAGTGTCAAAATTAGCTACAATTTAAATTCTCAATGAAGTATCTAATAGTTTACATAATTTTTAGGTTAAAAAAACCTGACAAAAATCACTTTTCCATAAACTTGCTTACAACAGAAACAGAAGCTTTAAAAATTTTCAGTTATTTGAAATATCTTATGCTCAATCTTAAATTCTGCTCTAAATTGACATTTATAGTGAAGGCAGTTTGGGATTAATACTAAAAGAGTCAGTTCTTTGGTCCACAGGATTAACCTAGGGCTTATCAATCTAGGTAACCAGGGTTTACTAACAGAAGATCTGCATGTGGATCCAATTTGACTCACTTTCCTACAAAGCCAATAATTAGTTTTAGGCTTTAATAAATAAATCTAGGAATCATTACAGCTGGTTCATCAAACACAGTTTTAAAACAAAAACCATACTGAAACAGAAAATCACAGGTTGATAACTCTGATCAATTCAGGGGACTGATTTTCAACATCTGGATCTACGGTATAGAAAATTACCTCTTAAAATTTTTTTATGTATCATCATGATAAATTTTAACACAGGCAAACTTAACCAAATATTCAGAATAAATATCTTCCTGTCAGGTGGAAGAATGTATATAATAGTAACGATGATAAGAGATATTTCCCTCATCAATAAAAAGATTAATCAATTAAAATGTTACGTGCTGCCAGTATTTTATCATTTCAGTGCTTCCTAGGACATCTAACAGAAGGCAAAAGAGAGAAGACTATAAAACTCAAGTCAAACCTAACAGCCACAGACCCTGAATTTAAAACATGGAATAAATATTAACCAAAAGTGACTGCTGGCTACAGTGTGTCCTCTAACTAGTGTAGTATAACGTGCTAAAATCAAAATCTTCAGTAGCTTTTTTAAAGGTTTGATGCTAAATGCAGTAACTTGACTTAAGCAAATCTTAATAACAAGGCTTTTAGAAATATTGGGGTAGGCATCACAGATCACTGTCACGGATAATATGTAACAATCACAAAAGAGAATTATTAGAAGTAATGATAAATGTAAAACTAATGACTAAAATCAAGCATGAAATAAATCTGGCTGGGATTGAGGCTGGAAAGATGGTGGAGGAGGACGACCCTGGTCTCACCTCGTCCCATGGATACAACTAGGTAACACTCACCTCAGCACAAATAACCCAGAAAACAACCCAAAGACTGGCAGAACAAACTCCACAACCAAGGAAGAGAAGAGGGCGCATCTCACTCTTCTCTGAGCGGGGGGCACGGAGAGGGGGAGAAATAGATGATCACACCAGGGAGCCTGCACAGGGAAGACCAATCCCAGTTAACATTGGGCTCTGAAAGCCAGGGGGTCCAAATTACAAGAGTTCCTACAACCAGCAGGACTTGAAGCCTGGAATTTTAAGAATCAGCAGCTCTGGTGTGGGAGAGCCTGAAGGGCATTAGGAAGCAGAGTTCCTGCCCTTAAAATGAGAGCATGACAAACGGCCCGGGTAGATACAGCCTAGAAGCAGCAGTTTGAAAAATGCCCACGGCACATGGGACTGAGATTTATTTACTAATCACAGAGCAAGTCCAGAGAGGCAGGGATCACTGGGAGACCCTTCCAGGTACAAAGGAAGAGGCAGGTGTTATTTCTCTCCTTCCCCCGCAACCCCCTCCCACAATCCCCACTCCCTGCCCCCAGCAGAAACACACAGGCACTGGCAGGAACCAGTGCTGCACAACACTCCCTACCTAAATTGCTCACAGCAAGCCCCACCCATCCACGCCTGGCCGATCTGCCCTTTTCGACAGATTTTCCTCAGTCCTGGCTGCGAATCACCTCCCCCGCAAGACCAATGTAAACATCACATCAGCAACACAGCTTCTCCTGACCCATGGGTTTTTGCAGGGCATAGGTCCCAGCAGCGTGGGCTCTGCAGAAGCTCATGGCAGATCCTGTTACAACTGGTGCCCCACCCACACACCCTCCATTCCCCCAGTGCAGGCAACAGGTTTCATCTCACAAACAGAGAAGCACACACCTTGTGAAAATGTGCGGCACAGGTCTGGGACCGAATACGGCCCACAATGGGCTAAGAGAGCCTCTGCAGACGACCGGACTAAAGGAAAAAAGTGGCCAAGGCACAAGAGCAGGGCATTTGCAACACACATAGGAGACATTCCCTGAAGTATAGGGTCGTGGAAAACAGGAGACATAGCACTGCAGGGCACTATAGGACCTCTTCCTCATAAAGCCATTACTGTCAAGAGGAGGAGATGTAGCAGACTTTCCCCAACAGACAGAAACAGATCCATAGAATTAGACAAAACGAGGAGACAAAGGAACATGTCCCAAATGAAAGAACAAGACAAAAGCACAGCAAGAGACCAAAGAGAAAAGGATAGAATATGACTGATAGAGAATTCAAAATAATGAGCATAAACATACTCACAGGACTTGAGAAAAGAGCGGAAAACATCAGTGAGACCCTTAACACAGAGATAAAAAAGAATAAATTAGAGATGAATACAATAAGTGAAATTAAAAACACACTAAATGGAATAAATAGTAGGCTAGATGAAACAGATAAATGCATTAATGACCCAGAAGCCACAATTATGGAAAGTAATCAAGCTCAGTAGGTGTGAGAAAAAAATTACACAGAATGAGAACAGACTTAAGGAACTCAGGGACTCCATCAAGCATAATAACATTCGCATTACAGGGATCCCATAAGAAGTAGAAAAAGAGGGCAAAAATTTTATCTGAAGAAGTAACAGCTAAGAACTTCCTGAATGTGGGGAAGGAAACAGACATCAAGATCCAGGAGGCATATAGATCCCCCAACAAAATCAACCCAAGGATGTCCACACCGAGACACACAGTACCTAAAGTGACAAAAAGTAGTGATGAAGAAAAAAATTAAAAGCACCAAGAGAAAAGACAAGTTACATACAAGGGGAAACCCTATAAAGATATCAGCTGATTTTTCAGCAGAAAATTTGCAGGCCAGAAGGGAATGGCATGATACATTCAAAGTGCTAAGAAGAAAAACTGTGCAGCCAAGAATACTCTATCCAGCAAGGCTCTCATTCAGTATACAAGAAAATACAAAGAGTTTCTCAAACAAAAACTAAAGGAGTTTATGACCACTCCACTAGCCATACAAGAAATGTTAAAGAGGACTCTCTGAGTGGCAAGGAAGACTATAAGACTTATTATAAAAAGTAGGAAACACAAAAGCAGTAAAAATAAATATATACGTAAATATCAGTCAAGAGATTCACAAAATAAAAATGACGCCATATACCTAAAATGTCAGGCAGAAAGGAAGAAAGAATAGGTTCAAACTTAAATGACCATCAACTTAATATAGACTGCTATGCAGAAGATGTTATGTACAAACCTAATGGTAACCACAAATCAAAAACCAGCAATAGATATGCAAAGAATAAAGACAAAGGAATCCAAGTATATCACTAAAGAAAGCCAAAACACTATGAAAGAGAGCAAGAGGAGTAGAGAAAAACTACAAAACAATCACAAAGCAAGTAACAATTTGGTAATAAATATATATCAATAACTACTTTGAAGGTAAATGGACTAGATGCTCTCATCCAAAGACATCGGATGACAGTGTGGGTAAAAAAAATAAGACTCATCTAATATGCTACCTACAAGAGACTCATTTCAGACCTAAAAGCACCTGCAGATTGAAAGTGAGGTGACGAAGAAACAGGCATCATGCAAATGGATGTCAAAGAAAGCCAAAGTAGCAATACTTATACTGGACAAAATAGATTTTAAAACAAGACTGTAACAAGGGACAAAGAAGAACACTATATAATAACGAAGGGGAGAATCCAACAAGAAGATACAACAACCGTAAATATTTAGGCACCCAACTCGAGAGCGCCCAAATACACAAAACAGTTAATAACAAACATAAAAAACTGATCAATAGAAATACAATAATAGGGGACTATAACACCCCATTTACATCAATGGAAAGATCACCCAACCAGAAAATCAACAAGGGAAGAGTGTCTCTGAATGACACACCAGATCAGATAGATTTAACATATTTTCAGAACATTCC
This sequence comes from Panthera uncia, assembly GCF_023721935.1. NCBI lineage: Eukaryota > Metazoa > Chordata > Mammalia > Carnivora > Felidae > Panthera > Panthera uncia. The sequence continues at coordinate 12,050,061 of NC_064818.1, read as the reverse complement.
AACCTAAAACAGCAGATACATATTCTTTGCAAGTGCACACAGAACATTTTCCAGAATAGATCACTTATTAGGCCATAAAACAAGCCTCAACAAATTCAAGATCAAGTCATATCATGCATCTTTTCTGACCACAATGCTATGAAACTGGAAGTCAACCACAAACAAAAATCTGGAAAGAGCATCAATGCATGAAGATTAACTAACATGCTACTAAACAATGAATGGGTCAACTAAGAAATTGAAGAAGAAATCAAAAATTTCACGGGTACAAATAAAAAGGAAAATTTAACAGTCCAAAATCTTTCGGGTGCAGCAAAAGCAGTTCTAAGAGGGATGTTTAGGGCAATATAGGCCTACTCCAAGAAGCAAGAAAAATCTCCTTTCACATAAAGGAGCTACAAAAAGAATAACAAAACTTAAAACCAGCAAAAGGAAGGAAATAATAAAGATTAGAGCACAAATGGTACAGAAAATTTAAAAAAATAGAACAGATCTATGAAACCAGTTCTTTGTAAAGATCAACAAAATTGATAATCCTCTAGCCAGACTCATAGAGAGAGGTGGGGAAGGGGGAGAGAGGATCCAAACAAAATCACAGATGAAAGAGAAATAACAACTGACACCACAGAAATACAAGCAATTGTAGGAGAATATTATGCAACAGTATATGCCCACAAATTGGACAACCTAGAAGAAATGGATAAATTCCTAGAAACATGTAGCATACCAAAACTGAAGCAGCAATAGAAAATTTGAACAGACTGATTACCGATAAGGAAATTCAGTGATCAAAAAACTCCCAACAAACAAAAATCCAGGACCAGACAGCTTCACAGGCAAATTCTACCAAACATTCCAAGAAGAGTTACTACCTATTCTTCTCAAACTACTCCAAAAAAATAGAAGAGGAAGGAACTTCCAAATTCATTCTATGAGGGCAGCATTACCTTGTACCAAAACCACATAAAGACACCATTAAAATAGACAACTACAGGCCAGTATCTCTGATGAACTTGGATGCAAAAATCCTCAACAAAATACTAGCAAACCAAATCCAACAACCGATTAAAAAAAATCATTCACCACAATCAAGTGGGATTTATTCCTGGGATGCAAGGGTGGCTCAATATTTGCAAATCAATCAGTGTGATACACCACATCAATGAGAGAAAGGACAAGAACCATACCATCATTTCAATAGATGCACAAAAAGCATTCAACAAAGTACAACATCCATCCGTGATAAATAACCCTCAACAAAGTAGGTTTAGAGGGAACATACCTCAACATAATACAGCCTTTATGTGGAAAACCCACGGCTAACATTATACTCAATAGGGAAAAATGGAGAGTTTTTTTCTCCCCAACGTCAGGAACAGGACCAAAATATCTATTCACACTATTTTTATTCAACATAGTAATGGAAGTCCTAGCCACAGTAACCAGACAACAAAAAGGAATAAAGGGTACTCAAGTTGGTAAGGAAGAAGTCAAACTTTCACTATCAGCAGATGACATGACACTATATACAGAAACTGTAAAGACTCCACCAAAAAACTAGTAGACCTGAAAAATGAATTCAATAAAGTTTCAGAACATAAAGTCAATGTACAAAAATCTGTTGCATTTGTATACACTAATAAGGAAACAACAGAAAGAGAAACTGTGAAAACAATACCATTTACAACTGCACCAAAAATAATAGCTAGGAATAAACTTAAGCAAAGAGGTGAAGGACCCATATTCTGAAAACTATAAAACACTGATGAAAGAAACTGAAGATGACACAAAGAAGTGGAAAGACATTCTACGTTCATGGATTGGAAGAACAAATATTGTTAAAATGTTAAAAGCAACCTACATATTTAATGCAATTCCTATCAAAATACTAATAGCATTTTTCATAGAACTAGAAAAAATAATCCTAAAATTTGCATGGAACCACAAAAGCCCCAGAACAGCCAAGCAATCTTGAAAAAGAAAATCAAAACTGGAGTTACTCCAGATTTCAAGTCACATTACAAATCTATGGTAATCAAAACAATATGGTACTTATACAAAAATAGACACACAGATCAACAGAACAGAATAAAAAGCACAAAAATAAACCCACGATGTTATTGTCAATTAATCTTTGACAAAGGAGCCAAGAAGATGCAATGGGGAAGAGACAGTCTCTTCAACAATGGTATTGGAAAAACTGCACAGCTACATGCAAAAGAAGGAAACTGGGCCACTTAACACTGTGCACAATAACTCAAAATGGATTAAAGACCTAAGTGTGAGACCTGAAACCATAAAAATCCTAGACGAGCACAGGTAGTACTTTTTCTGACATTGGCCATAACAGGATCTTTCTAGATATGTCTCCTGAGGCAAGTGAAACAAAAGCAAAAATAAGCTATTAGGGGCTACATAAAAATAAAAACCTTCTGCACAGCAAAGGAAACAACCAACAAAACTAAAAGACAAACTACTGATTGGGAGAAGACATTTCCAAGTGACATATCTGATAAAAGGTTACCAAATTATATAAAGAACTTATACAACCCAACACCAAAAAAAACCCCCCAAATAATCCCAGACCTTTCTCCAAAGAAGACATCCAGATGGCCAACAAACACATGAAAAGATGTTCAGCATCACTCATTATCAGGGAAAGGCAAGTCAAAACCACAATGAGATAGCACCTCACACCTTTTAGAATGGTTAAACTCAAAAACTCAAGTAACAGGTGTTGGCGAGGATGTGGAAAAAAAAGAACCCTGTGCACTATTGGTGGGAATGCAAACTGGTGCAGCCACTGTTGGGAGACAGCATGCAGGTTCCTTGAAAAATCAAAAATAGAACTACCCTACAAATCCAGCAATTGCACCAGGAGGTATTTATGCAAAGACTATAAAAACACTAATTTGAAGGGATATATGCACCCCTAGGTTATTCCAGCATGATTTACAATAAACAAACTACGGAAGCAGCCCAAGTGTCCACCGGTAGATGACTGGAAAAAGATGAAGCATATACATACGAAAGAATATTATTCAGCCATAAAAAAGAATGAAATCATGCCACTTGGCAACAACATGGATGGATCTGGAGAGTATAATGCTAAAGGAAATAAGCCAGTCAGAGAAAGAAAATTACCATATGACTTCACTCGTGTGGAATTTACGAAAGCAAAACAAAAACACAAAAAAACAAAAAAGAGAGAGACAAACCAAAAAACAAACTCTTAACTATAGAGAACAAACTGATGGTTACCAGAAGGGAGGTGGGGGGGAGGGGCTGAAATAGACAAAGCAGATTAAGAGTACACTATCTTGATGAGCACTAAGTAATGTATGGAACTGTTGAATCACTATTTTGTATACCTGAAATGAACACAACACTATGTTTTCACACTTTGTTTTTTTAGCTATATAGCACATTATTAAGTCAGCTGCAAGGTCTACAGATTAGACATCAGTATTATAATTAATGTTAATTTCCTGATTTTGTTAATTATGTTGTGGTTAGGTAAGAGAATAATCTTGTTTTTAAGGAAATACACACTCAAGTATTTAGAGGTAAAAGATCACCATGTTGGTAACTTAGACCCAAATGCTTCAGAAAATATTAACATATGTGTATAGAGAGAATAATGAAGCAAACATGATGAACATTTAGGGAATCTGAATAAAAAGTATATGAGGACTGCTATTATTATTCTTGCAATTTTTCTGTAGGTCTGAAATTATTTCAAACTAAAAAGTTAAAACATTTTATTCTTAAAGGAAAATTAGAATTTTTTAAAATTGTCCCTTTAGGAAGGACGTTGCTTCAGATAAGGCTCCCCCTCCCCCCCCCCCCATTTTTAAGGGTAACAAACTATAGACTGATTAGGTAAGAAAAGAAAAAAGTGAATGACAATATAGCTCATAACTAATTACTGTTTAAGAATTAATTGTATCAACTGATGAATGGATAAAGAAATTGTGGTTTATATACACAATGGAGTACTATGTGGCAATGAGAAAGAATGAAATAATGGCCCTTTGTAGCACCTGGAAGGAACTGGAGAGTGTTATGCTAAGTGAAATAAGCCATACAGAGAAAGACAGATACCATATGTTTTCACTCTTATGTGGATCCTGAGAAACTTAACAGGAACCCATGGGGGGAGGGGAAGGAAAAAAAAAAAGAGAGAGAGAGAGAGAGGTTAGAGTGGGAGAGAGCCAAAGCATAAGAGAGTCTTAAAAAATAAGAACAAACTGAGGGCTGATTGGGGGGGGGGGGAGGGAAGGGTAGGTGATGGGCATTGAAGAGGGCATCTTTTGGGATGGGCACTGGGTGTTGTATAGAAACCAATTTGACAAGAAATTTCATACATTCAAAAAAAAAAAAAGAATTAATTGTGCTAGATGCCAAAAAATGAAGTCTAAAATATAAGTATAGCTATATATTTTTTTTAATATAACAAGACCAAGTGCAAACCTGATACCAAGCCTGAGATTCTCCCACTTTACCCATGGTAATTCCCACTCTAAATGTAAAATTGAAGGTCCAGTAGCATTACTTTTCTTTTTACTGGAGAGGGGGAGAGGGGGA
>NC_064818.1:11913570-12045074 GCF_023721935.1 Panthera uncia | reverse complement strand
AGGGAGGGAGGGAGAGAGAGAGAGAGAGAGAGAGAGAGAGAGAGAGAGAGAGAGAGAGAGAAAGTACAAGACAAGGAGAGGGGCAGGGGGAGGAGAGAGATGGAGACAGAATCTTAAGCAGGCTCCACGCTCAGCACAGAGCCCAACACGTGGCTGGATCCCATGACCCTGGGATCATGACCTGAGCTGAAATCAAGAGTCGGACGCTCAGCCAACTGAGCCACCCAGGCGCCCCTGGTAGCATTACTTTTCTTATGAAACAAGATGCACATCCAATAAAGCATGAAATAAGCGTTAGACATTGTAGATCCAATCCTAGAACAGGCCCCTGATTTTCCATCTGTTTTAGAATCATACTATACTTCCATATCCAATCATCAATACCACTGGATACAAGCGTCTTCAAACCCATTTTGGTAATGAGTATAAAATCTTTAATAATCTCAGTAAAAAGGAGAGAGCTAGGGGCACCTGGGTGGCTCAGTCAATTAAGCATCCAACTCTTGATTTCAGCTCAGGTCATGATCCCAGGGTTGTGAGATTAAGCCCCACGATGGACTCCGTGCTGAGTGTGGAGCCTGCCCAGGATTCTCTCTCTCTCCCCCTCCCTCTGTCCCTCCCCTGCACTCTCTCTCAAAATAAATAAATAAAATAAAAATACTTAAAAAGGAGAGATCTAACAGTTTATGAATTTGATGACAGGTCTAAATCCATCAATAAAATATAAAGTTCATGTTTGTCTAAAAGCCCAAGAGGAAGCAATGTTTTCCCTATTCATATTTTTTAAATTTATTTTACCTCTGGACAGGGCTCCACATGGCAGTCTTTTATTGAACAATGGCCATCTTCTGCCCAGAAAGGACATGGTCGCTTCAGATTAACCTTGAGAGAGAGATTGGATTAACATTAGGATAGAAGTGTCACAGTCCGCATGCTAAGTGTCACTGTGTGGGCGCCAATGACATGCTGGTGAGTAAGAAGAAAAAGCTTCCTCTCCCGTGTCATCTATAGAGTTCAGAATCTTAAATGACTGCAGGTTTTCAGACACCCAGGTGTAATATTAATGTAAAAAATAACTGTTATTAGTCCTCTGACACTTCCCAAAAGGAATAAAGTCCAAGCACACTGCTCATCTGCAGACCCTGGAAAGCATTTTCACAACTGTCGGCACCATGCCGTTACCTTACCCGTGAGGATTCGCTCATGCGCCCAGCCACCTAAACGTGCACCGAGCACCCACTATCTGCCTGGCACCATGGAGGTTCTGGGGCAAAAAGAGACACAAAAAGCACTTTCCCCCTGGAACTGATAATCTACTGGAGGGAATGAGTGTTTAATTACAAACAAAAATCCAGAGTTTCACAATGGAAAATAATGGGGCTGGTGGATGGCAGCCTCTGAGGAGGTAATATCTCAGGATGGATCAAAGTTGGAGAAATTGTGCATTTGGATAAGGTGACAGAGCTTGAACAGTTGTGGGAACTGGAAAACAAAACAAAACAAAACAGTTTAACCAACTTTTAGTGGGAGAATGAGTGCAGACATAGGAAAGGAATGGACAGTTTTATTTTTATAAATTTAAATTTTTTTTTTTTTTTTTTACGTTTATTTATTTTTGAGATAGAGAGAGATAATGCATGGGCAGGGGAGGGGTGGAGAAAGAGAGAAACAGACAGAATCGGAAACAGGCTCCAGGCTCTGAGCTGTCAGCACAGAGCCCGATGCGGGGCTCGAACTCAATGGACTGCGAGATCATGACCTGAGCTGAAATCGGACGCCCAACCGACTGAGACACCCAGGCGCCCCAGGGACGGACCATTTTAACCATGTTGTTAAAAACTCTGGATTTTCTCATCTTGAACTTAACAGAAAGTGATTCAACAGGACTGCCAGATGGATTGCCTGAGCCAAAAATCAAAGTTTTATTCTTGTTTCTTCCCTCTGCTACCTCCATGCACAATTCATTATCCACTTCTTCCCACCACCTCCACTGCTTTTTTTTTTTTAATTTTATTTATTTTGAGAGAGAGAGAGAGGGAGGGAGGGAGGGGAATCCCAGGACTACCCCATGCTCCCTGCTTCTACTATACAGCAGCCACAGCGATCCCTCTGAAACGTAATTCAGACGGTACCAATCCCTGCTCAACACCTTCCTGTGGCTTCCCGGCACCTTCAGAAGGAATCCCAGCTCTGTAGCAAGCGCCACTAGGCCCTCCCTCACCTGGTCTCCTGTGCACCTCCAGCCACGCTGGCTCTCCTGCCTGGAACATACCCCCTCCGGCCTGGAACATACCCAGCTCCTGGTCTCCAGGCCTCTACAGTGGCTCCTCTTTGCCTGGCCTGTTGCTCCTCCAGGTCTCACGGCCTGCTCCCCTCACCTCGGCCGGGGCTCTCTCAGATACCACCTCGGCAAAGAGTTTCCCTGACCAGACTCTCCAAAGCAGCACTCAGTATGCACCCTACACCCTGTTTTTATTCTTTTCTAGCACTCACCACTACCTATTTCTGATTTACTTATTGCCTGCATCTCCCATTGTAAGGACTGAGATTTCACCGTCTTCATTATTCTATCCCCAGTGCCTGGGATACTTAGTAGACAGCTCAATCAATAGCCGTTAAATGAAGTGAATAACACCTACGTCACAGAGGAAGAGGCAAAAACACGTGGAACTGGTGACATAAGGAGAGCGCGGTCAGCGCTCAGTTAATCGGGGGAGGCCTCCCTTCAGTTACATGTAAAATGGGGAGGACTCGGATACAGGTTTCCTAGAGAAAGAGATTTCCAGGCAGAGGGTTCGGGATGTCCGAAGACAACCTCTTTTGGGAACTGCAGGTTCCCTGAACTCCTGGCTTATGCGTCCAATGCCTCTTGGATCTGTCCACAGGACATTCTTCTTGCCATCTCAGAAAACAGCAACCCCATTACTCTAGATCCTCAGGCCAAAATCCCAGCATCACTCTTGACTCCTTACTTTCTCACTCCACATCCAATACTTCTAAAAATTGGGTTAGTTCAAAACCCAAGTCCCTGTAACGGTCAGGAATGCCTTACGTGGCCTGTCCGTCTGCTCTCTGCCCCTTATTCACTGGCTCCCGGGCTGTTCCTCAAAACAGGAGGCACACTGTAGTGTCAGGGCCTTTGCTCCCACTGGTCCCTCTGCACGGGGTGTGCTCCCTCCAGATATCGACATGGCTTGCTCTCCTACTCTCTTTAGGTCTTCCCCAAATCCCACCTTCTCAGTTTGCTGCTTTATGTTGCTACATTTTAAACATTTAAAAAAATGTTTTTTTTTTAATTTTTATTTATTTTTGAGAGAGACAGAGCACAAGCAGGGGAGCAGCAGAGAGAGGGAGACACAGAATCTGAAACAGGCTCCAGGCTCTGAGCTGTCAGCACAGAACCCAATGTGGGGCTCGAACTCGGGAGCGGCGAGATCATGACCCGAGCTGAGGTCCAGTGCTTAACCAACTTAGCCACCCAGGCGCCCCTAAGTTGCTACATTGTAGACTAATCTGTCACGCAGCAACAGAAAACTAGTAACACAGAGCAAGGAGTGGACTGTGGTGGACACTGGAACACGCTGCTAACGTCATCCTTCAGGAAGGGCTTATTACCCCGGGCTTCCAAAAACATTGCAGGCAGCTGGCCTCAGCCGAAGACAGCCACTTAGCACAAGGTCACACCACTCCTTCCAACGGCGGCCTGCAAATGACTGATGGAGGGCTGCAGAGGCCTAGGTCTCTCTGGCAAGGGGGGAGAGTTCTGGAGGGCCATCCCGTCTCCAGGGCTCCCAGAGGGTCACCTGAGGTTTCCACAGAGGTGGACTCCCAGAGCTTCGCCTCCCTTCCGCCCGGTCCTTCCCTGAGCCGTCGCTTCCACGAGCAGTCCCTCAGCAACCTCTTGCACACCAACCACGGTCTCACCTGCTGCCCAGAGAACTGAGGCTGCAACGACTTGTCCAGCTCCAGGAAAAAAATATTGGTCCTTTTACTAGGATCACACTGAACGTATACGCCAACATGGAGAGAACCAACCTCTTGAGCTATAGACACACCTGTCCATTTCTTGAAGGCTACTTTTGTGTCTCCCAGTAGGGTTTTGAGGCTTCCTCCTCTAGGTCTTGCACATTTTTTGACTCACTCCTATATATTTCACCTTTTTTCACTGCTTATGTAAGTGGGGATTTCTTTTCCATCATATCCTCTAACTTGTTGTTGTTTGTATTTATGAAGATATTGATTTTTGTACATTAACTTTATAGCCTGCGAGCTTAATGCATTTCTTATCACTTTTGTTCATTTTGTTACTTGAGTTTTCTGGTATACTTCTGTCATTTATAAAAGGAGACCGTTTTCCTTATTCTTTAAAAATGTTTATCCTCTAGCTGTTGTGATATACTAATCCCCCCAACAGTAAAGGAGATATGGGTGCCTCTGTCTTGGTCCCTCACCTAAGTGTGAACTGCTCTATTATTTCCCAGCAAGTAAGAGGTTGGCAATGCTCATGTTAGGATTAAAATGTTCATGTTTAGGAAGTATCCATCATTCCTATTTTTAAAAAAATTAAGAATGTGTGTTTAATTGTGTTAAAGACCTAAAAGCCTTGTCCTTGCATTCTTAGAATAAGATGAACTTGGTCAGGACATACTTTTTTGTAGTATGCTCACAACTCAGCATTATCTTTGATTTCACCTCTACCCTCAGAGCTTACATTCACACCATCAGACAAGTTTTTGGTGTGACCTCTTAGATATGATGCTCATTTGCTCACTTTTCACCTCTTCCAAGTCTACTGCCCTATTCCAAACCCGTTACCTTCCATCTGCAGAAGCCTCCTACGTGGTTTTTCTCTATTTCCTGTCTCACACCCTTAGTCTATTTTGTACAAATCCCTCCAGAAACTGATCACACCTACACTAAAATTCAACATCCTTATGTGGTGAATAGGGCCTTCTAATTTTTTTTTTAATCTGGCCCCTACCCACTTTTCCAACTCTCCATCTCACTCACTTTGCTCCAGCCTATCCCTGTCTTCTTATTCCTCAAACACTCTAGACCTTTACACCTGCAGTTCTTCTCCCCTTCCCTGGAATGTTCTTTCCCCATATCTCGTCATGGCTTTCACGTCACGTAGGTCTTCACTCAAATGGCAGAGTAGGAATACCTTCCTTTCCTGGTCATCCTCGTCAAAGATAAAGCTACCTACCATCCCCACCCCATTAATTACTCTGTATCTCCTACTTTATTTTTCTCCATAGCACTTACTGTATAACCATATGAAATTATATTTCATTGTTGATTGTTTGCCTTCCTAATCAGAATAAAAGCTTCATGAAGTCAGAGTCTTTGTGTTATTCACTATTGTATCCACAGCACTTAGAATAGGGCCTCCCATGGAATAATCATTCAATAAATACTCCATGACTAAAGGAATGGAATGGATAGTACAAGAAATTGTAAACACCAACTACAACAGCCAGCTGACCAGTCGACAGGGGCAGACTGGTGCCTCAACCTGTACACCCTTGTGTGCTCAATCACCAGTAGGTATGTGCATGTTTACAGTTCACCTCTTCTCTTCGCTTTCCTTTCTGCCACTGGTGAACGTACAGGATACTGTGGTGATTAAATGTCCCTTTAGTTTAATTCATAGGTTGACAGAACTAGAAAAGGAGTGGGTATCACTGCTATCCTTGCCATGGAGATAAATCCATTAACTAGATTACGGCATGACCCTCCCTTGGGAGAACAGGAGTATGTTCCCATTACACATGGAGCAATTTTGTTAAATTGGGTAGAACGTTTTTTTAGAACATTGTTCTTTCTGCCTGTCCAACTTTCATTTTTCCTTCTTCTGTAACATCCTCTAATATTCCTTTAAGAAACAATCACTTCCCTTATATTTACGCAAATAGGATTGCTAACCAAAGTGTCTTTCCCTCTTTTGGTCAATTAGACACTTATAGAAGTGTTCTGCCAGAAATTTGACACCTGTACAAAGTGTTGCAAAAATATGGGAAATTGATTCAAGATTTTGGTGGTACCATAAAAAGAATGGCCATTAGTTCCTCCTCTAAATTTTTTTATCCTCAAAAATATTTAAAGACTAAGATAGCCTATGTAGGATAAGGATTAAAAAAAAAGTGTAAAATCATGCTCAATTTTTAAAATAAACTAAAAATGAAAATCAGAGAACTTATGAGCACAAGAGCATAGGCTAAGCAGAACAGCAGCTTCTAAAATATCGTTCTTAAATTTAAAATACCGTTCTTTTGAATGTTGCCTCATTTCTCCTCCCTTTAAGTTGTTATGGTTATACTTGGAGGTTAAACTATTAGGTTTAAGAACCGATTCTGCAGTTTTACTATGAATGGTGCTTGTACCCTCAGCCTGGGGGCCAGCCCTTCTGGTGAATGTCTGCCGCAGGGGTACTTTGTACAGCTAACAATGCTAACACAGGCCACTGCCATCAGCACAGCAGAGAACCTGGGTCGGTGTCTAGATGGAGGAGGCAATGTCACAAGGAAGGCTGACCAAGGAAGTCTGGCATTTTGAGCTTCCGTGGAATGAGTCTCTGTCTCAAAAACAAAACTTGAAAGATGACGAATCCCCCAGACACAGCAAGAGGGTTCAGATTCTTTGTGTTCAAAAAGACTATCAGGTTTCACCACAATACTTAATACATTCCAACGATAAAACACACAGAGGGTGCTGAGAAGAGTCAAAATGGGCTTTCAAAAGGGTCATAAAAGTCACATCTGTAGACGGCTGTGTAAAAACCTTTGCTACGAATGGAATCAAAAATTGTAACTGTACCTTGTAATAACGGAAGTAGTCTCTCTCTTGCAATTTTTTTATTTTGGGGAAGATTTTGAAGGTGTTAAAGTTATCAATGCTATCAATATCACACAAGCAATCATCCAGGACTCCGGTGACCTGTGGGGTGGAAAATATATACACAAACATAAAACTTTAAATATGTGCATTACTGATATTCCAACCTTAACAAATCTGTAATATTATATAAAAGAGATAATTTGTTAATTCAAGGTAACAAGTCTTCATTAACTGAGATATAAAACACTAAAGCAATCATTTACTTTTTACTATGGCCAATTAAGACACAATAGAAGGATCAGATACACCTATTCTGAAGAACTAAGCATTAATGTTTAATGCCTAAAGAGAAGTATATGAAACATACAGAAATTCCAACAAGTATTTGGAATGCTAAAGCCATTTCTTCCAAGATTAACCTAGAAGTCACAGACTGTAAGAATATTGCTGTAGTAGCCTTATCTTTCTTTTCCACTGCCATTTATGGAACACTTATATGATAGGCATGGTGATAAGAACATTACGTTACCTCTTTTTTAAAAAATTATTCTATGAAATAGGTATTATCCTCATTTTACACCTAAGAAAATCAAGGCTGAGCATGGTTAAAATAATTTTTCCCAAGTAGCAATGAGACTTAGTCCTAAGTCAATCACACTTAAAAATACATGCTTTATCCACTACTCAAAGTATCCATTAATGCAACAGAAACTGATATTTACAAAGGGAGTTCAGAATCCAAAACTTCCATAAAACATTCTTCCGCTAAATTTAAAAATGGGACTCACTGACATACACGTCTTGGATGAATCTTCAGGGAATCAGGCTGAGTGAAAAAAGCCAACCCCAAAAGGTTACATACTATGTGGTTTCATTTTTACATTTTGGAAATGGAGAACAGGTTATTGGTTGCCAGGTTAAAGACTGGAGGAGGGAAGGAGGCGGAGTGGGGGCATAGGTTGGAAAGGAGGTCAAGTGTGGTTATAAAAGGGCAAGAAGAAGGATCCCTGTGGTGATCAAATTATTCAGTATCTTGACCATCGTGGTGGATACACAAACCTAAACGTGATAAAAGTGAAAAGAATACATACACACACAAATGAGACAAGGGGGAATCTGAAGACCAGCAGATTGAATCAGTGCCAATGTCCTGGTGATAATACTGCACTGTACGTTTATAAAATGTTACCATTGGGGAAAACTAGATGAATTGTAGGTGGCATTTCTTTGTATTATTGCTTACAACTGCATGGAACCTACAATTATCTCAATTGAAATTAAAATTTAAAAACAAAAAGGGGACCCAGTCTTTTAAAGGTCATTCACATGATCCACTGGAGGAATCTATGCAAAGAATGACCAGAACCTGGAAACCAGAACATCCCAGTTGTTTCTTTCTCAGGCTTTGCCCCTAGGGCTGTAAATAAGTCTCCAAACTCTCTACAACATAAAGAGTCAGAGGTACATTCTCTTTAAAGAACAAAGGATCATTAACAAGAATTTTAGCTCTAGAATTCCATATGCTTTACTATCCTAGTTACTAAGATCCTGTCACCAACTCTACTGAAATTCATTCCATTTCTCAAGCTTACTATTTATAAAACCTCAAATTCTAAGTAATAGGGATGGGGGGGGGGTGTAGAAATAAGAACCAAAAGCTTTCTATGTTTTAAAAATATTTTCTCCAGACATTTCTCTTTCGTATAAATTTTTCTTAAATTGTTTATTTTTAGTTAGTAAACCACCACAGTTTATTTTTTAAAGATGTTTTAATTGTGGTAGGGGTTGGGGTAAGGTATACAAAATTGTCACGTACCTACTTCTAACTCTTAAAGACAAGTACTAAGACAAAAACCTGTATATCACCAAAATTTTTTAAAAAATACAAATACAGCTATTTTTTAAAGTCCCTTTCTAATTACATTCATCTTCCTCCTTACGGAGGTAGAATATCTTATTTTTGTTATTTTTCTTTGTAATTTCATCACATGTGATATACATCCTGAAGCAATATACTTAAGAGCTCATTTTTGAACTTTAATATTAATGGAATCTATTGTGGGAATTATGTTGTAATATACTTCTTTTGCTAACATTTTGACATCTACCCAAAATAATGAGTTTTCTAGTAGCTCATTCATTTTCCCTGCTGTAAATGTTACATTACATGAAAATATCATAATGTATTTGTTCTACTGTTGACCCATAAGGTAGGCAGAATGATGCCCCCCAAAGATATCCATACCCTAATTCCTAAAACCTGTAAATCTGTTATTGTAGGCGGTGGAAGGGACTTTGCAGACATGATTAAGTTAAGGATCCTGAGATGGTAAGATTATACTGGATTATTTGGGTGGACTCAATACTAAGAACCTTGAAAGAGGAAGACAAGAATGTGAGTCAGAGAGACACTGGAAGATGTTACACTACTGGCTTCTAAGATAGAAGAGGCCACATGCCAGAAGCACTGCAGCCTCTAGAAGCTTAGAAAAGGCAAGGAATGATTCTCCCCTAGAGCCTCCAAAAAAAAAAAAAAAAAAAAGGCAGCCTTGATTTTATCCCTGTGAAACCCACGTTAAACCACTAAGTTCGTGGTAATTTGTTAGAGCAGTAACAGGAAACTAATACAAAACATATGTAGGTTGTTTCCAGATTTAGCTAAATAATGCTACACAAAGGTTTGCCATGATCTCGTTACGTATATGTATAAGAGTTTCTCCAGTTTATATGCTTAAAGTGGAATTACTATAGCTTATTTTCAAAATAGGTTACCAATTTACAACCCTATCCAACAGCAGATGGAATTACTGCTGAATTATCTCCTTACCAATATTGGATATTGTTTTAATTTTTGCCAATCTAGTAAGAACGAAAGGGTATCTGATTTTTGTACTAATGAGGTATAATGTTTTATAAGACATTTGTAATTGTTCCTTGTGTGAAATACCTGTTTGTCCTTTCTCATTTTTAAAGATTTTTTAAAGTTCATTTATTTTGAGAGAGAGAGAGAGAGAGAGAGAGCGCGCTGGGGAAGGGCAGAAAGAGAAGGAGAGAGAGAGAATCCTAAGCAGGCTCCACACTGCCGGCACGAAGCTCAATGCAGGGCTTGAACCCACAAACCATGAGATCATGACCTGAGCCAAAACAGAGAGTCGGACGCTTAACCAACTGAGCCACCCGGATGCCCCTTTTTTTCATTTTTTTACTGGGTTGTCTTTTTCATACTGACCTGCAGGAATCAGTACCGCTTTCCCCACTCTATTACATTCTTCTGGAACTCCAATCACACAAATTAGACCGTGTCTCATAAGCTCTCTTTAAAATTTACTATCCCATTATTTTTCTGGGCTTCATTCTGAATTTGCATTTATTTTCCCTTCATTTACTCATTCATTCAATCTATTTGAGGACCTACCTAACATGAGCCTTGCACTGTTCTAAGTGCTGAGGATGCAGAAGTAGAAGGAAAAAAAAAAAAAAAGGCAAAAATCTCTGCCCTCCAGGGGCTTCCAGATGGTAATAAAGGGACAGGAAAACTAGGGAATGGAGACCATCAGTGCAGAACTGAGCTCCTACTATTTTAGAAAGTATAATTTAAAAAGGTCTCAGTGAAATTTTGGCAAATTTTGGTAATACTTCAAGGGGGAAAAGAACAAGCTGCGCTATGTGGGGGGTGTGCTATGTGGGAGCGTGGGGGCACGCATGCCAGGCACTGGGAATACAAAGCTCAATGCCCTGAGGCAGTATGCTCACCTGAAGTTCCTGAGGAAATAGGACAAGGACTATGTCGTATGTAAAAAGGAGAAATAGGAGACCATTTTAAGACTCTGGCCTTTACTGGAACCTGGCGTTTTCTCACACCAACCAATTCTCCCACTCTCCAACGCGAACTGGGCGCCCAATTCAGTTCTGATGCTATCTGGAGTTAGAGCAGACCTCACAGATTAGGGGTTCAGTCACACACCACGATCCCCACTTTAGGTATCACCGCCAAGCTCCAGGCCACCTGTACGTCTGACTGACCGGCTATGAACTGGGGGTTCCAATGACTCTCAAGTTCAGTAATTTGCAATGGCATATAGAACCAGAGAAACACTTACCTTATATGTACTGGTTTATTGTTAAGATACAACTCAGGAAGCACCAAATGGAATAGGTGCAGAGGGAAAGCTACTGGGAGTGCAAGTTCAGGGCTTCCATGCCTCTGAGCCACCCTCCCAGAAAGTCTATGTTTCGCCCACCTGGAAGCTCAACCATCTTGTTTTAAGAGCTTTCATATTTTTCAAAATTTTTTTATGTTTATTTTTGAGAGAGTGCTAGCAGGAGAGGGGCAGAGAGAGAGGGAGGCAGATTCTGAAGCAGGCTCTAGGCTCTGAGCTGTCAGCACAGAGCCCGACTCAGGGCTCGAACTCAGGAACTGTGAGGTCATGACCTGAGCGGAGTCAGAGGCTCACCCGAATGAGCCACCCAGACGCCCCAAGAGCTTTTACGGAGCTCTGTCTCCAGCATCCCTCTCCCCGTCCCAGTGGTCATGGGTGGGGCTAAAATTCCAATGCTCTAATCACTTGGCGTATCTCATGATCAGTACCACCCTGAGGTGATCTAGGGGTTCCCATTAGAATAAATAGGTGTGATTAAAAGGGGCTCATTATAAATAACAAAAGGCATTCCGATTATTCTTCCAAGGTTTTTCTTTTTTTAGTATTTATTTTTGAGAGAGAAGAGAACAGAGCAGGGGAGGAACAGAGAGAGGCAGAGAGAGAATCCCAAGCAGGCTCCACACTGTCAGCACTGAGCCCAATGAGGGGCTCCATCCCACTAACCATGAGATCATGACCTGAGCCAAGATCAAAAGTGGGACGCTCAACCAAATGAGCCACTCGGGTGCCCCGCCTATCCAGATCTAAAGCTGAGAATCCTGTTCTGGAGATTTTGACAATCAGTTATATAGGTGGTATTTAAAGCTGAGAAACCAAATGAGAGAACCAAGATAGAGAAGGGAAAGAGTACACGACCTGAAACCTGAGGCTGAAATAACTAGCGGTCAGTGGTAGCAGAGGAGAAGTAAGCAAAGGACACTAGTACAGCTAGCCTAAAAGAAAGGAAGAAAATCAGAAAAGTACAGTATCCTGAAAGCCCAAAGAAATAAGGTATTTCAAGGAGAGTAAGCCATGAGCTGTGGGGAAAAAAATGCTGTCTCTAGGTAAAGCTAAGGTTTAAAAACTAACTATTGGCTTTAGTGACAAGACAGACATTAATGACCTTGACAAGAACAGTTTCGGAGAGGTAGGGGCAAAAGTCTGACTGGAATAGGCTGGCGAGAGGACCAGATAGGATGAATAAAGATAATTCCTTTGAGGAGTTTTTCCATAAAGGGGAACAGAAAAAGGGAGCAGAGCCAGAAAAGATGGGTGGGTCAAGACAGAACTTTAAAATAGAATTAACAGTATGTTTTAGGATGACAGTAACAATCCATCAGACAAGGAAAAATTAATGATCCAGGAGAGAAAAAAGATTTGCTCAAAACACGATCTTGAAAGAAGGAACTGGGACCTAATATATGAGAGGGATTGGCTTTTGATAAGAGTTCACAGTTCATCTATGGCAATCCATTGGAAGGTAAAATGTCAGGGAACAGAGACAAATGGGTGCATAAATACGGATTACATTGTTAGTGTGAAGTATGAAACGAAGAAAAGGAAAAGTGGGGCACCTGGGTGGCCCAGTCGGTCAAGCACCCAACTTCAGCTCAGGTCATGATCTTGGGGTCTGTGAGTTCAAGGCCCTGCATCCAGCTCTGTGCCGACAGCTCAGAGCCTGGAGCCTGCTTCGGATTCTGTGTCTCCCTCTGTCTCTGTCTCTCAAAAATAGACAAACGTTAAAAAAAAAAAAAAAAAAAAAAGGAAAAGTATCGGAGGATTAGAAAAAGACATAAAATGGTTGCCTGATTCAGGAATCATTTCTTCTGCTGGATATAATCAGCTATTTAATCCATCCATGGAGTTTTTAATTTCATCTCTAGAAATCCTATCACACTGTTTTAATCTTTTTGATCATTCTTTAAAATCTCTTGTTCCCTTTTCACAGTTTCAGGTCAGTGTCCCTATCTGTGCCCCCCACCCCTTTGTATTTAAATTCACTATGTCTCCTGTGTTTAAATTATGTCTGATATTTTCAGAATCTAAGGTTATCACAGGTCTTTTTCTATAGGCTATATTTCCATTATCTCATTCACAGTGCCTTGTGTTTTGTGATTTTTGACTATTAGCTGCTTATTCTCCTTGGCACGGGCTCTTGAAGACTTCTTTAGGGTTTGGGTTGAAAATAAATTCCTCCAGAGGGGATGGACATTTGCTATTACCAGTAAGCTGGGGGCATACCAACCTGGGTCTGCTATAAATCAAATTTTCCACTTGAAGCTTTTCCCAGCATAGGCGGCATGAATTTGGCCTGCAAACCTTTATAGGAACAAGTTCATGGTTACAAATTCTCGAGGGAGTTTCCCCCCCTCCCCTTCCCTGGCAAGTTTCTTACTCTCCCCTTATTCCTGGTAGGATTCATTTCTCATGTTGAGGCCGTAGCTCTTTGGAGTTCAAGCTTTATGATGCGGTCTTTTAGTTTCCTCTCTTTGGGCACACAACCCTTATTTCTTGTCCATTCCACACCAAGGAGCAATTAAAGCAGAAACCCAGGGTCTTCAGGGTTTGGGGGAAATCCTCAGGGTCATGGACTGGAGCAGCACTGTTTGAGTCTCAAGATCTGACTTTCCACTGGGGGCTGGGGAGCTCTATGTATTCTTTGATTTCATGCCACCTCAGAAATGCATTTAGAAAGATTTAAAAATACATCTGACTAAAATTACTTCTTTACAGGAAGATTAACTTGTCATATCATTTGTATGCACAAGGTCTTTAGTTTCTAGTGCTTTCCAGACTACAAAGCCCATTCGCATTTAATTTATAAGAAAACGGAGTATGAGATATACAAATGCCTATCATTTTAAGTGTTCAAAAATAACTTTATGCTTTCATTGCAAGGAGACATAGTCGATATAGTCCTCTCCTTAAATGATTTCTTTTAAATGGAGGTGGTTTTTTTTATTTAAAAAAAATTTTTTTTTAACGTTTTTATTTATTTTTGAAACAGAGAGAGATAGAGCATGAACGGGGGAGAGTCAGAGAGAGAGGGAGACACAAAAGTTGAAACAGGCTCCAGGCTCTGAGCTGTCAGCACAGAGCCTGACGCAGGGCTCGAACCCACTAACTGCGAGACCGTGACCTGAGTTGAAGTCAGACGCTTAGCCGACTGAGCCACCCAGGTGCCCCAGGTGTTTTCTTTTTTAAATCGAATTCTTCCCTTTATGCTTTATTGGGCTTCCTCCCCCCCACCCCCCACCCCCCACCAAGAAAGAACTATCTTAGTTGCACTTTTTTTATTTTCCTGGGCCTCCCTCAGATTTCTATACCCCAAAGAAGCAGGCATACAGAGATGTACTGCACAGAAGAAAACGGGGCCTACGAGGGGTCCAGTTCAACCTTGTTCACTTAACAAGTGTGGTATTAGTCATGTAAGCTTTTTGAACTTCAGTTACCTCAATAGCCCCACTTCTGAGAAGTATCCAATAAAATGAGATAATGTATATTTAAACGTGTTAAAGATTAAAGTACTATCTAAAATGTGCTCCAACTTCTATATTAGAAAGTACCACTGGAAACAAAAACCAAACGTATCCACTTTGGAGGACTGTTTGGAACAATGCTACTTTGAATATGCACAAATCTTTAATTTTTAAACTACAGGTATTCATTTGGACATGATGAAATGACATATATTCATTTAAATACAATAAAATAAAAATTTTACCTTAATAAATTGCATGTGTAACGTGCAATTATAAAACATTAACACATGTAACTAGCAGATAACGATGACTAAAATGAAGCTTCTAGATTGATGGCAACGTATACAATATAAGGCATAAAAAGGAAAAATGACAAGAATCCCATTTTAGAAAAATATCTAAATGTACATGCCACTCAAAAACAATCACCCAACCAGTGATTAGAAAATAATTTTGCTAAAGGTAATTTGGGGAATTTACTTTTTATTAATATAGTAGATACTCCCACCCAGATTTCCGCTACTTCAGTGTTTTCTAGGTGGGGTTCAAAAGGTAGCTCACAGAATAATTGCATTACAGCTACTTACACGGCTCATTTAAAATTGCTGATCCCTGGGGCACATCCGGATCCACTAAATCAGAACATGTGGCGGCGGCAGGGCCAGAGAATCTGCATTCTAACACGCTCACCAATACCAAAACCAAGTCTGCCCCCTTTTATTTTTAGCACATCATTCATTTGAAAAAAATACCCAAACGCGAACAAAACAGGCTATTCAGGCATTCTGGGACTGAGTGCAGGACACCCTAACGCTCTGAAAACAGCGTGCGAACCGTCAGAAAAACATGTTTACACGGCTCCGCTCACAGCTTCGGTTTTTCTCAGCAGTGAGTATTAATTGCCTACAATGACATCTCCCCTCATTATCGAGCCACCTGAGACACGGTTCCTTCCTCTCTCTCTCTCTCTCTCTCTCTCTCTTAGCAGTTTTGCCACTTTGCAGCAGGTGCAGACGAGGCGCGGCTGCACCTGGCAGTCTATTCAGAACCTTCTGTAGAAAAGCAGTCAGCACCGCTCTCCAGGCACAAGGCTGTTGTGGTCAGCTAACCTTCCCACGTCCGGCGTGTTGACAACACGTCTGTAGTAACACTGTTTCACAAAGGCAGCCCCTCAACTCTAGCTCACCCTCCTGCCATCACCTCGCTGCTCACAGACCTGCAAAGGCCAGCTCCCCCCCCCCCCCCCCCCCCCCCCCCCCCTGCCCACAGACCTGCAAAGGCCAGCCCCCCCCCCCCCCGCCCCCACCACGTCTCTTGCTTGGGCTCATCTGGAGATGCCACAAGTTGGGTGGAAATACAGCAGTCCCAAGGAAAGATGCCAGAGCGAGGGTAGCAGCCGAGGGGCTTAGAGAGCCCCAGAAGTTCAAGCAAGTTGGTGAGTCCCGTCCCCTCCCTATCCACCCCACTTCTGCGGGGCGCGGGGTCCACCTCCCCTCCCTCCTGGGAGGGACGGGAGGGCTTCACCGTTTCTACGCGTGTTGTCTCCCCCCCAAACCGCGGATGACGTTTTCATTCCCGTCTCCTCTCCCGCCACACTCCCAGCCGCTTAAAAAAAAAATCAGAAAAGGAAAACGAAAACACCTCAGGGGACCGTCACCATCTTCCTCTTTTTGCTGCCATCACCCCGCGAGCGTCGCCATCCCCCGCACACGGCACGCGGCTCGCGGACGTTTCCTGGACGTGACGGTTCGGTTCCAGACCCCGGCCCCTTTCCGCTCGCCAGAAATCCCCCTCGGGGTCCGGCGCCGGCCCTCTCCCGGAGCCCCAGCCCCGGCCCGTTCGCCACCGCCGCGGGCGTTCGGCCGGCGTCCCCGCCCCGCCATCACTCGGGCTCACCTGGGCCTCGACGACGCTCGGGAGGAAGCTCAGGGTGACCAGCAGCTGCACTGCGGCCGCCGCCCCCTGCCCGGCGCCGGCCCGCCGGGGCCCCCGGCTCATGCTGACCTCTCCCCCCACCGCGGCCGGCCGGGCCCCTCGGGGCCGGGGAACGGCGGGCGGCCCGGGCGACGACCCAAGGGGACGGCTCCCGGCGGCTAAGAGGCTCCAGGGTCAGATGTCTGCACGCCCGTCCCGAGGAGGGGGCCGCTCTCCCCAGCTCCCGGCAGCTGCGAGTGAGGCTGAAGAGCCGAGCGCCCCCACTTCATCCCCTAGGCGGCCCCGCCCCCGGCTTCCCCTTCGCCCCGGCCACGCCCCCTCCGAGCGCGGGGCCTTGTGGGAGTTGTGGTCTCGCGCGGCCGCGAGGGGGCCTCCTGCCGGAAGGCGGGGCCGGGGGCCGCGAGAACCCGGGAACTACAACTGCGGAGGCCGCTCCGCCTCCCCGGGGCCTTGGGCTCCACGGCGGCCAATGAAGCAGGACCACGAGGGCCTCCAAAACAAGAGGAGGTGGCGCGGGGAGCGCTCCTCCCGGCCTGCCGCCGTCTCCTCTCCACCTCCCCGGGCGGTTGCTCCTGGAAACCGGGGGGAGGGGGGGCCGCCCCGCCCCGCCCCTTACGGTTGCTCCTTAACATCGCACAGGCGCCAGGCTTCGGGATCCGCCCGCTACCTAAGCAAATGAGGAACCACTGGTGCAGGATCTTCGACTTTCGAGCCGAAGCGTTTTCTTGGTTCATTCAGTGTTCTGTGGCTTCACATCTACTGCAAGTGCCTTATAAGAATCAGCCACCTCCACCTGCTACTTGGAGAGGAGACTTCGGCTCCTCTTTTATTTTATACGCCCCGGACGTGGATGTCCTCTCTTCCCCGGCCCACTCCCTCTCCTCTGATGAGAGAAACACAATGCACGTTGAAGAATGGGAACAAACCCAATCGTTTATAATGATGTATTGGAACGGGGCTATACGCATAGAAGAACTGGAAGTGATACAGAGCGGGTTCAATTCCCGCCTCTAAAACATCCTAGTTTGTTATGTGTCTTTAGACAAGTTACTTAACCTCTGTGAGCCTCAATTTGTTCATCTGTAAGTGAAGACAATAATACCCACCTCAGATATTCTAGGATTACGTAAGATTACATAGATTACATACATAAAGGGCTTAGTAGGGTGCCTAGCACAAAGAAGTGTTCAATAAATGATGGCTGCTACTCGTTTTATTAATAGCCTTGATTTCTAGAGAATTAGTAATGCAACACCATACATTTATGTAGTGTGTATTATTTTTACCACCGCTTCTATAACAAATTAGCATAAATTTAGTGACCTAAGCTTCCGAAGACCGGAACCCCAAATTATATCAGCCAGGCTGCATTTCTTCTAAAGGCTTTAGGGGGCAATATGTTTCCTCCCCCATTCCAGCCTCTAAAAGCCACCTGCATTCCTCAGGTCATGACTGTGCCCCACATTATCACATTTCACTCCCTCCGCTTCCATTGTCACATGCCTTGTCTTGCTGACCCTAACTCTTCTGCCTCCCTCTGATAAAGACCCCTGTGATTACATGGGGCCCACCCAGATAATCCAAGGTAATCTCCCCATCTCAATTTTTTTTGAGAGCTTGTTTATTGGGCAGGTGGATGGGTGGGTGCCAGCCCTTAAAATTCTTAATCATTTCTTCAAAGTCCTTTTTGGCCTATAAGGTAATACACTCACAGCTTTGGGGATTAGGGTGTGCACACATCTTTGGGGACCTTAATCAGTCAACACAGTGTGTTATACCTTTCTGAGCATTTTCATAATTTGTGGAGCCTAGTGCAAAACGAAAATGCAGGGTCCTGGTTCAAAACGTGGTAAGAATTTCAAGACAGTGATATTAGGTCATTAAACCAAGTGCAGGGTCCTTCTTTTAAAAAAAAATATAATGTTTATTTTTGAGAGAGAGAGACAAAGCGCCAACGGGGGAGGGGCAGAGAGCGAGATACAGAATCTGAAGCAATTATTATTAATTGTTATTAATTATATTGCGATAATTAATAACAATAATTAATTATATTAATGTTGGTGTTATTATTAATATTAATTATTGATATTATTATTAATATAATTAATAATAATTGTTCTGTGTGCTGCAGGTTTTCAATGAGTAGTGTCATAATGAGCTTAAATCAAGATGAATGGTTCTTTTGGTTGTTGTTGTTTAAGTAGGCTCCATATCCAGCGTGGACCCCAACGCCCCAATGTGGGGCTTGAACTCACGACCCTGATATCAAGACCTGAGCTGAGATCAAGAGTCGGACGCTTAACCGACTGAGTCACTTAGGCGCCCCAAGTCAAGATTAGTCTTATTCAGAATATTGGTACTTGAAATGTAGTCACATTGACAACATGCACAAAACCAAGTTTCTATTCATCGCAGATTTTTTCCATTTTGCTCTCAAATACAAATGATTCCCCGTCCCTCTTATCTCTTTGTTTTCTCTCCCCTCCTCTCCGCTCCATACCTCTATCCTCTCTGAGAGGATGGCCTAATTATGTCATCCCCAAAGTCTAGAGTGGGTCATCCAGATTCCTATTGCAGTTCCTACCCATGACATTCATTTAACTCTAACAGTCTGCCCGCTCTGTATTAGGGTTAGCTTTTCCAGTGTATATGCATATTATAGGTGTCTAGAGTGTAAAGTTTCAGAGGACTCTATCTTTTTATACTATATTCTCTTTAGGGGCTATGTCAGTTCGCATGAACAGTAATTGATACACATTTGTTATTTGGTTGATATTACTTACGATCTCAATTTATTTTAGAAGACATCTGTCTCAGAACCAATCCTGGATGGGTGCCCCTAAACGTTTCCTGTGGACAGCTGGGAAGTAGCTTCATTGGACAGGAATATTCCTGGAGAAGCCAGGAAGATGAAACGGGCAGCCTTTCATTAAGGCAAGGGATTACATGTGCTCAAACAGAGGTGTATTTGGGCACTATCGAAAAGACAGAGGAGAGTAATGGACTTGTCAGAGGATTGGTTGAGACCAATTACTGGAAATCCGTTACTTCAAGCATTTTGGTTTTTCCTCAAGCATTATTTGAAATGTCTTTACTCGTGGTGGTTGAAGCAATGGCTTGAGACTGGTCTTGAACAGATTACTGTAACACTTAAGAGACTTTGGGAGTTAGCAACACTGCACTGTCTTCAGGCTTCCAAGATACCATCAAGTGTATTGTGTTTCTTTGATGATTTTTTGGCTGGGTTAACTTGTGACTACTAATGAAGGAAATCGTTGATGAATGGTTCTAAATAAAAGCCAAGGTAATGGGGTGGAAATTTAATAACATCAATAATTTTCACTTCTGATGGCAAGCTGAATTGTGGTTAACAAACCTGCTGAGTAGTGGCAATCTGTTGTGTTTAAACAAGTGTATTTGTACTGGTGTATTAACAACCTGCCACGGCAATTTTGTTTTGAAAGTAGATTTCCACCTGCAACTTAGTTATAAAGGGAATTTTGGGGTGATGATAGGATTTCTCAATTTTACTGAGGGAATTTCTTCCCCTTTTCTTCTGACAAGTAATAGGGATTAAAAGTAATTAAAATGAAAGACCTTGGCCAGCCTGTGGCCTGTTATTAGTTACCTACCTAAAGCATTCACTGTTTTTCTTTAATATTTACTCAGCTGTGACACTCTCAAGCATTTTCACTTAACAGCATTAAAGCTGATAAACTGGAGTAAGTTGGAATTATTTCCACTTCTAAAGGAGTTTGCACGGAGATATATGCAGTTTGGATAAAACCTTCTTTTATGTAACAAACACATGGCGTTATGCTAAAAGTTAATATGTAATGCAATCAGAGGGAAAATCTCCTAAATGTAAATAATTGAGAAAACCAGAATCAGGATTCTGCCAATTTCACTCTCCCACCTAATTTCTATGATGCAAAAGACTGCACATAATCACAAAGTCCTATGTAACTGGCCTGCATATTGCGACTGTGTGACTTTTTTTTTTTTAATTTTTTCAACGTTTTTTATTTATTTTTGGGACAGAGAGAGACAGAGCATGAACGGGGGAGGGTCAGAGAGAGAGGGAGACACAGAATCGGAAGCAGGCTCCAGGCTTCAGCCCAGAGCCTGATGCGGGGCTCGAACCCACGGACTGCGAGATCGTGACCTGGCTGAAGTCGGACGCTTAACCGACTGCGCCACCCAGGCGCCCCAAGGGACTGTGTGACTTTATTCCAGCTGCTACTCCAGTCCACTCCACATAGGGTCTAGGGCACGTCACAGAAGGGCTAACACTGAGCATGTTCTTATGATGTGAAAATGAACATTACAGGAAGTAGAGGGGGACAAAGTCATGGAAATGGTGATGGCAGGGAGGGAAAAGCAGAGAAGGTCATAGGTGGTCATAAGTGGCTGCTAGAAGTGTGTTTCTGCATTGGCACCGACTGAGCTCTTCCTTCCTGTCAGTCTGTTCCCCCTAGCCACTGGAACCTCAAGAAGTTTCGTTTTTCCAAATTCGGTTGCTTTTTCCTTAGTTCAATCAAGTAGGTATATCGAGTCCAGCCAGTTGCTTCATCCTGGCTTTGTGCTGCTGCTTCTTTTCCAAGGATCACATTCACACTTCCTCCCCCACCACTGCCCTGCCAGCCCCTCTTCTCCACCCCCGACCCCTAACAGAATCTGGTTCTTATCGTGTAGGATCCTAACCTCCTGTGCATCATTCTCTCTCATTTGCCAACATCTTGATTCAGATTTGGATTCCATTTGGCCTTAACAGAATCACATACTTGCTGGTTTCCATTTTGTATTATTCCCCTTTGTTCCATCTAGGGGCTTTTGATCATCCCTCATAGATACACAGTCTCCAAGGATGATCTTCTACTTGAGCGGAATGGCCATCTTGCATTCACAATGTTACACATAAACTCTGTGCTCTTTTCTAAAACACAAAAAAAGAGGAGCATGGCATATACTATGCAAAGCACCATAAGTACCTCTTACCTGATACCTCTTAGGGTTGGAATCCCAGCGGGGTTCTCATTGTTTGCAACTGTCCACAGTCACCCACAGAAACAGGTTGAGCCACCAACCTAAATTTTTTTCTTAGGATTCTCCTCGTCCCCCAAGAATGAAATGGGTCATTTACGCTTCTCCTTTCTTTCATGATCCCAGGGATTCACTCTCTATTCTGCTATCTAATAAAATCAACTACAATTTCCTACAAAATACTACCAATTTTTACCATGCTGCAATTGTCACTGGATTGTAAAACAATCAGAAAACCCAGAGAAAATGTTCAGTTATTTTAAAGATAACTTTGCAATTACTCGAGAGAATCTTTCCCCCAGTTTTCAGGTTCTTTTTTTAAAATGTCTTGAAATCTCACGCTCCTGGTCTGTGTTGCTTTTTTCAGACTTCCCTGAATTTATCATACGACTAAATTAGAGTGATTCTTCACTATACAAAATAATTTATCAAAGAAGTCCCCTTATCAAGTTGCCATGTATAAAAATTTACTAATTTATCAAGAATGGCTCTAAGGTTTTTTTTTAATATTTATATGTATATATTTTTTGCATTTTTATTTTATTTTATTTTAATTTTTTAAAAATTTACATCCAAATTAGTTAGCATATAGTGCAACAATGATTTCAGGAGTAGATGCCTTAATGCCCCTTACCCATTTAGCCCATCCCCCTTCCCACAACCTCTCCACTAACCCTCAGTTTGTTCTCCATATTTATGAGTCTCCTCTGTTTTGTCCCCCTCCCTGTTTTTATATTATTTTTGCCTCCCTTCCCTTATGTTCATCTGTTTTGTCTCTTAAAGTCCTCATATGAGTGAAGTCATAGGATTTTTGTCTTTCTCTGACTAATTTCACTTAGCACAATACCCTCCAGTTCCATCCACATAGTTGCAAATGGCAAGATTTCATTCTTTTTGATTGCCGAGTAATATTCCGTTGTATATATATATATGTACCACATCTTCTTTATCCATTCATCCACCGATGGACATTTGAGCTCTTTCCATACTTTGGCTATTGTTGATAGCGCTGCTATAAACAAGGGGGTGCATGTGTCCCTTCTAAACAGCACACCTGTATCCTGTGGATAAATGCCTAGTAGTGCAATTGCTGGGTCATAGGGTAGTTCTATTTTTAGTTTTTTGAGGACCCTCCATACTGTTTTCCAGAGTGGCTGCACCAGCTTGCATTCCCAAGGTTTTGTGGGTTTTTTTTTTATTATTAAGTATATATATTTGGTGGGGAGGGGTAGAGAGAAGGGGGAGAGAGAATCTCACACAGGCTCCGTGCTTAGCGTGGAGCCTGACATGGGACTTGATCTCACCATTCGGAGATCATGACCTGAGCCAAAATCGAGAGTTGGATGCTTAACTGACTGAGCCACCTACATGCCCCCAAAATGGCTCTAAGATTTTTAATAACAAAAGAATACTTTGGAAATTAGAAGTCCTGCTTATTGAAAACCGTATGTTTGTATCTGAAAACTTTGTGAAATTACTTTTTAATAGAGCAGTTTTAGGTTCACAGCAAAACTGAGCTGAAAATACAGTTCCCATACACCCTTCCCACCAACCTGCACAGCCTTCCCTACTGTCAACATCCCCCGCCCCCCTCAGAATGGTACATTTGTTACAATCAATGAACCAATATTGACACATCATTATCACCCAAAGCCCATAGTTTATATTAGGGTTCATTTTTTTGTGTTAGTCATTCCATGAATTTTGACAAATGTGTAATGACATGTGTCCACCTTTGTGGTATCCCGTGGAATAGTTTCACTGCCTTAAAAAATCCCCTGTCCCACCTATTCATTCTCTCTCCCCAGTGAAATTATTTTTTAATAAGTCTTCCTGCCCTGAGGTTCATGTCACAAATGGCAAAGTCCATATCAGTTGGAATTAATTCTAACGATGTAGAATAAAGCGAAATGAGCCCCAAATTCATTAACCCGAAATGGTGTCTCTTCACTCTGCATGATGTGATTTCAAGAGAAAAAAAAAAAAAAAGATGCATAGTGGTGTCCAGGTATCTTACAAAGCATTAATGATTATCATCTCAATCTCCTGACCAAAATTATGCATCGGGAGGGTGGGATTTTCAAGGTAGCAATACAGATTTCTTACGCTAAATCAGAGACAAGAGATGTGTCTGTGACACTGTCAAGGTTACGAAAGAAAATGAAGGTAGACATAAGACCTTCCTCGGTAGCTTTGGGATAGATAGCACCCTATAGCTCAGACTTCCCACCTGTGAAGTGACTGGTGCTTCAGACCAGAATTAGCTGGGGTTCTCAGCATCTCAGCCCGCTGCACAAGGTATTTATACTATCTGTATGTCCCATTTTGTATCTGTGTAAAAAGGTTTAATTCTGATTTATATATTTTTTTTGCATAACAAATGGAAAATCTCTTGACTGTCCTGAAAAGTGATTTTAAATAAAAGCTACGAATGTGTTTTTTGTTTGCTAATTTCTATGATGTAGAGGAGTAAAGTAGTCACTTCCCTGGACACTGGACAACCTCTCAGCAGGGGTGTTGTAAGGGAGTTTGAGCGTCAAATGAATTGGGCCAGAAAATTTTTGAGACTTTTTCAATCCTGACTTCCAGGGATTCCACCTAAAAAACAGAACTGTACCAAACCTTTTTTTAAAAACCAATGGACAAGCAAAAAGCCTTCTTCTAACATCTTTTAAATATTTTAGCATTCTCCCTTCCCATTTTCAGTATGAGCATCAGTATCAGCAATTCAGTAAATGGCCTATTATCCCATGTTCCCACATTTAATAGCTTGAACAAGAAAATAGCTATAAATTGCAAATTGAGTGAATGGAGCAATCAGCAGGCAGATATTACCAACTTTTGAAATAGACTAGACTACGTTTAATAATGCCCAGGAAACAAGAATGCAGCATACCGTGAGAAAAAAAAAATAGCAAGAAAAACTTTCGGACTCAAAGATCTAAACTAACACATAGCTGGTGTTTATCTAAGAACTAATCATTGTGGGCTTATTTTAATAGAGTTGATCGTTAAGGAAACACTTTAAAACATCCAGATAACTGTCAGAAAGAACTATTTGGGAGAAAATCCACCGTGCTATCTTGGAATATTAGTACACCATTTTTCTCATTGTTCACAGCAACCACATTAGAAACATTAGGACTTTTCAGATTATAAAGATAGCGTTTTCAGGGCACCTGGGTGGCTCAGTCGGTTGTGTCTGACTGCGGCTCAGGTCGTGATCTCACGGTTTGTGAGTTCAAGCCCTGCATCAGGCTCTCTGCTGTTAGCATAGAGCCTGCTTCAGAACCTCTGTCCCGCTCTCTTGCCCCTTCCCAACTCATGCTCTCTCTCTCAAAAATAAATAAGCATATACGTAAGTAGATAGAGAGAGGGAGAGAGAGGGAGAGAGAGAGAGAGAGAGAGAGAGAGATTTTTTATCCCAAGGTGAGTACCTCAGCCATTGCTATCTTTGTATTTAAAGCAGAAGTATGTTAACCAGAAATTTTATTTCATTTGCAGAAAGCATACAGAAACCAAAGTATAGCCATGTCTCACACCCCCTCATCTATCCACTGACCTGTGTCTGCCTTTCATCTTTTGCCCACCCCTCCCCTTACACCCTAGCTCTGTTTTTTTTGCCAACTAAAGTGCATTGCTGTAACAATTCTCTCATGTTACTGAATGCTGACTTTCCCACTCTGCAGACAGATTCTAACAATATGTAACAACGTGTAAGTACTCCCATCTTTTTTTTAAAGTTTATTTATTTTGAGAGACAGTGTGTGAGCTCTGGGGAGGGGCAAAGAGAGAAGGAGAGAGATATCCTAAGCAGGCTCCACGCTGTCAGCACAGAGACTGACACGGGGCTCAATCTCACAAACCATGAGACCATGACCCAAACCAAAATCAAGAGTTGGATACTTAACTGACTGAGTTACGCAGGCGTTCCTACTCCCATCTTTTATTTATTTATTTATTTTTATATGAAATTTATTGTCAAATTGGTTTCCATACAACACTCAGTGCTCATCCCAACAGATTCTCTCCTCAGTGCCCATCACCCCCTTTCCCCCCCCCCCACCCCCACATCAAAGTTTTTTTCTCAGTATTTAAGAGTCTCTTATGGTTTGCCTCCTTTGTCTTCTGTAACTTTTTTTCCCCCTTCCCCTTCCCCCTGGTCTTCTGCTGAGTTTCTCAGGATCCACATATGAGTGAAAACATATGGTATCTGTCTTTCTCTGCCTGACTCATCTCACTTAGCATAACACTCTCCAGTTCCATCCATGTTGCTACAAAAGGCCAGATTTCATTCTTTCTTATTGCCAAGTAGCATTCCATTGTATATATAA
The DNA here is from genome assembly GCF_023721935.1 of Panthera uncia. Lineage (NCBI taxonomy): Eukaryota > Metazoa > Chordata > Mammalia > Carnivora > Felidae > Panthera > Panthera uncia. The sequence goes on along the minus strand of NC_064818.1, from coordinate 12,019,304 downwards.
ACCATATCTTCTTTATCCATTCGTCAGTTGATGGACATTTAGGCTCTTTCCATCATTTGGCTATTGTTGAGAGTGCTGCTATAAACATTGGGGTACAAATGCCCATATGCATCAGCACTCCTGTATCCCTTGGGTAAATTCCTAGCAGTGTTATTGCTGGGTCATAGGGTATATCTATATTTAATTTTTTGAGGAACCTCCACACTGTTTTCCAGAGTGTCTGCACCAGTTTGCATTCCCACCAACAGTATAAAAGGGTTCCTGTTTCTCCACATCCTCACCAGCACCTATAGTTTCCTGATTTGTTTATTTTAGCCACCCTGATGGGCGTGAGGTGGTATCTCAGTGTGGTTTTGATTTGTATTCCCCTGATGAGGCGTGACATTGAGCATCTTTTCATGTGCCTGTTGGCCATTTGGATGTCTTCTTTAGAGAAGTGTCTATTCATGTCTTCTGCCCATTTCTTCACTGGATTATTTGTTTTTTGGGTGTGGAGTTTGGTGAATTCTTTATAGATTTTGGGTAGTAGCCCTTTATCCGACATGTCATTTGCAAATATCTTTTCCCATTCCGTCAGTTGCCTTTTAGTTTTGTTGATTGTTTCCTTTGCAGTGCAGAAGCTTTTTGTCTTCATGAGGTCCCAATAGTTCACTTTTGCTTTTAATTCCCTTGCCTTTGGAGATGTGTCCAGGAAGAAATTGCTGCGGCTGAGGTCAGAGAGGTCTTTTCCTGCTTTCTCCTCTAGGGTTTTGATGGTTTCCTGTCTCACATTCAGGTCCTTCATCCATTTTGAGTTTATCTTTGTGAATGGTGTGAGAAAGTGGTCTAGTTTCATTCTTCTGCATGTTGCTTCTTGACCCTATATCTGACATGACTTCCTTTTTACGGAACACTCCTTAACATAGTTATCTATGTTTGCTGTGTCCAATTCTGCTCATCCTGTTCTCTCATGAACCCACTTTAATTATTTGCCCCCACTGCCCCACCAACACTGCTCTTATGGAAGCTCCCCCACTGACTTCTGTATTGCTACATCCAAGGTCAGTTCTCAGTCCTCATTTACCTGACCTAAAGTAGCATTTGGCACCGCTGATCACCTTCTCCTTGGAACACTTTCTTCACTTGACTTCCCCTGGTTTTGCTTCTACCCCTCGGTTTCTTTCCTCTAAGTCTCCTTTGCGGGTTCATTATCATCTCCGTAAATATGGCCTCTCTTTCGTTATTTACTCTCACTTCCTTGTCGATTTCTTGCCGCCTCTTTAAATGCCGCCATTGGTTGATGGCTCCCAGATATTGATCTCTGGCCTAGACTCCCTCGCGTTCAACTGCAGACGTCTAACGAGCATCCTGCTCCAGTGGGCTTCTCTGCCATCTTCCGCACGTCAGAAAATGACAACTCCCTACTTCTCGTGATTCAGCCCCAAATTCTCGACATTATGTTGTTGTCTTTTGTCTTTCTTCTTCTCTCACCCCACCCTGATCCAATAGCAACTCATGCTGCTGTTCGAAACGCATCCAGAATCTGGTCCCTTCTCACCACTTCTATCAGCACTGCCCTAGTTCAAGCCGCCATCGTTTCTCACATGGATTATTGCAAAAGCCTCCTAGCTGGTCCTCCTGCTTCTTTTCTCACCTGCCTTTAATTTTTTCTCAACAAAACAATCATGGTACTCTTGTCAAAATATACATCAGATCATGTCATTCCTCTGTTTAGAACCCTTCGATGGCTCTCTCCTCACTCATCACACGAGCCCAAGTGTTTACAGTGACCTCACATGATCTGACGCTCATTATTCTCTAACCTCATCTCTGTTTACTTTCTCATTGGCTCGTTCATCATCAGCCGTGTTTGCCTTCTTACTCTTCTTCAGATATACTGAGCAAGCTTCTGCCGTCCTTTGCAGCTGAACCATCTGCCTGCCACACTCTCTTCCAAATACGAAACACCTACATGGCCTGCTGCTTCACCTTCTTCAGATACTCACCCAAAATCCAACTTCTCAGTGAGCCTTCCATGCCTAGAATTGTCATTCCCCTTGCCCTGATACTTCCTCTCTTTTCTCTGCTTTATTTTCTCCTTAGCACTATATGTAAATACGATCTGTTTATTTATCTTGCTCATTTCCTTCTTTAAAAAAAAGTTTATTTATTTATTTTGAGAGAGACAGAATCCCAAGCAGGCTTGTGCTATCAGTGCAGAGCCTGACACAGGGTTCGATCTCATGACCCGTGAGATCATTTCAAGAGCTGAAGTTAAGACTCAGACCTTAATTGACTGAGCCACTCAGGTGCCCCATATTTCCTTTCTTTTCAACTAAAAAAGTAAGATTTGGGGTGCCTGGGTGGCTCAGTTGGTTAAACATCCGACTTCGGCTCAGGTCATGATTTCACGGTCCATGAGTTCGAGCCCCGCGTCAGGCTCTGTGCTGACAGCTCAGAGCCTGGAGCCTGCTTCAGATTGTGTCTCCTTCTCTCTGCCCCGCCCCCATGCATGCTCTGTCTCTGTCTCAAAAATAAATAAACATCAAAGAAAAAAATTTTTTTTAAATATTTTTTTTTTAAAAAGTAAGATTTGTCCTCTGCTGTGTCCTCAGCATACAGAATAGCACCTGACGCACAGGAATCACAATAAATATTTGTTGAACAGACGTGGTGTAGACTTTATGCCAAATACTTTCTAACCCATGATGCACAAATGTCCTACAATCCTCATTTACAAAAATAAGCTCGTGAGCACTTAGGCTAATACAATTGCCCTGGCCAAGGATGGGAGTAGGGTTCCCGTTCAGAATAGCTAAAACAATGTACAGGAACAAATAGTGAAAGCAACCTGTGAGTGATTTTTTTCTGGTGCTCCAGGTCACGGGAGAGTACTGAGGGAAAGTACCATCCAAGATCTCTATACTGTTGCTGGTTCAGACTCGGGAGGTAAGATGTAGTGTCAAAACATAAGTATAATTAACCCAATGTTGTATAATTTGTTATTTGATACATGACTAAGGATTCCCTACTGCATTTCTTCAAGTTCTCTCAGAATGGGGACTCATTTGGTGGGCCCACAAATGGAGTAAGGCAGAAAAGGAAGACTTACAAAAGTCAAATTGATCCCTGAAGCTTAGTGACTTTTGCCAAGATCGCTAGGCCTACTCATGGTTCTTAGATGGCGCAGAGCTGATCAAGACACAGACGTTTACAGTTCTAATTTTCCTTTTCAGCCTTTGGCAAACAGAAAAAACATTTCCTGCAGGCATAATTAGTGATTCCAATTTTATGTCAGTGCAAAATTAATAGAGAGCTACCTGAACAAGCTTAAGCAAGGAGGAATGTATTACAAGGACACAGGAGTGACTCATGGACCACAAGAGTGACTCATGGACCACAAGAGCAAAGAAGCTAGACTGCAGGACTAAACTGGAATTAGGACCCAAATTCCTCTGGAATCTCAGTGTTTCTCATCTCTGTGCCCTTTGCTGGCTATCAACTCTTCTCTTTCACCACTCAGCAGCTTTCTCTGCTTATCCTTCTATATACGCAAAACATAGCAGAAGCCCTACCTCTCTCTCGTTCCTTTCTAGAATGAGAATATAATCGCCTAGTCCCAATTCCAAATTTTCAGAAACTGATGGAGCCAAGTAACCACCTCTGATTCACCATATGTGTATCAACATGGATACTGTTATTTGAACGGGGTGGACGAAAGTGGACAGTTGCCAAATCACTTGGGAGTGGACTGGGGAGCAGATTGATCGAGGCAACCCAGCAGATAGCTACTATATTTGGGTTTCATGGAAATTCATGATAAAAAAATGTTTTATTTGTGGGACGCCTGGGTGGCTGAGTCAGTTAGGCGTCCGACTTTGGCTCAGGTCATGATTTCACAGTTCATAGGTTCGAGCCCCGTGTCAGGCTCTGGGCTGACAGCTCAGAGCCTGGAGCCTGCTTCAGATTCTGTGTCTTTCTCTCTCTCTGCCCCTCCCCCACTGGCACTCTGTCTTTCTCTCTCTCAAAAATAAATAAACATTAAAAAAAAAAAAAGAGTTACAAGAGAGAAGACAACACAGTGTCCTCAATAAAAAAGCCTTGATGGCACAGATATTTCTGTTTCTCTGACCTCATTATAGAACCAAAGCATGTTGTGATGGTAGCAACTGACAAGGGCCAGGAGGGTTTATCATTATGAGGGATCATTGCAATAGAACAAGAGAAATTCAAACAAACAAATAAACAGCGAGGTAAAGAGGATGCATTGACATGCTCATGGTGTATTTCAACAATCTGAAATAGACTTGGCCACCACCGGCCCCTCATATCTCTTCAATCAGTACATCCAGAGATGGCCACGGTGTCCATCTCTCTAATTCTTTTAACCTGTGTTTGTAGTCTGGGATAGGATTTTCCCTTGTGGCAATCTTCTGTGCATACTTATCACAATAAACAGACATCTGAAGGGAAGATCGGATATCACTCAGTGTTTACTCTTGGCTTCATTTCCCTTTCACATTTGATGCATTAACAGAAACAGTAACAAAAACAACACACCTTTGTTTTACCTGGTGGAGAACAGGAGCTCCGAGCAGGAATTCGCTCTCTACGTCTATCGCTGTTGCCTCACCGCGTCTCCTGTCTTTCCTCCAGGGACAAGGGAAAGGAGACTCTCTTAACCCCACGGATGGTGAACACTCACGTAATCAAAAGGAGACAAAACAAAACAAGGTCTTACCCTGCCAGTAACAGGAAGTGGCCCTACTGTACTTCATATTGTGAGGAAGTTATTCCAAACAAAAGACTGAGAGCCAAAGGAAAGTAAAGCTATTAAAAGGCTTAGTGAGGTGAAAGTGAATTGAAAGTTGTCTTTTCCCTGGGGCAATTGTAGGTAACATTTCTATGATTAGTAGGCTAAGCCTGTGGCTCATTGCTTGACGAAATAGTCCAACCTGAGGCTGCCCATTTAAACCAAGATCTGCAAATGAAAGTCAAGTGATTCCATGTTGGTAGCTACTAACTCGAAAGCTCTCTTGAAGGAAGATAACTCCGATTTAGGCATTCTGGATTCCCACCTGTTCACTCTAGTCATGGGTGAATCACAATTTCAAAAAATCACCAGACATACCTGAATCATCTGCTATCAATAAAAGTCAACAGAAAAAAAACAAATAACAGATTGATGCCTCAAGACTCCAAGGGTGGGAATTTTTACCAGATTCTGAATATGAAATAACTACGTAAGACAGGGTTCAAGTATAATCAAATTAAGTGCAGACAAAATTCTAAAAATAAATGAACAGCAAGGGATGATTGAAATTGACATAAAAACAATAACCAAAAAAAAAAACATTAAAAAATGAAAAATATAAGCAGGGATATTTCAAATTCAAACTGGATTAAAAACTATACACAGGTGAGAGCATTAGTTAGCTGGAAGATAATTCTGAGAAAGTCCCCAGATTTCAGCACAGAAACTAGAAGATGGAGAATATGAGAAAGAGGTAAGAGACATAAAATCTACCATGAGGAGTTCCAACAAACATTGAATCAAAAATGTCAAGAGGAGAGAAAGAAGAAAATGAAAGAAGGGAATATTCAAATAGATAGTGACCAAGAATTTTCTAGAAATGATAAAAATACACATATTCACAAATTTAATACTCCAGTGAATCTCAAGCAAGATGAATAAAAAGAAACCTACATGCAGGGGTGCGTGGGTGGCTCAGTTGGTTGGGTGTCCAACCCCGGCTCAGGTCATGATCTCACAGTTTGAGCCCCATGTCAGGCTCTGCGCTGACAGCTCAGAGCCTGGAGCCTGCTTCAGATTCTGTGTCTCCCTCTCTCTCTGCCCCTTCCCCCTTCTGCTCTGTCTCCTCTCTCTCTCCCTCTGAGAAATAAATAAACATTAGAAAAATTAAAAAAAAAAAAAAAAGAACCCCACATGCAGATGCTTTGTAGTGAAATTGCAGAATAGGAAATGAGAAAAAAATCTTAAAAGCAAACACAGAGACAAGGCAGATCACTTCTGAAGGAAAGACAGACAAATATGCTGCAGACTTCTCAAAGCAGCAGTGTAAGTGAGAACAGAGTGGAATAAACAACTTCAAAGTCTGAGAGAAAATAAGTGGCCACCTAGAATTATGTGCCATCAAATCTATCTTCCAAAACTGAGCGCAAAATAAAGACATTTTTATAGTAACTAAAACCAGAGAGATTATCTCTAACACATACTAAAACAAACCTCATAGACAAAGTTTCCTCCAAAGGAAAGTCTGAGCTACAAAAATGGGTAAGTAATTGGTAAATACAAATTAATATAAACACACACTATCTGTTTTTGTTTTTTTTTTTAAGTAACATTAATGTCTGTCTCATGCGGAGTTTAAAAAGACATTAATAGCAATTAAATTGGGAAGGAGTGATCGGGTAATGTTCTGTTTCTTGATCAAGTGATTACATGAGTAAAGTTACTTTGTGAAAATAAAGGTATACATTTATGTCTTTTGCACGCTTTTGGATGTATGTTATACTTCTGTAAACATATACACACATATGTATGTGTATGTATACATACATGTCTATTTCCTTATTATGTTTTTTTTTTTCCCCTGACAAAAGAAAAATGCCTGCCTCTGGCCAGTTTAAAAGTAAGTTTTACCAAAACTTGAAAGGAATACATCATTCCAATTTCTAAAACCTCCCAGGATGCCTGGGTGGCCTAGTCGATTGAGCATCTGAGTCTTGATTTCTGCTCACAATTCCAAGGTTGTGGGATCGAGCCCCACATCAGTCTCTGCACTGAGCATGGAGCCTGCTTAAGGTTCTCTCTGTCTCTCTCTCTCTCTCTCTCCCTCTGCCCTTTCTCCCCCACTAGCATTCTCTCTCTCTCCCTAAAATAAAAAAAAATTAAATTAAAATTTAAAAAGTTGTAAAAGTTCTGGAAAATAAAGACAGGAAATCGTCTCTAATCTGTTCTGCTAGACTAGTATAACTTTAATAGTAAAGCCAGACAAGGACAATATGAAAAAGGAGAATGTATCCACCAGGACATAAAGGAGATTAGATAAAATTTAGTTTGTTCCTAGAATATAAGAGTGGAATAACATTAAGTAATCAATTAATACAGACTGGAGGAGAAAACCTATATAATCATCAATAGATATAGAAAAAAATAAAACTCAGCTATTAGTTTTAAGAGGGGAAAAAAACTGTTAGCAAATTAAGAATAGAAAACGTCTTTTATTCAATAAAGTTTCTATACCAAAACTACTGCAAAAATTATACTTAATGGAAAATCTTTAAGATACCTTTAAGATAGTAAGTGAGAGAAGTGATACCTGACATCATCGCTACCGTTTAACATAGTATTTTGAGGTCCTGACCAACACTATATGGGAAGTAAGAGATAAGAGATGTATACTTGATTAGAAGATGGTCTGAAGGAAACAAAAAAGGAACGATATCCCATGATTTGGGAGGGAATACATCTATACTACAAAAATATCAATTCTCCCCAAGTTAATCTTTGAATCTAGTGCCATCCCAAACAAAAATCCAGTTGTAGTTTTCTTGAGAAACCAAATAAATTTATTCTAAGCTTTATACACATAAACATCCATAAATAATTAAGTCAATCTTTAAAAAGAAGAAAAGAGAAAGAACTTGCTTTTCTAGGTATTATGACGTATTCCAAAGCCATTTAAATACATTTTCAAATGATGATATTAGCCCAAGAACAAAGAAATCACTCAACGGGACAGAAGAGAGAGCTTGGAGATGGAATGTATGAGTATGGAACCAAACATACCATAAACGTGGTACCATAAGCCAATGGAGAAAAGACAGATCACATACTACCTGCTGTTGAGAAACCCAATTTATTATGGGGAAAAATTAAACTATTTCTACATAACACCATACAAAAGGGCTCTCAGTGGATAAAATATCTAATCTTGAAAGGCAAACCTATCAAGTTAATAGTAAATGATATAGGACAGCACCTTTGGAACTAAGAGGTGGCAAAGGAATCATTAAACAATTTCAAAACAACAAAGCAAATTGGTAAATTTTATCACAACAAAATTAAGGGTTTCCATTCAATGAAGGATGCTGTCCGCAAAGTTATGGTAGGTAACAGAACCGTCATAGCATCCTTAATGTCCCCATAGTGTGTGAAAAGTAAGCTCAGTCTGGCATGACTTATTACATGTAAATGTAAGCATTACAATTGTCAGATTGTGTATAGTTTTTGTGACCACTTGTACTAAGTGTGCAGCCATTCAATACCATGGTTAGATGGTTACGTGGCTAGGCCACTGTGGAACGAGTTTATTATTAGCAGCACCCTGGGAGCACTGGGATCCTGTTCACTGGAAATTCTATAAAGACATTTCATAAAGCCAAGGAATAGCACGTACTGCTCCAATACAGCCACCCCGTGGAAGAAAGACCAAATACAAAACTGAACGCTTGGTCAAGGAATGACGCATATACTCACTTGTTTCCCTTGTTGGTGCCACCATCAAGGCTCACAGCATACACTCAGGCAGTTATTAATGGCATTATCTTATCGACTAGAGAGTACCCCAAAAAGCTGTAGTTCTCGGCTCAGCATTCGCAGTATTACGAGGGGAAATGGGATTTAACTCAGTTTGTAAACCTTCTCCACTTAAGTTACCGTTCAATGAAATAGCTTTATACAAAGTTAACATAAAATAGAGGAATACTAAAATAAAAACCATGCGGAAAGGAATTTTTTGTGTGCAGTTCTTCAACCCCCATGCGCTGCGTAAGGCTAGGCTTTGGGTCTGGAACATGTCTAACCAAGAGAAAAAAGTCACCAAATCCTGTGTTGAACTTGTTACCTGGTATGGGAATATTTCTCTCTGTTTTAAACTCAATGTGTAATCCTTTATCCTGCTTAAGCGTGTGTATAATATGGCACCTGGCTGATCCTGCTGCTAGATCTGTCTCCTGTGGAGAGGGGACAGGGTCCTTCTGCTGTGGCTCAGAGGGGTGTCTGAGAGCCAGTTGTTTAGGGGGCAGGGTCTGCTGGCCATAGGAGACCAAAACCCACTACTGAAGATAATCTTACTTATCTCTTCCCCTTGTGAGCAAAGGGGTATTCCATCCCGTGCTAGACTGTACTGCATTCTCCTTGGTGACTCCAACACCAAGATACAGCGGGCAGAAGTGTTCACTTTTACTCCTGGTAATAAGCAACCAATGCTACTGGCTCGACAAAAATGAAAGCAAACCATAAAGCAAATATATTATACAAAGCAGAGACAAATTTGGAATTGTGAATAGTGGTCCTCAGACTGTTGAACTAAAATATTGTTGCCTAGAAATTCTGAATTATTGTGATTGCTAGATTGGGAGTTATTATTTTGTTATTTGTTGTCATGTCAGATGAACATTAGTCCCCTATTTTTAATTTAGTATAAAGACAGAACACTCTAAGCGTATACCATGCCTCAAGAAATCCTTCACTCATTCGTCTCCATTCAATAGGAAAAATCGGAGAAGAATCCTTCCATGGAGCCCGGGAGCTACTTCCGTAAAGTTGCCAGGGAGCAGAAGCGGGCACCATATTGGTAAATCCTAAGACACTGGGATGTGTTTTGGTCTAGTGCTTCTCAAACTCTAATGAGCATTTTTGTCACTAGAGAATCTCATTAAAGTGCGGATTCAGATTCAGGAGGTCTGCAGGGAGCCTAAGATTCTGCATTTCTAACAAGCTCCTAGGTGCGGTTGGTCCTGCCAGTCTACCCCGGCAATCTGAGTAGCAAGGTCCTAGTCTGTCTTACAGTTCTTGGTTTTACCAGTGGTGGTTTTGGGTGGTCTAAAGAGGTACGAAGAGCCTCGGCATACAACGTTCAGTCTTTCTGAGGAGCAAATCTAAAATCTACTGCACTTAAGGCTACAGGGAGGGAGGGACTTATATATAATGAGTGAGCACAGAATCTACATCCAACAGAGCCCCTTCCCCTTCTTCTGCTCACCATGCTGGACATTTTATGAGGAAGGTTTTAGACTTTGAAGATTCAGGACATGTGCTTTGCCAGTTCCAAACCAGCAGTATTCATTTCTTGCATTTATATCTTATCTAAGATTCTTCAGGGAAAGAATGGCCACCTTAAAGGAGAGAGAAACTTCAGGAGAAGAATATAGATTGCGAAGCCATCATTAGCGCTCTGCGTTATGGTATCTTCTCAGGTGAGACGTGACTTTTCCTGCTAAAGTGGCTATTCTCCATCATGGAGCTACACAGGTAATTCATTACAAGACAGTACATCCTCAAAAAATTCTTCTTTAAGTTTATTTATTTATTTTGAGAGAGAGAGAAACAGAACACAAGCAGGGGAGGGGCAGAGAGAGAGAGAACCCCAAGCAGGCTCCAAGTTGTCGGTGCAGAGCCTGGCACAGGGCTCGAAGTCATGAACCTCCAGATCAAGACCTGAGCTGAAATCAAGAGTCAGATGCTCAACTGACTGAGCCACCCAGCTGCCCCAAGACAACACATCTTCAAAAGTGCATGTTTTGATGTAAATAATATTATGCTCCCCTATATTTGCCATTTTAATAAAATTCTGATGTAAGAGAGCATTTAAATCAATATTTCCTCCTTTTTTTAAACTTTAGACTAATTTTTTTAATGTTTATTTATTTTTGAGAGACAGAGCATGAGCAGGGGAGGGACAGAAAGAGAGGGAGACACAGAATCCGAAGCAGGCTCCAGGCTCCGAGCTGTCAGCACACAGCCGGATGCGGGGCTCGAACCCACAAATGGTGAGATCATGACATGAGCCAAAGTTGGACACCCAACCAACTGAGCCACCCAAGTGCCCTTAGACTAATTTTTAATGGGTCATTTATTTCCTCTCTTTCCCAAAGGTTTTTATTTTTTGTTCTACTTGGACGTATAATCTCACTTCAAAGTACTTCCCGTGCCTAAATGCAAATCTGGTGCACACCTCCCTTCTCCTCCCTCTGACCCACAAAGGAAAGAATTTCTTACAAAGACTTCATTCTTCAGTTGAGGGTTCAAGTGTAGAGCAATGGTCTTTGATTTTTCCTTCATTTCTATCAGTACTAAGTCTTGTAAGTAAATACAATGAGTGTTTAAGTCAGCTAGGGTATTATTACTTACTAAATTTTTAAAAAATAAAATTCAGGGGTGCCTGGGTGCTGTCAGTTGAGTATCTGACTCTTGGTTTCGGCTCTGGTCATGATCCCAGGGTACAGGGATCCAGCCCTACGTTGGGCTCAGTGCTCAGTGTGGAGCCTGCTTAAAACTCTCTCTCTCTCTTCCTCTGAGCCCCCACCCCCACTCTTGCTCACTCCCTGTAAAATAAAAAAACAAACAAACCAATAAATAATACATTTGTAAAAATATTAAAGTTAGTGATGACCCTAAAAATGTCATACTGGCTAGAGAAAAAGATAGGATCTTTTTCTGAAGATTGTGATCTTTTCTTTTTTTGAGAGAGAGAGAGAGAGAATGAGTAGGGGAGGAGAAGAGAGAGAGGAAGAGAGAGAATCCCAAGCAGGCTCTGCCTTCCAAGCTGAGCCCGGTGCTGAGTCCGATCTCACAGACCACGAGATAATGAACTAAGCCAAAATCAGAGTTGGTGGCTTAATTGCCTGAGCCACCCACATGCCCCTGAAGGTTGTGATCTTTTAAACCGAGGGAAATGTTGAACTGTCTACATGCCCTTTCCAGCTCTTGAAGTTTCACTAGCAACTCTAGGAAACAGTCCTAAGTCCACACTTCCAGAACATGGGAAGTCTCTGGAAAAGATTTCTTGAAGGGGGAATTTGATAAGACAACTGCGTAAAGGGGCTGGAAGAGACGCCAATTCTGATAATGCTCAACGTCCACTGCAGGTGATGAACTAGAACTTTTCTTTTCAGGCAATGGTGAGCACTTTGGAGGGAAACAGAAAGTAGACTTTGAACAAAAAGAGCAAAAAACAACGATGTCACTCACTGTAACCTGCCTGGCACGAAACCAAAATTCTAGTGCTTTAGGGAGGGAGAGGGAGAGAGAGAATCCCAAACGGGCTCCGGCTGTCGGCACAGAGCCTGATCTCACAAAGTGTAAGATCACGACCCTAGCCGAAATCAAGAGTCAGACACTTAACCACTGAGCCACCCAGGTATTTCCTCAACCACCAGGTAGCTTTTAGTGACCTCTACCAAGTCATCTTACCTTTCTGTGCATCCTCATCTAGAAAGTGAGGGCAAATACAGCTGCCTTCCTCAAGCCTGATAAAGCCACTGCAAGAGTAAAATGAAGTAAGGTAGGATTTGTGTGTACAGCCTCTTTGCCATGTCTGCATACTTTTCCTTTCATTTCAAGAATTGTCCAAGCTTTGTCGGCAGATCCAGTTGCCTAATAAAGACAGGGGCTAAAACAGAACCATATTGTGGATTACAAGAATTCCAAAAGTAAGCTTCGTGACAAACTTTCCACCAAATGACACCAAGCTCTTAACCTCCGTGGAGGCAGGAGCAGGGTCTTTACTGATTCCAACTGAATGCTCAGCCCCAAGACAAGAGGCTAATATAAAAGTGGTCATCAGACACTTGTCGAATGGACGTGGAGATTGGTCTTCACTGTTATCTCTATGGAGAAGCTGATGAGAAGATTGCCCATATTTGGGTCTGAATGCAGTGCTCGATGTTATACGGGAATATTCTACCAGGGAAGGTAGCCCAAACCGGGAGAAGTTTGGAAAGTATATACTAATGGCTGTTTGGTTAAGCAATATTTTATGTTTGACTTTGAACCCTACATACTGTGTAACTGTGGATATGAGCCACGTGGGCGGAGATTTCACGAAATAGCATATGTTGCTTGATGCATTATATAGCGTTAAGGAAATCATTGGCTCTTCAAACCTTATAGGCAATTAGCAGACAGTAGTTTGGTGCAAGTCAGAGTATTTGCTGGATGGATTGCTGTTCAGTTCTGGTTACAGGGCCTAATAACTATTCTTTGTCTTTACCACCTTACATAGCTTTATAATAATGCATAAATAATATCCAGACAAACACACCTTGGATCTTTGGAGCAAACATTTCCTTCTCCCCAAAAACTAAAAGGGGAAATGACAAAGAGGAAAGAGAAAGGTCATATTTTACGATTGGAGCCAAATCTGATCCTCGCATTGGTGGTACTGAGCCGAGCCTGGCCAGAGACACCAGGAACTGAGGGCCCCACTGCTTTCCTGAGTGCAGGCTGGCAGGCAGAATTTCACGATGGTTTGTCACAATTTATTCAACCAAAACTAATTTAAAATAGGAATACAGTATTACAAAATATGTTAGTTCAAGCCTTCTGCTCTGTCATCACTTACTTGTATTTGTCATTAGCCCATATATGAGTTTTAGAAATTTCAGGGGGCGGGCGCCTGAGTGCCTCAGTCGGTTAAGTGTCCGACTTAGGCTCAGGATATGATCTCACAGTTCATGAGTTCAAGCCCCATGTCCAGCTCTGTGGTGACAGCTCGGAGACTGGAGCCTGCTTCGGATTCTGTGTCTCCCTCTCTGCCCCTCCCCAGCTCATCCTCTGTCTCTATAAAAAATAAAATAAACATTAAAAAATTCTTTTAGAGATTTCATGTTTGTCTTTTCTGCCTAACCAATACTTGCTGAGGAGTAAATCTTTATCCACAAAGAAGTTCTTTATGAAAGACACTGGTTCCATTTTTAAATTAAAATTGTTGTGCCAAATAAGAGCTATTGGTAATTAGATTGGACGAATGTTCTATATATTTTTCAGTAGCTGGTGTTACTGGTGATGTTATCCACACAGGTTTAAGAGAATGATTTTTACTTAAGAAGAATGATGGATCATCATTTCATCATTAGTTTAAGTTACACTGTGAACCCACGGTTCCTGACACGATAGAGATTTTTTAATGCCTTGTTTTCCAAATACACATTTAAATAATGCCACATTTAAAATATAACATCAGGGGGGCCTGGTGGCGCAGTCGGTTAAGTGTCAGACTCTTGATTTCGGCTCAGGTCATGATCTTGCGGTTCTCAAGACCTGAGCCCTAAGTCGGGCTGTGTGCTTAGCATGGAACCTGCTTGGGATTCTCTCCCTCTCTCTCTGCCTCTGTCCCGCTCACACTCTCTCTCTCAAAATAAATACAAATGAATTTTTTTAAACAAGAGGACATAATTTAAGAACTCCAGTCCTTTTTTATATGCTATTACTTATATACCCCATAGGTTAAAATACAGTCTCTTTAAAAGAATTATTCACCCTTGATATTGCCGTACAAGACGCTCTCTAATGGAAATACTGAAGAAAAGAGGGTAAACACTTAATCTATTAGAACCTTTCTTCCTATTTTCACACCCATTTTGCAGATGAGGCGATGGAGGTGTGGGAAACCAGCCCAGGGGGAGGACCAGGAAAAACAGCCAAGCTGACTGGTTGGGAGGCGGGAACGAAGGTAGCTCAGCCAACTGGGTCCATCCCTGTCTTCTTCTGGCTGGGAGCACTAGGAGGGGAGGGGAATCAGCCATCAGGCTGGAATTGTGGGGGTGGATAGCACACGCTGCCTCTCCCTCATTCGCCCTGGAAATTGGCTTGCATCTGTCTGTGGTGCTCCCCTAGACCCTCACTCCCACTCTCTGAAGAGGAGGTACAAATAGAGGGAAGAGTCGTTTTATAGAGTCTCACCTAGGAAGGTAAGCCCATGATCTAAAATGACCAAATCCACGGGGCTAGGTGATGCTATGGAAGAGGAAAATAAAGGGACTTACCTAGGAGAAAACAGAGGTAAACAGAGCAAACAGGGCAGAACTCTGTATGATTTAAAAGTGTAATTAGTCTTCAAACACTGAAGAGATCACATACAGGAAAGGTTATTATACATTTCAAAATGTTTCGAGATCTCGGAAAGTAAATATCTAGTTGCTTACAAATCACATTGGGTCATCAACAGATGAATGGATAAACTAAATGTGATATATGCATACAATGGAATACTTTTCAGCCTTGATAAGGAAGGGAATTCTTTTTTTTTTTTTTTAAGTCTATTTATTTATTTTGAGAGAGACAATGCAAGCGGGGGAGAGGCAGAGACAGAGGGAGAGAGAAAATCCCAAACAGGCTCTGTCAGCTCAGAGCCCAGCTCGGGGCTTGATCCCATGAACTACGAGATCATGACCTGAGCCCAAACCAAGAGTCAGACGCTTAACCGACTGAGCCATCCAGGCGCCCGGATAAGGAAGGGAATTTTGACACATGCTACAACATAGACAAACTCTGAAGACCTGCTAAGTGAAGCGAGCCAGACACAAAAGAGCAAAAATTGTATGACTCCTTCTACATGAGGTACCTAGAACAGGCAAATTCATAATGGCAGAAAGTGGAATAAAAGTTACAGCAGCCAGGAGGGAGGGTGGAAGAATGGAGACTTGGTGTTTAACGGATACAGAGCTTCAGTTTGGGATGATGGGAATGTTCTGGAAATGAACAGTGGTGACGTTTGCAAGAGCATTATGAATGCACCAGGGCCACTGAATTGTGCGCTTAAAAATGGCTGAAATGGCAATCTTTGTATCATGTATATTTTACCACACACACGCAAAAACACTTTGGGTTATATAGGAGAACGAGCTTAGCAGCTAATGACGAATTTCACCCAAAGATAAGAGGCATGGCAGATACATTTAAAAGCTCCAGTACTGGGGCGCCTGGGTGGCTCAGTCGGTTGAGTGTCCGACTTCGGCTCAGGTCATGATCTCAAGTTTCGAGGGCTCGAGCCCCGTGTCTGGCTCTGGGCTGACGGCTCAGAGCCTGGAGCCTGCTTTGGGTTCTGTGTCTCCCTCTCTCCCTGCCCCTCCTTCCCTCTCAAGAATAAATAAACATTAAAAGGAAAAAAAAACTTCTAGTACTAATTTGCCTACATTTTAGTGACTTTATCGGCGTCATTTCTCATCAACTCCTCCACCAGAGAAACCACCATAAGGGCCTAGCCCCTTCCCACCCACCCACTGTAGTCCTGTCTGCACTTGGCACCTGTCCCTGCCCTCACCTCCCCGTGCCTCAGAGGAGCCCCTCGAAGCCAGCACCACCAGCAGCCCCTCGACAACCTACCAAGGGGGGAACACCTCCGTGGCCCAGCCGGTACTGTTCGAGAGCGCAGGTCTCAGGAGACGAGAGACTGCAGAATCAGTGTTTCAATCACTAGAAGTTGCGAAAACTCTTCCTCCGGCTTCTGGTGGCCCCGGGTGAAAGCTGAAAGGTCAAGTGTCCTCCCTTCTTCCTCTGCAGGTCCCAGCTTACTAACTTCTCCCTCAGCCAGACCCTTCTGGGACCGTCCCCTTGTAGCTGGAGTTCTCTCTCGGTATCTCCAGGTTCCCCCAGCAGACTAGGGAGGAAGCAGTCGTGGATAGGAAGAAGGGGGAGCCCGTGACCTGGGGCACACAAGGAGGGAGCCGAGGGGCCTGCAAGTCAGGCCGAAAGCTGCTAGTCTGGATGAAAGGAGCACGTCAGCCCAAATGTGCCAGGGTAGCCTCCAGGCTGACCACTGTGCTGAGACCCTGTTTGGCACCCATTATTCACGAGCTCGGTGTGCCCGAGTGAACCTGTTCCAGGAGACGCCTCGTGCCAGGCCTGACGATACCAGCAGGTGCCAGTTGCCCATGGCTTTACTCCTTTGAGCGGATGTGGGGGTGCGGATAGAAAGGTCTGGAAGTTCCTTTCTAAATCAGCCCAACAAAACGGTCCATTCTAATCATTTATTCATGAAATGACTGATCTGTGACTGTGTAGCTGGCCTCCAATAATGTCAGCAGCAGAGGCATTGGAGTGTTCGCTGCCCGCCAGATTTTATGGGGTTTCTTGCGGATCATGTCATCGGATCGACCAAATGAGGCAAGCACTGCTCTTTGTCCTGCTGTTGAAATGAGGACGTGGAAGTCCAGAAACAGTTCACAGTTCCCCCCAGGATGTACTAGAGGAAGCACGAGGTGATGTCAGATGTGGCTCCGTGCGATACGATTCCAGGGTCATGGCCCTAACTGCCAATATCCGTGTTCCTGAAATCTAACTTTAATTCGGCTTCGATTCAGCTGTGTGACCTTGAGCGAGTCATTTCTCTGTCCCGGCCTCGCTTTCCTTATCTGTGAGCGATCACGAAGCTACTTTTGAGCTGAGGTTTTATGACTATGATTTGAACGCTTGTTATGTATAAGGCCTTTGCTGATAGACGTTGAACTAATAAAAATGTTTTTGAGTGAACTCTTTGGTGTCCATTAAGTTTGCAAGGCCATTTAGTCCAAGAGGCCTCTTTTGATTTCTAGACTTTACTACCCAGTTTGCCCCTCAACCCCAAGTTGTTCTTGCACACCCCAAAACAAGTACCAGGTGATAAGCTTTTCGTTTTCTCTCCTTTTGGACAAACCTTTTTATTTGGGGTCCGATGTTTCTGGAGAGGCTTTTTCCTCCCCTGCCTTTTGGGTTATAGGACCTGTACCAGCTTTGCCTTATGAATCTTTCCTTATTGCCTTGAACCTGTCTTCCTCTTTGAAGAGCTCAAACAGTCATTTGTAAGGATACTTACTGCAATTGATTCCTATAATATACTGAATTCCAGTGTGACCAGGATTTGTAGCAAAACCTGATTACGTACAAATCACAAGCATTCAATTTTATTTTATTTATTTGTTTTTCATGTTTATTTATTTTTGAGAGAGACAGAGAGAGAGAGACAGAGAGACAGAGCACAAGCGGGGGAGGGGCAGAGACGGAGGGAGACACAGAATCTGAAGCAGACTCCAGGCTCTGAGCCATCAGCACAGAGCCTGATGCGGAGCTCGAACTCACAGACCGCGAGATCATGACCTGAGCTGAAGTGGGATGCTCAACTGCCTGAGCCCCCCTGGCGCCCCACAAATCACATATATTAAGCAATCACACAAACTCAACATCATTATGACAAAATTGGGGGGTGGGGTAAATAGCCCAGAGGACTATGTTTAGATTTATACTGGAATTCAAATTTCGGCACCTAGTTTTTCTTTTTTTTTTTTTTTTTTTTTTGAAGTGGTGTGACTTTGGGCAAGTCGGTTAGCTTCTCTGAGGCCCAGCTTTCCTCACATTTCCAAAATAACATTTTTCTGATAATAGCAAGCTGTATGGTGCACTGAGTATTCACTTAGTTAATCCTCACAACAACCTCATAAAGAGGTAGTTGATTATCCCCATTTTACAGATGGGTTAAGCACAGGCAGGTACTAAGGAAACAGTGGAGTCACAATTTGAACCAGACAGTTGGTTCCAGAGCTCGGGTTCTGTAACCACTGCGGAACCTTAACTGGCTTAGTAGCGGGTTTCTAACACCAACTCCCTGGCGCGTTATTTTTCCTTTTTATTGAAGTGTACTTAATATACGATGTTATATATTAGTGCCAGGTGTATAACATATGGATTCAATAATTCTGTACATTACAGAATGCTCGTGGCAGGTGCTGTCACCATCTGTTATTCCAACGTTATTGACTATAGTCCCTGTGCTGTACTCTTCTTCTCCGTGACTTGGTCATTTTATGACTGGAAGTTTGTATCTTTCAATCCCCTTTTCCTATTTCACCCATTCCCTCCCCCACCCACCTCACCTCTGGCAACCACTGTATTTAAGAGTCTGGTTGGGAGGGGGCGGGTAGCTCAGTCGGTTAAGCATCTGACTTCGGCTCAGGTCATGATCTCATGGTTTGTGAGTTCGAGCCCCACATCGGGCTTTCTGCTGTCAGGACAGAGCCCACTATGATCCTCCATCCCCCCCTCTCTCTATCTCTCCCCCATTCACCCTCTCTCAAAAATAAACAAACATTTTAAAAAAGCTATTTGGGGGAGCCTGGGTGGCTCAGTCGGTTAAGCATTGGACTCTGGCTCAGGTCATGATCTCACCGTTCGTGAGTTTGAGCCCTGTGTCAGGCTCTGGGCTGACAGCTCAGAGCCTGGAGCCTGCTTCGGATTCTGTGTCTCCCTCTCTCTCTGCCCCTCCCTCACTCGTGCTCTGTCTCTCTCAAGAATAAATAAGCATTAAAAACATTTTAAAAGAAATCTGTTGGAATGAGTACTGGGTGGTGTATGTAAGCCAATTTGACAATAAATTATATTCAAAAAAAAGAGTCTGTCTGGCCTGACTTTTATTCTCCAAGCTCTCAGTGATTTGTTACTGAAGAACCTAAGTACTAATCAGTATATAGGAGCAAAGTGGAATAAGGGAAATATGTTTCGTGCTCTTAGATCCCTGGCAGAAGTAGAAGCAGCTGCATTTCCCATAATTTTATTCAACGCAGAAGATTTACTTGTGCCTTCTGGGAAAGGAAGGGCCTCTGCTGGTTCCGAAAATGGTGAGGGATTGAGCATTGATTGACTTTGAACTCCAGCTTCGGGGAAGGAGCTGGCCGGGTGCACAGAGACACTGTGTGAAGCTTAATCATGGAGAGTCCACAAAAGCAGAGGGGAGAATCCCTAATGTCGTTAGCCCTAGGCTTAGCTAAGAAGAGGTCAACCTCAACGCTCAGTATTCTTCAGCTTCCTTTGGGAAATGTTCCACTGTGAGGGTTTCAGACTCCTCTGGCCCAACCCATCTGGCTTGCAAATTGTTGACCTACAGACTATTTAAAAATGTAGTTAGTTGTCAACATTTCATTCACATTTATATCCAAGTTGCTGGATTATTGAAAAATCTGAAAGTCTGACCTGTCCCACCTGTCAACCGCTCAGCAGATGCTGCCGCCATGATAATGAGTCGGTGCACCACTCCCCTAGACCCCCTTCATGCTACCCCCAGCCGCCTGGTTCACTAGTGTCCACACCTCCCGGACTCCTAATAGCCACTGAAGTGGCCATCCTTTTTCCAGCCTTTTAGGATTTTTCCTTGACATCAGCCCTTTTCACCAGATGCCTAGTACATTTCACCAGATTCATTTACTCAATTAGGGGCTCTTTCCAGGTTAAAAAACACTTAGCCTTGCTAAAATGCACACATCTCCTTACAGGGCATTAAGGTAATGGTGTTATTAATAAAGATTCTAGGCATCCAGAAAATCCATTTTGTCAAATGGTCTTTTGGCAGGGCTTGCTTGATAAAAAATCATCTTCAGAGCATAAAATATTTACATTTTTTTATTATTTAATTTTATTTTTTAAAAGTTTATTTATTTATTTTGAGAAAGAGAGACCATGAACAGGGGAGGAGCAGAGAGAGAGGGAGAAAGAGAATCCTAATCTGGTTCTGAACTGCCAGTACAGAGCTCAACGTGGGGCTTGAACTCATGAACCATGAGATCATGACCTGAGCTGAAACCAAGAGTCAGATGCTTAACCAACTGAGCCACTCAGGCATCCTTATTTTTTTTATTTGAGAGAGAGAGAGAGAGAAAGAGAGGGATCGTGTAAGTGAGGGAGAGGGGCAGAGGGAGACAGAGAGAATCTTAAGCAGGTTTTATGCTCAGTGTGGTGCTGATGCAGGGCTCAATCCCATGGCCCTGGGATCATGACCTGAGTGGAAATCAAGAGTCTGATGCTCAATTGACTGAGCTACCCAAGTACCTCTAAAATATATACATTTTAAAACTATACGTTTAAAAAAATTTTTTAATGTTTATTTTATTTATTTTCAGAGAGAGAGATAGAGCATGAGCAGGAAAGGGGTAGAGATAGAAAGAGGGAGAGAATCTTGTGCTAACAGACAGAGCCTGATGAGGGGCTCGAACCCATGAACCATGATAACAACCTAAGCTGAAACCAAGAGTCAAATGCTTAACCAACTGAGCCACCCAGGTGCCCCAAGACCATAGTTTTTTAAAGTTTTTATTTCACAAGTGAAGCTTTTGAAAAATGAGAAGTCCAAATTCCAGAATTATTTAGATAATATGTTCCAAATGTCATGCTTGCAGAAAACTATAATGATGATCAACATAGAGCTAGCTTATGAAGTGACTATTCCTTGAAAACTCTTGAAATAGTATGGACATAAGTGAATAAAATACAGTCTTTCAAGAGAGAATTTTATTCATGATAACTCTTTATGAGGAAATTTTCAAACCTCTAAGTTGGTATATATGGTCCGAGATTTTATATTTATATATATTTATAGTATTTAATATATAACATATAAATGTTATATAGATAGATAGATAGATAGGTAGATAGACATGTAGATAGAGAGATACTTTCTAAGGGAATATCCTAGTCTGGATCACTTTTAGATATCCTTCACTGTTTATTATTTTTGACAATAGTTAAACCATGCTAAATCAAGACCTCTGGAAAATCTAGAACTATAGTCCCATATATAATGAAAACCCATTCAGATGTAAGTGGCTATGAACCAAGAGAGTAATATCACCAAAACCACAATTAAGAATATAGCTTCTCCCATTACTAACCAGTAATTACAGATTTATGCTCTATTTAATTTTTTTTTTCAACTTTTTATTTATTTTTGGGACAGAGAGAGACATAGCATGAACGGGGGAGGGGCAGAGAGAGAGGGAGACACAGAATCGGAAACAGGCTCCAGGCTCCGAGCCATCAGCCCAGAGCCTGACGCGGGGCTCGAACTCACGGACCGCGAGATCGCGACCTGGCCGAAGTCGGACGCTTAACCGACTGCGCCACCCAGGCGCCCCTCTATTTAGCATCTTTTAGAGCATGTACTTTATAGTCTAAGAAGCATTATAATTTCACTTCTCCATCAAGAATGAGAAAACAAAACAAAACAAAAAGAATGAGAAAGCAGTGCTGATAAGCAGGTGTGCTCTCTGACAAGAATAAGAAGGGCTAGGGGTGCCTGGGTGTCTCATTGGGCTAAGCACTGACTCTTGATTTTGGCTCATTTCATGATCTCATGGTTGTGAGGGGGAGTCCTGAGAGAGCGCTTGTGGAGCCCTGCTTAAGATTCTCTCTCTCTCTCTCTCTCCCTTCCCCTCTGCCCCTCCCCCCATTCACGTGAGTGTGTGAACTCAAAAGAATAAATAAATAAGTAAATAGGAAAAAACAGTGCTAAATAGAATCACAAATGAGAGAGAAATAACCAACACCACAGAAATACCAACAATTATAATATTATATAATTATATATATATATATAATATAATATTATATATAGCAACAAATTGGACAACCCAGAAGAAATGGGTAACTTCTTAGAAACGTATAAACTATCAAAACTGAAACAGAAAGAAATTGAAAACTTGAACAGACCAATAACCAGCAAAGAAATTGAATCAGTAATCAAAAAACTCCCAACAAATGAAAGTCCAGGACCAGATGGCTTCACAGGCCAAACATTCCAAGAAGAGTTAATACCTACTCTTCTCAAACTATTCCAAAAAAACATAGAAAAGGAAGGAAAACTTCCAAATTCATTCTATGAGGCCAGCATTACCCTGATACCCAAGCCAGGTAAAGGCACCACTAAAAAACAGAACTACAGGCCAATATCCCTGATGAACATAGATACAAAATTTCTCAATAAAATACCAACAAATGCAATCAAAAGATACATTAAAAATCATTTACCAGATCAAGTGGGATATTTTCCTGGGTTGCAGGAGAGGCTCAGTGTTTGAAAACATACCAATGTGATACATTACATCAATAAGAGAAAGGAAAAGAGCCATATGATCATTTCAATAGACACAGAAAAAGCATTTGACAAAGTACAACATCCATTCATGATAAATAACCCTCAACAAAGTAGGTTTAGAGGGAACATACCTCAACATAATAAAGACCATATATGAAAAACCCACAGCTAACATCATCCTCAATGGGGAAATCTGAGAGATTTTATTCTACAGTCAGGAACATGACAGGGATGCCCACTCTCACCACTTCTATTCAACATAGTAATGGAAGTCATAGCCACAGCATTTAGACAACAGAAAGGAATAAAAGGCATCCAAATTGGTAAGGAAGAAGCCAAACTTTCACTGTTTGTGGATGACATGATACTTTATATTAGAAAACCTGAAAGACTACCAAAACACTGCTAGGACTGATAGACGAATTCAGTAAAGTTGCAGGATACAAAATCAATGTACAGAAATCTGTTGCATTCCTATACACTAATAAAGAAGCAACAGAAAGAGAAATTAAGGAATCAATCCCATTTATGACTGCACCCAAAAAGGTAAAATACCTAGGAATGAACCTAACCAAAGCAGTGAAAGACCTGTACTGTGCAAACTATAAAACACTGATGAAAGAAATTGAAGACAACACAAAGAAATGGAAGAACGTTTCATGCTCATGGATTAGAAAACAAATATTGCTAAAATGTCTATACCACCCCAAGCAATCTGCACATTTAATACAATCCCTATTAAAACACCAATAGCATTTTTCACAGAGCTAGAGCAAACAATCCCCAAATTTGTATGGAACCACAGAAGACCCTGATTCAATCAGCCAAAGCAACCTTGAAAAACAAAAACAGGGGTGCCTGGGTGGCTCAGTTGGTTAAGCATCTGACTCTTGATCTCAGTGTTGTGAGTTCAAGCCCTGAATTGGGGCATGGAGCCTACTTTAAAAAAACAAAAAAAGAAAGAAAAGAAAAGAAAAACAAAGCTGGAGCTGTAGTAATCAAAACAGTATGGTACTGGCACAAAAATAGACACATAGATTGAACAGAATAAAAATCCCAGAAATGAACCTACAACTATAGAGTCAATCTTTGACAAAGCAGGAAAGAATATCCAATGGGCAAAAGACAGTCTCTTCAACAAACGATGTTGGGAAAACTGGACAGCAACATGCAAAAGAATGAAACTAGACCACTTTCTTGCATCATACACAAAAATAAATTCAAAATGGGGGGCACCTGGGTGACTCAGTCAGTTAAGCATCCTACTCTTCTCTTGGTTTTGGCTCAGGTCGTGATCTCACAGCTTCGTGGGTTCAAGCCCCGTGTCCGGTTCTGTGCTTATGGCGTGGAGCCTGCTTAGGATTCTCTCTCTCCCTCTCTCTCTCTGTCCTCCCCCACTTGCACTGTCTCTGTTTCTCTCAAACTAAATAAATAAACTTAAAAAAAATAAACTCAAAATGGATTAAAGACCTAACTATGAGACCTGAAGCAATAAAAAGCCAAGAAGAGAACACAGGTGGTAGCTTTTTTGACATCAGCTACAGCAACTTCTTTCCAGATATGTCTCCTAATGCAAGAGAAATAAAATAAAAAATAAACTATTGAAATCATATAAAAATAAAAAGCTTCTGCACGATGAAGGAAAAAAATCAACAAAACTAACAGGCAACCTAGTGAATGGGAAAAGTTATTTGCAGATAACATATCCAGTAAAGGGTTAGTATCCAAAATATATAAAGAACTTATGGAATTCAACACCCCCAAAATGAATAATCGATTTATAAATGGGCGGAAGACATGAATAGACAATTTTCCAAAGAAAACATATGGGAGCCCAAAAGACACATGAAAAGGTGCTCAACATCACTTATCATCAGGGAAATGGCAAATCAAAACTACAATGAGATATCACCTCACATCTGCCAGAATGGCTAAAACCAACAACACCAGAAACAACAGGTGTTGGCAAGGATGTGGAGACAGGGGAACCCTCTTACATTGTCGGTGGGAATGCAAACTGATGAAGCCACTCTGGAAAACGGTATGAAGATTCATCAAAAACTTAAAAATAGAACTACCCTACAATCCAGCAATTGCACTACTAGGTATTTACCCAAAGGATACAAAAATACTAATTCAAAAGGATACATGCACCCCCATGTTTATATCAGCATTATTTACAATAGCCAAAGTATGGAAACAGCCCAAGTGCCCATCAATTGATAAATGGATAAAGAAAAAGTGGCGTGTGTGTGTGTGTGTGTGTGTGTGTGTGTGTAATATCCATTATATACAATGGGATATTACTCAGCCATAAAAAGTGAAATCTTGCCATTTGCAAACACATGGAAGGAGCTAGAGAGTATCGTGCTAAGCAAGATAATACGGTCAGAGAAAGACAAATATATATTATTTCACTCATATTTGGGATTTAAGAAACAAAACAAATAAGCAAAGGGAAAAAGAGAGAGAGAGAAACCAAGAAACAGCCTCTTAATTATAGAGAAGGAACTAATGGGTACCAGAGGGGAGGGGGTGGGGGGATGGGTGACATAGGTGCTGGAGATTAAGGAGTACACTTGTCATGAGCACCGGGTGATGTACAAGTGTTGAATCACTGCACTGAACACCTGAAACTAATATTATGCTGTATGTTAACTAACTTGAATTTAAATAAAAACTTGTAAAGAAAAGAATAAGAAGTGCACACGGTAGTTTGAAGTCAATCCTAGTCCTCGATGTACCACATTTGATGCAGTTAAAATTACTTTCTGTCCTTTAAATATTCAAAAAAGAACTTGCAATTTTGGTTAACTTGGATGTTCACAAAATCCTTTAACTACAGCACATCAGAAAGAAAGAAGGCAGCATCTACTTATTATACTGTGTAGGACACCCAAGCTCCCTGCCACTCAACATCACTAGACTTTGACAGTCCCCGAAATCACAGCTGTTGGAGACACACAGTGATGCCAACAAGATCTGTACACTCTCCCACATAGGTGTCATCTCAACTCATAATCCCACATTTCTGTCAGTCTATCTGAAATCTCTGTCACCTCTGATATACTCCACCTGCGGTAAGCAATACAAATCAGTGTCTTCTCTATTTCACATTTCTCCATCAGTTATGCTATTACTGTGTCTAGTATTTCCTACTCTATGTAGACCAGTAGTCTCCAAACATTTTTTGTGATAATAGCCTTATTGAGATATAATTTATATACCATATAATTCACCCATTTAAAGTGCACAGTCCAATGTCTTTAGTATATTGACAATATTGTGAAAACATCACCACAATCAATTTTGGAACATTTCCATCATCCCCCAAAGAAACCCTATACCCACTGGCATGCATCCCCCCTTTCCCTCCAACCCCTCAGCCCCTGGAAATCATTAATTTACTTTCTGTCTTGGTCACTTTCCCTATTCTGGGCATTTTATACAAATGGAATCCTATAATATGTAGTCTTTTGGGACGTGCTTCTTTCATTTAGCATAGTATTTTCAGGGTTCACTTGTGTTGTAGTATGTATCAGTTAATTTCTTTTTACTGTCAAATAATGTTCCATTTTGTAAGTATGCCATAATTAAGAATCTAAAGATACCAAGTATTTCAATGATGTGGAACAATGAGAAATTTGCTGTATTCCTAAAGAAAGAGAGTAAAATTTTCAACCACTATGAAGAGCAATTGGCAATACCCTTATAGTTAAAGAAGTGGGTACCTTAAGACACAGCAGTTACATTCTTAGGTATGACTTCTACAGGAATGTTTGTATAGGTGCACAAAAGACACATACATGTACTCTCAGCTTTGTAATTGCAAAAAGGTATAACTCTTCTTACTGTTCATGAAGAAAAGAATGGGTATACTCATTCTCATGAACAGTATATTCAATCAGTGGAGTATTTCGTAATGAACTATAGACATAGATGAAATCTGAAACATATACTAAACAAAAAAACAGCTTTCCAGAACACATAATATCATGTATGTAATTTTTAAAGATTTTTGTTTATTTTTAAAATTTTCAATGTTTATTTTTGAGAGAGAAAGAGAGAGAGACAGAGCACGAGCAGGGGAGGGGCAGAGAGAGGGAGACACAGAATCCAAAGCAGGCTCCAGGCTCTGTGCTGTCAGCACAGAGCCCAACATGGGGCTCAAACTCAAGAACCATGACATCATGACCTGAGCCTAAGTCAGATGCTTAACCAACTGAGCCACCCAGGCACCCCATGTAATTTTTAAAGATTTTTACACTTATGTACCATGTACTAACTTTTATATTTCTCTAAAAGCATTTCTTTATTTTCAAAAACTAGCCCCTTTCACCCATCTCAGCTATGATTCTTTGACATATACAAGCAATAGAAAATAATTCCAAAATTTTTCAAAAGAAAGGGATGTATTACAATTATACTGAACAGTTCATATAGTCAAAGAAAGTGCTGAACCAAAAAAATCTTGAAATCGATTATGGCAGCACCAAAGTCTTCAGCAGCAGGAACCTTCCTGTGGGTCCTGCCATAGTGTGACTCTGCTTCTGACCTTAAGTCTGTTGTGGGTTTTCTCCTTGGGAATCGAAATTCCTGAAAGGGTATGTCATTGACCCGCTTAGTCTCACTTCCTTTGTAGTGGGAGTGGATAGGCTGGCATGTTCCCTTCTCTTACTGATCGTGCAGGCAAGGAAAATGGACCTCTCAGATCTCAGAGATGCTGTGCTCTGGAATCTATCGCTAGGTTAGCTCAGAGCCCATGCTGCCCGCAGGCTGCTCCCAGCCCACCAGTGAGCTCAGCACAGCTGTGAGACAAGCTCATTCCTGGGAGTATCCAGGTCTGACAGCTCTCCCAGCTTCTCCCATCCTCTTCCTGCTCCCTCCCCATATCAAGTACCATATGGAGTGGGTACTCTCCAAAGGATGGGTGCTGGGCAGAAAAAAAACACACCTATATTCCAACATCACCACATTATAGTACTTAACTTGCCAGAATACACACATATGTACACTATAAATCCTTCTTCTGAGGCTTCCCCAAAATGTTCCTGAGATTCTGCAAATTTCCATATGCAACTGGTAAACACTTTCATTCCCTGACCAATGAAAAACAACCCAAAGTCATGCCTACCTCTTGCATCTAGAATAAAGACTTAGATGTTTTTAGAGTTTACAAGCTCCCAATAAAGTACATTCCATTTCTTATTCCATCCAAATACTTTCTTACTTTTTTTTTAAAGTTTATTTATTTTGAGAGAGGGAGAGGGAGCGTGTGTGTGCGAATGTGTGCATGCATAAGTGGGGGAGGGGCAGAGAGAGAGAATCCCAAGCAGGCTCCACACAGCGCAGAGCCTGATGCTGGGCTCGAATTCATGAATCCTGAGATCATGACCCCAGCCGCAATCAAGAGTTGGATGCTTAACACACTGAGCTACCCAGGCACCCCCCCCCCAATATTTTCTTAATATGCTGAAATCCACGGTGAATTTAACCATTGCCCAAACTCCTGCTAATGATGTGAGAGGTAGGCATAAAGAGAAGGAAAATTTTTTAAATAAACAGAAGACTAAGAAAAGCAGGAAGTACAGATTGAAGTAAAACATGGTCAGAGGATACAGCTGGTGTTCACGTCTTCCTTCCCCCATCAGGCCAGCAGCTCTGCTGGTCAGGGATCTGTGCTTAGCAGAGTGCCTGAAGTTTTATTCCTGAGGGCTGAATTCAGGGTCTTTTTGCCAGTGTAAAGTAAGAGTAGTCCTCATGCATTTTTGCTATTAGGACTAGTAATTAAGGAAGATCCCAGAATGGACTTCAGAGGGTCACTCTTCTCTTCATGACCTCATTGTATCACAAAATATCAATTTAGAGGCTTTGGGGAAGACAGTGGGCAGATAACAAAATCTCCATTTAGAACTGAATAAAAAAAACAATGAATTTTATTTTCTCGTGAACGGGAAGTGAGAAAGTAGATTAGGTTTCAGGCACATTTTTATCAAAGCCCTGCTCAGTTTCTGGAATCTTCTCTTTGGTCTGCCCTTCCTTGTGAGTCTGCTTTATCTATGCTACCAAGAGCGACTATAATGGGGGATTGGCTGCTGCCTTTCAGATGCCTTGAGTTAGTGACACATACAGTTTTATTTTTCCCCACAGAAGAATGCAGAGATATAGGAACCCAAGAGGAGAGCTGGATGAGGGAAAGACAAGAGAATTCTTCCCAGAGTTACAGCTCATGAATCATCTGCTTCCTTTCCCCTGGACCCTTCGTTCTCCAGGTCCAAAGGTTTTACTGATGTGTTCTTCCTCTCTCTATACCACCCCCAGGACATAGTAAGTTTTTTGCTGAAATAGGTGTTGCCATTGACTAGTTTTGGCTTTTTGCTCAACCAGGAAAACAGTCAAGAAGGAGAGAGTTAGAGTTAGTGTTGGCACTGACTCTCACAACAAGGGAAAGAGAATTTGCTCCTTGCGAACACTCTTCCCTCAGCAACTATCCATCCCCACCTCTTTTACATCAGATCCCCCATTTTTATCAATCATTTGTACCCCCTTATGATCCATGTGATTCTAGAGATAATAATCTCTTTCCTAGCCACAGGGCTCAAAGCCAAATATGCTGAGTCCATTGGTCTTATGGTAATAGAACCAGAAACCACAGTTAGAACCAATCAACGCATGACAACCCCAGACAATTATCATTGGTTCAAGGTTGGATAGGTGACCAATGTTGGTCGAGTCAGACTTCTGGAAGGAGCTTTCATTCTATGACCAGGATAGAGGTAAGCAAAGAAGCCCTTTCTTAGAAGCTATTAGCAGCTATCTTGTGATCTGCAGGGAAGGTAGTCTGCAATCTTTTCTGCAGCATTACTTAAAAATTTAATAAAGGTTATGAGATTTGTATTCTTGTGTTTACACAATTCATTTTTTTTTTTTAATTATTTTCGGGGCGCCTGGGTGGCTCAGTCGGTTAAGCGTCCGACTTCAGCTCAGGTCACGATCTCGCGGTCCGTGGGTTCGAGCCCCGCATCGGGCTCTGGGCTGATGGCTCAGAGCCTGGAGCCTGCTTCCGATTCTGTGTCTCGCTCTCTCTCTGCCCCTCCCCCGTTCATGCTCTGTCTCTCTCTGTCCCAAAAATAAATAAACGTTAAAAAAAATTTTTTTTAAATTGTTTTATTTGATCCAAGTTAGTTAACATATAGTGTAGTATTGGTTTCAGGAGTAGAATCCAGTGATTCATCACTTACTTTCAACACCCAGTGCTCATCCCAACAAGTGTCCTCCTTAATGCCCATCCCCCACTTAGCCCATCCCCCCCCCCACTCCCCTCCCCTCCAGTAACCCTCAGCTTGTTCTCTGTATTTACGAGTTTCTTTTGGTTTGCCTCCCTCTCTCTTTTTATCTTATTTTCCTTTCCTCCCCCTATGTTCATCTGTTTTGTTTCTCAAATTTCACATATGAGTGAAGTCACATGATATTTGTCTTTCCCTAACTTATTTCACTTAGCATAGTGCGTTTTAGTTCCATCCACATAGTTGCACATGTTAAGATTTCATTCTTTTTGATCACTAATATTCTATTACATATGTACCACATCTTCTTCATCCATCCATCAGTCAATGGACATTTGGGCTCTTTCCATAATTTGGCTATCGTTGATAGTGCTGCTATGTACATTGGGGTGAATGTGCCCCTTCGAACCAGCACTCCTCTATCCTCTGGATAAATACCTGGTAGTGCAATTGCTGGGTTGCAGGGTAGTTCTATTTTTAATTTTTTGAGGAACAGCTATACCGTTCTCCGGAGTGGCTGTATCAGTTTGCATTCCCACCAGCAGTGCAAAAGGGTTCCTCTTTCTCCGCATCCCTGTCAACATCTGTTGTTTCCTGAGTGGTTAATTTCAGCCATTCTGACAGGTGTAAGGTGGTATCTCATTGTGGTTTGGATTTGTATTTCCCTGATGATGAGTGATGTCGAGCATCTTTTCATCTATCTGTTAGCCATCCGGATGTCTCCTTTTGGAAAAGTGTCTTACACAATTCATTTCTAATTTGCTTTAAAAGCACACTTCTCAAAACAGAATTGTTTTTCCAAATTAATCGACAGAAAGTCAGAACTTAATCTGTTCTTTAACATTTCAACTACTGATCAAACACCTATTTAAGTGGTGCAACAGATCTCTTGCAATTTAATAGTATTTCTTTTACACAAGCCATGATAAAATAATTTTTAATTAAAAATTTTATTTATTTAAAAAAATAATCTTTTTTTTAAGTTTTGGTACCAGAATTTATTCCTTATGTTGTGTATACATTACAGATTTTTGTGGTTATGATTATTCCCAAACATTTGCTCATTTTCTTGTGCACTAGTGTTATAATTTATTTATCCACCACTATCAGACAATTCCAATACTCTGCTTATATATATATATTTACTGTAACCAGTGATATTTGTACTTTAATAAGATCTTTTGTTGCTTTTCCTGTCCATTTATTCCAATTAAAACTACTTCTTTTATCCCATCTTTAAACCAGGTTTAGTGATAAATTACATCCAATTTTGTTTAATGAGGGTAATCGTTATAAAACTGTCCTTTAAACCAGGAGATATAACAATCTGATTTATAATCTTAAAAAATCTTTTGATTATTCTTTCTAATGTGTTCCACTGTGGTTTTTTTTTTTTAAGATTTTTAAAATTTTTTCTTAATGTTTATTTATTTTTGAGAGAGGGAAAGAGAGACAGAGTACGAGTGAGGGAGGAGCAGAGAGAGACAGAGATACAGATCTGAAGCAGGCCCCAGGCTCTGAGCTGTCAGCACAGAGCCCAATATGGGGCTTGAACTCACCAACCATGAGATCATGACCTGAGCCAAAGTCTGACGCCCAACCAACTGAGCCACCCAGGCACCCCTGTTCTGCTGTGTTTTATAGTCCAAAACGGCTTGTCCCATTACTTGATTCTTGATCATTTCCTGCTACAAAAGACAATCCTCAGATAATGATGCTGGGGAGGCAGGGCAGACAGAAAAGGCAAATCCAAATGCAGAATGTGTCTGTCCTGGTGAAGGAAAAATTCCTCCTTTTTCCAAGAAGAATGAAGTCCAAAGTCACTGGCATTCTACGAGGTAGCTGGCTGGTCATCTCAGACCAGGGCGCCAGGTTGGGGTTCGGTGTGAATGACGGTGGCCAGCAAATTAGGCATCACACAGCGGCAACACTGGGGACCAGAAGTCCCTATTACTGAACTTGCACATAACTTGAATCCCTGCCACAGGATGATGGATTCATGAGCGCTCTGGGTTGGCCAAGGAAACAGGACACTAACATCCAGACCCCAGGTTGTCTTGTGTCTTTAATTAAAAAGTTCTCTCTGCAAGAGATAAAAATAATTTTCTTGTCCTTTTGGGACCATAGCAAGGGCATGAATGAAAATAACATTCATGTGGCTCAAAGCCAATATTCTCATCATGCCAAGTCTTGGTAATCTTTCCTCTACATCAGGATTTCTCAACCTTGGCACTACAGTCATTGGGGCCCAGATAATTCTTTGGTATGGGGGGGGGGGCTGTCCTGCTCAGTGTAGGATGTTGAGCGGCACCTCTGACCTCTATCCATGAGGCCTTGAGTGCTGTCTCAGTTGTGACAATCAAAAATGCCCATAGACAACTGTCAAATTGTCTGAGAATCACTGTTCCATTGTGCCAACAGATTTCTTATCTATTTATACCATTCAACCTGAGCACCACGAGGTCTAAGCTTACAAGAGGTAACCCAGAAAACTGTTGAAATGTAACTGACTTTTATGGTGAGCATATTGGATGCACGCTGGGGTGATTATGCCCATAGCAATACTTTTCTCCGGATTCAAAATTATTATCCTCTTGGTCAAACACTTTAAAATTCAGGTCCCACAGAAATTCCCCCAATTTCTTAGAAATAAAGTAGTGGATTCTTACAGTTTTTTTTTTAAATCCCTGCTCTGAGATTCTGCAAACCACCCCCCCCACACACATACACACACCAAGGGTATGTTGACATCCATGAAACTGGATTGCATGGTAAGCAAGTATTACTTTTGCTATAGCTGTTACGTGCCAGACATCGTCCTTTTCCCTTTACAAGTATTAACTTACTTAATTCTTCCAACAGTCCCATGGGGTTAGTACCAAAATACCAAGAAGTTACTCTAGTTGCCTGAAATCACACCACAAATTTGTGGCAATGCAGTGGGTGGGAGATCCTTTGCTTTTCCTAGTGAGGAAGCCAACCCCAGCTACCAAAGACTGAGGAGGTGAGAGGGGACATGTTTTCTTTCTCCTGAGTTTTCAACAACAGGGGGTCCGTGAGGAGTGTTTGTGTATAGGCAGACACTTGTGTAATTCTTTTTTTTTTTTAAGTTTATTTATTTATTTTGGGAGAGAAAGGGAGAGTGCAGGAGAGGGGCAGAGTGGGAGAGAATCCCAAGCAGGTTCTGGGCTGACAGGGCAGAGTCCCACATGGGGCTTGAACTGAAGAACAGTAAGATCTTGACCTGAGCTGAAATCAAGAGTCGGACACTGAACCCACTGAGCCACCCGGGCACCCGGACACTTGTGTTATTCTTTCCTAAATTCTTAAATTCAATTATTTTATTTCTGGAGCCCTCTATATTCTTTGTTCTGATCCTAACAAAATCATGGCTCAAGTTTGAGACTGCAAATCCCTGATTAGCAAATCTGTAATTAATGACAGTTTGGGAAGTAAAATGATCAGCGACCCAGGTAGTGTTAGAAGGCAAAATTCTGAGCAGGACTGCAACTTAGAAGATCGTGAAATAGATGAAAGCTGAGAATTTTCTTTAAAACTTGGTGATGGTAAGATTATAGAACCTAATCCACATTGAAGCAAAGCATTGGGTACAGGAGAGAGGGGGTGGCTTGAAAGCCTAGGACACAAGAGATTAAGGATGAGGGAAGTCCTAGGGTAGAGCCATTTCAATATGACCATGGCAATTGCCCAGTGGCTCTGGATTGGACCAAGAAAGTCAACCACACATACTTCACCTTCACACACTTGTTGGTAAGTATCTGTTGATTGAACCATTGATATTGTTTAAATTTTCCATTTAATCCCAAAGGCTTCCTCAGGTGACCATCCTAGAATTGGTGCCTCTTGTGGAAAGAAAAAGTATAAACCCTAAATACTTTGATTTAGCTTCTATTCAATTTAAATTTAATTTAAAAAACCCTAGTATATTTCCTTGAGAGGGTAAGATCAATGATGCAAGCACTTTTGAGAAAGCAACACTGAACTTGTTATTCTTGGATAGAGAGAAAAAAGGGGGAGGGAAAATATTGACTTTATCAGTCATCATAATGACACAAAGAGCAAAGAACATTAGCCAAGTGGGGTTAAGGCATAGCTGAATATACTGTGATTTTTAGCATTATGAAACTGAGTTTCTGGCTAATTTTCTTCTATGAAGGGCAAACGGTCTCTTGTAATAATCTATTTTTAAGTACAAAATTTTTTCCTTCTCCTATGGAATTTAATTCTTTTTTTTTTTTTAATTTTTTTTTAATGTTTATTTATTTTTGAGACAGGGAGAGACAGAGCATGAATGGGGGAGGGGCAGAGAGAGAGGGAGACACAGAATCGGAAGCAGGCTCCAGGCTCTGAGCCATCAGACCAGAGCCTGACGCGGGGCTCGAACTCACGGACCGCAAGATCGTGACCTGAGCTGAAGTCGGACGCTCAACCGACTGAGCCACCCAGGCGCCCCCGGAATTTAATTCTTTAAAAAAATTTTTTTTTTGAGAAAGAGAGAGAGAGCGAGCACACGAGCAGTAGAGAGGGGCAGACAGAGAATCTTAAGCAGGCTCCACACTCAGCACGGAGCCCAACACAGGGCTCACTCCCACGACCCTGGGATCGTGACCTGAGCCAAAACCAAGAGTCAGCCACTCAACCGACTGAGCCACCCCCTGGAATTTAATTCTTAATCTTGAGTGTAGGGTTACATGTTTGTTGTAAAATACTATATTATGTTTTGCTACAGGGAAATATAATCTTTAAATTCATATTTTGTAGAAATTGAATTTATTCACCCAAGCTTTAATGTATATACCATCACCATGATGATTAGTGTATCTTTGTTCTATAACTTCACCAGTATATATGTGGCATGAATTCGCT
Organism: Panthera uncia; assembly: GCF_023721935.1. Lineage (NCBI taxonomy): Eukaryota > Metazoa > Chordata > Mammalia > Carnivora > Felidae > Panthera > Panthera uncia. The sequence continues at coordinate 11,984,512 of NC_064818.1, read as the reverse complement.
TTCTAGGAAGAAAGTACTAAGATACTTTGTCTTGACATTCTTCCTCAAGGCTTATTTCAGAAAAGTACATTTCATGATTATAAGAGACTTACCTAAGTAAAAGATGAATCTTATTTCTCCAATATCCTAAATATTTCTCTTAGATGGCTTACATTTGGCATTTCTTGAAGAGGCAGTAAGATGAAAAGTGATCTTTCATTAGCAAAGGATGTACAGTAAAACCTCGGTTTGCAAGCATAATTCATTCCAGAAACATGCTTGTAATCCAAAGCACTTGTATATCAAAGTGAATCTCCCCGTAAGAAATAAGGGAAACTCAGATGATTTGTTGCACAACTCAAAAACATTCACATAAAAATGATTACAATACTGTCATATAATACAAAATAATAAGAAAATACAAAATATAAAGCAAAGTAAACAAATTCACCTGCACTTACCTTTGAAAAGCTTCGTGGCTGGTGTGACGGAGACAAGAGAGAGGAGGGTATTGTGTAGGATGACTTTCACTATCACTAATGGAATCACTGCTATCTATTGGCTCAATGGAATCTCTTTCTTTTCATGCAACTTCAACAAGGAACACATGCAAAATTTGGCACTGTGTCAACCATTTTACACATCTCCCTAATCTCATTTGAACAGGGATTTCTCCACCTTTTTCTCCTCCTCCTCTGCAGACGAGATGCAGACGTAGACTTCTTATAAAATCTTGCAAGTTTGGTCACTCGCATACCTCAGTCCTATTTCTTGACGATTTCCATTTTAACTTCCACTGTAATCATCTCCTTCTTCTTACCTCCTTTCTTTTCAACCTTTTTCTGCATGGGGGCCATTGCATATGCTTGCACAGTTGTTGGCTACAGTACAGTATTAATAAACTCTTGCCATATACTGTATTTCGTGTAACCGGCAATAAGGCAGCAGAGGAAAGGGTCTATATCTGCAGGCAAGCTCACTCTTGTATGGAAAAACAAAGGACTGTCCATAGGCACTTTGAAGTGACAAAAAACACACTAGTGCCAGTTGTGGGCACCTCCCAACATTCTGAAAAATCACTGATTTCGGCCAAACAGCGTGGCCTGCCAGCCAGCATCCGAGCAAGGGAGACGACCAACTACAATCCCGCAGCACGTGCACACGAGAGAGGAGAACCATTGGCTCAGTTGTAATCATGTGATGTTTCACATCAGATACTACTTGCGTTGCAAGACATCGTTCGTTTATCAAGTTAAAATGTAATAGAAATGTTAGCTCGTCTTGTGGAACACTCGCAGAACAAGTTACTCGCAATCCAGGGTTTTGCTGTACCTTCTTCCAAGAAGTTCATCGGAGTCGGAATGTCTAAATGATCATCCTACCTGTTGCTGTGTAACCAAACCCAAGTGTGCCAGTCTGATGCACAGGGAAGACGATCCCTGGAAGACGATCCCTGGGAAGACGATTCCATGGAATCTGCAGCAAGGAAAGAGTTTATTGGAGAGGCAGCCAAAGGAGGAGACCCGAAGGAGAGCCTCAAATCTGCCTCACCTAAGCAGAGTCAGGGAAATGCAAAGGCAAATGAACGCGACCTGGGGAAAAAGTTGCAGCTCTGCTTATTAGTCTACAGCTGTGTTTATTAGTCCCGTTAACCTTTTGGTTACTGGTTTCAGTATTAGTACATAGAATCCCATCAGCTAGAGGTTTTCTCTGAAGCACCATGTTAAAGGGCTAACAATTTTTTTTAAATAACAAAGGCTCCAGAACTCCTTGTTAGGTTACTACAGTGTTAAGAGATTGTGCGACTTCAAATGCACTGTCTGCATTTTCATGATGCTAGCAAACGTATTGCCATTCTACCGTGACTGTGTTTTGGTTGACTTGTCTTTTTAATGAAAGAGGAAACAGTCGACGGGGTGTTCTACTTCAACCTGACAGTGTTGGGACGAAAATATAATAACATACTTTGTATTTTTAATGGCAAGACTAATTTGTGAGAGTGAACCAGCTGGATATTGGTGCTTACCCACACTGTACTGTAAATGGGACACTGGTGATTTGTATCTGTGACTTATACGAGTGACCTTTTGCTTGACATTAGGTTTTTCTGGCCTTCTCTCAAGACATTTCTCTTTCTTTTAAACAATAATAGGAATGGGACACTCGGGTGGCTCAGTTGGTTAAATGTCCAACTCTTGATTTAGGCTCAGGTCATGATCCTAGGGTTGTGGGATCGAGCCCACATCGGGCTCTGTGCAGGCAGCATGGAGCTTACTTGGGATTCTCTTTCTCTCTCTCTCTCTCTCTGCCCCTCCCCTACTGGCTCATGCTTGCCTCTCTCTCTCTCTAAAAAAACAAAAAATCAAATGCAGAATAAAAAAATAATAATAGGAGTGGAGAGTAACCAAAATGAAAGAGACCATTTTTTTGCCCTAAAGTATTTCTTGAAAATAAAACTTTCTTCTCTTTATCATACAACAGAGAAAAACATGAAATAATTCAGAATCATTAATAATGCTGAGTTTATATAATACGAAATGTCACATGGAGAGAGATCTTTTTAAAATCACCAACATAATGAGTTTGGCTAGCGTTCAATGTGCCACACATGTTCAAGATACTCTAAGATTTAAAAAACTGGTAAAATTCATGCCACAATTCTGCCCCATTTCTTCACACATTAACTTGTATAATGCAACTCTTTTTTGTTAATGTTTATTTATTTTTAATGTTATTTTTTCACTTATTTTTGAGAGAGTGAGAGAGAGCATGAGCAGGGGAGGGGCAGAGAGAGAGGAAGACACATAATCTGAAGCAGGTGCCAGGCTCCGAGCTGTCAGCATAGAGCCCAACATGGGGCTTGAACCCACAAACCATGAGATCAGGACCTGAGCTGAAGTCGGGTGCTTAACCGAGTGAGTCACCCAGGTACCCCTATTTATTTGTTTTTGAGAGAGTACCTGTGTGCATGAGTGGGGGAATGGCAGAGAGAGAGAGAGAGAGAGAGAGAGAGAGAGAGAGAGAGAATCTCAAGCAGGCTCCATGCTCAGCACAGAGCCCCCCACAGGGGCTCACAACCCTGAGATCGAGATCATGACCTGGGCTGAAATCAAGAGTTGGACGCTTAACCCACGGAGCCACACAGGTGCCCCTATGTTGCAACTCTTAATAAGACTGAAACAGATCAGGGAGTAATGTAACAGAACCCTTTACATTAGGACCCTTTTCTTAACTCCTCCCGCTTCCCAACTCTAGCCTGCTCCACCCTGGGGAGGTCACAGTGAGGACTAGTACTGCTGTGGGGGACAAGGCAAAAGAAAAAATTAAATTTTCTTAGTACTTACAGCCCATTGACAAGTCCTTGAAACAGGCAGAGTGACCTTCTTCTAGGAGCTCAGCTGAGTCCGTGTTGATACTTTGCTAAGCGCAAAAGGCAATCTTAGCTTAACATCCCAAGCTCCAGGACACTGTAAATCTACCTTAACATATAAAAATTCCTTTGGAAACTTCCTTTATCTCTAACCCCCCAAGAGATATGTTAGCAATCATCCTCCAAGCATATGGCCCCCTGTATACATATGAAGGGTCTCATAACTAAGGTTTTAGTAGACAGTAGTAAACGACCTTTTCCTAACAACAGCCAGCCCCCTCAAGGTCCTGGAAACCTTGCTTCCAAAATTCCTTGGAGGTTTACACTATCTCTAACTCCTTCCCAGCTTGAAAGTAGATAATCAGTCACCCGTCACAACCCCAGTGCAGTGCAGCTCTTTCTACCCACGGGCCCTATCCTCATGCTTTAATAAAGCCACCTTTTTGTACCAAAGACATCTCAGGAATTCTTTCTTGGCTGTCGGCTCCAAAACCCAACATTTCCACATCAGCACCACTGATATTTAGACAGTGGGAAGTAAACATCACCTGGCGTAGCACGGGACAAGGTCATGGAGCTATTGACTGCAGTCAGGGAAAGGCTGAATGCACAGCCATTCGAGTCATAGGAGGCTGATGGAGGGGAGTTTGTGTTGGCCCTGAGTTTCTCCCTCCTGTCAATCTGTACCCCAAGGCATCGGGAACCTCGCAACACTGGGTTTCTACATAAGCCTGGAACTTTTTAAGTTCACTGCCTTTTCCCTTAGTTCATTCAAAACCACGTTTATTGGTTTTATGTGGTTGCTCCCTTTTGCTTGGTGCTGCTGCTTCTCCAAGGGTCAGACCCGTGAACCCCCTGAAGAGTCTGGTGCTTCCTGTGCAGGCTCAGTGGGGCAAAGTTCTGTTCCCCACCATCTGTGCCCCAATCTCCACTCAGGGGTAGAATCCCTTCTGCCTTGTCACAGTCCTTGATCACTGGTTTCCATTTTCCGATTCCCTTCAAGGACTCCACCTTCTCCTTAAGAAGATTGTAGCTTAGGGGCACCTGGGTGGCTCAGTCGGTTGAGGCTCCAACTCGGCTCAGGTGTTCGTGGGTTCGAGCCCCTTATTGGGCTTGCTGCTGTCAGCAAGGATCCTGCTTTGGATCCCCTGTCCCCATCTCTCTCTGCCCCTCCCCCACTCGCATGCGCGCGCACGCGCTTTCTCTCTCTTTCTCAAAAAAAAACATTAAGAGAAAAAGAAAATTGTAGCTTATATTTCAAATGCTTTGCTCTCGTTTGGAAAAAAGACAAGAGTACCTATTCTAGAGGTCTTTAAAACAGTCCTTTGCACTTGGTCCTTAAATGAGTGCTTAACAGGATTTTCGTTTTTCCATATCACTAATAGGAGTGACTGCCAGGCCGAATCACATTCCTGAAATGCGCGTGTCCCCCAGTGTGACAACAGTCATCTATGCCACCTCTTTCCTTCCAGCCCCTCCCCCATACATCAGCCATCCAGCCCAATTGATAGATTTCTAATTTTACTATCTGGCTTTTTAACATATTCAAAATATGGAGTTTTGAAATAAAAAATTTTAGTTCTTTAATAAAACCTGCACAGAAAACAAAGTATCATAAGATACAGATTATACCCATTATAATTATTACATGCAGTTATATGCATTATATAAATATAAATATAAAAATATATACTTATATATATTTAAGTGAATGCTCTGCAATGATGGGTGACCAACAGCCTCCTCTAAGGGAGCTATGAGAAGAAGTTGTTTTTATTTTTTTTCATTTTTTAAAATGTATTTATTTTTTAATTAATTAATTAATTTTTTAATTTACACCAAAGTTAGTTAGCATATAGGGCAACAATGATTTCAGGAGTAGATGCCTTAATGCCCCTTACCCATTTAGCCCATCCCCCCCCCCCCACAACCGCTCCAGCAACCCTGTTTGTTCTCCATATTTAAGAGTCTCTTCTGTTTTCTCGCCCTCCCTGTTTTAATATTATTTTTGCTTCCCTTCCCTTATGTTCATCTGTTTCGTATCTTAAATTCCTCATGTGAGTGAAGTCATATGGTATTTGTCCTTCTCTGACTAATTTCACTTAGCATAATACCCTCTAGTTCCATCCACACAGTTGCGAATGGCAAGATTTCATTCTTTTTGATTGCTGAGTAATACTCCATTGTGTGTATGTGTGTATATATATATATATATATGTATATATATATATATACCACATCTTATTTATCCATTCATCTGTTGATGGACACCTGGCTCTTTCCATACTTTGACTATTGTTGATCATGCTGCTCTAAACATTGGAGTGCATGTGTCCCTTCAAACAGCACACCTGGCAACTGACAGAATGGGAGAAGATATTTGCAAATGACATATCAGATAAAGGGTTAGTATCCAAAATCTATAAAGAACTTACCAATTCAACGCCCCCAAAAACAAATAATCCAGAGAAGTTGTTTTTGAAGTATTGCTAACATTGCTGGCTCTGACTCAAATAGCACTCACTTGGAGTTCTGATTGATCACTGGACAGTTCTAGAGTGCAGAGCATCTATTGCGGGGTGGGGAAAGGGTATAAATGACCCCTTGTACTCTGTCCTGGCAAGGGGAGAACACAGCATGGCCTGGGCAATGGTAGCTCCCATTTATTCAGCATTTTTCTGTGTGCCGGACTGTTCTCAGAGCCTTACATGTACTGAACATTTTTAATCCTCCAGCAACCTTTAGAGTTTTCTTTCCTTGGAAAAGCATAGTAACTCATCCAAGGTCACAGTCCTGCGAAGTTGTGGACCCAGGACCAGGATAGTTCTACCTCAATCATTACACCTTATACTGGATTTTACCTTTCTTCTAAGGGAGTGGTGTGGAAGGAGGAGAAGGCATCTAATTCCAAAATATCAATGACTCCTGGAATATACTAGCATTGATTTTGAAACAAGTGCTTCTGATTTTTGTCTTCTCTCCAGTGTTTAGTAAACAGGAAAGTATTCTCTTTGAAATATGGGAGTCTGGTCTTTAGCGTTCTGGTTGCGGAAGCTGGCTTACGCGAATGGGGGTTGCGGGACGTCTAATCCCAGAAACACACCAGAAGTGGGCAACCAAACACCACCAGGATCCACACTCTCGTACCCCTGTTCCTCTCTGAACATCTGTCTCCTCTTTGCCTCGTACCGCGGACTAGCCTTTTCTGCTTGTCAGTTTATACAGCAGGACATGGACACTCCCAGGTGCCAGGCTCCTACTCCCTCCCTTTTCAAACCCACCTGGGTCTGTGAAGGGATATCTTGGTAATCCCTCCAAATTCTCAGCAAATGGATTTGGTTGGTTCAGCATGGTAAGGGGTTAACTCTTGTACCAGGTTCAAGGCCCTGTTATCCAAATGTGGCTGCTCCCTTAGCCAACCTGTAGTTATGAATGAGCAGTTTTCTGAAAAGGGATGCAGGTTGGGGGTGGCAGTGGAGAAAGATAAAAACACCACCTAATAGGTACCTACTACATTTAGATTTCACTGAAACTCAACTGGGAAATAATTGTTAGTCCCCCATCCCTTCCTGAACCCATTGGCGTAGGCTTGGCTTTGTGAGTTCACAGAATAAGCGATTGTCATTTGAAAGTAGGATCAGAAGCCATTTCCCCCAGTGGCACTAAATAATGCCTTTAAAAACCAAAACAAGGACATTCAACGAGAATAGTGAGCTTTATTCGGTTTCTTTAAATGGAAGATGCTCCTCTTGTTCTATGAGATCCTCGATCCTACAGCCTGCCCTGACACAGAGTAGACATTCAGTAAACATTAGCTGATATTTTAATTTTTTTAAATGTTTTGTTTATTTTTGAAAGGAGAGCGTGAGTGGGGGAGAGGCAGAGAGAAAGAAAGCAGGCCAGAGGATCTGAAGTGGGTTCCGCACCAACAGCACAGAGCCCAATGTGGGGCTCGAACTCACGAACTGCAAGATCACGACCTGAGCCGAAGTCCGACACTCAACTGACTGAACCACCCAGGTGCCCCACTACTCTTTTAATTTTTATAGAAGGCATGGAATGAAGAGTATTTAATGTTGTCAAAGTGGGGGTACTGAAATTGATGCTGTACCTTGACCTTCTCAGCACTTCTCCAGACCAAGGCCTACCATAGAGGTATCAGCCGACAATACTCAGTAAAACATAATATTATTGAGGACCATGTTATCAGGACATAAAAATTTAAAACAATATTTAAAAGACCAAGATTATATAAACCATGCTGTATGTTAATATCAAATTTACAGCAAGTTCTTTAACCACGTGTGTTTCCGTCCAATAATTTGACATCTCCCTTGCTATCCGGCTTGTCCATCTCCTGGTATCTTACAATGTGCATACGTAAATTCCATAAAATGCTTATTAGTTTCTATTATCTTGAAGCATTAATGTCACAAAAAATTACTATCTCAAATTAAAAAACTAGCTTAAAATCTTAAATTACTAATATCAATCATATAGTTACTAATACATTAGTTAAGGATTGCTAATAATAGTTTTAAATGGTTTGTGTCTTGACACAGAGCGGGGAGGGGGGGCAGGGGGGAGCCAAGACGGTGGAACAGCTTGGAAGTTTTTTGTGTGTCTCGCGTCCATGAAACGCAGCCAGACCAACACTAAACCATCCTACACACCTAGAAAACTGATTGGAGGGTTAACACAACAATCTGCACAACCTGAACCACAGAATTCAGCAGGTACATGGCGGAGAGAGGTGAACTTGGGGAGCGAGAAGCCACAGCGGGCAGGCAGCCACTTTTGCCGTTGGAGAGAGGACAGAGGCTGGGGGGAGGGGGGATGGGGGATACAGGAAAAGCCCCGCTTCCCAAAAGCAGCTGGAGAGAAAGTAGAAAATGAGAAACAGCCGCAGGGACTAAACTAAAAAGGGAGAAAGGAGGAAGGAGAGGATTTAAATTCCATTAAGACCGTAAACAAGGAGAGCGCATTGTCTGCAACTCTGCAGCTCCCTACCTGGCGGTGCTCTGGTGGGAAGGGCGAATCCCCAGGAGCAGAGTGGGTTCTGGGAGGTTCTTGGGCCACACAGGGAAGAGTGGTTCCACTGCTGGAAGGATATTTTGTAGAGACTGTTGAGGCCACCTGGTCCCAACAGACCCCAGAGAACAGCCACATTCACTGGTGCTGGAACAAGGTCAGTAAGGGTGAAGCCTGGTGCCAGATGTGTGTTGTGATTTTCCACAGTCCCTGAGGCGCTGCTGCTACACTATCTCGCGAACTTTTTCTGGGGCGGGTGGCACCTGGCCGCAGTCTCGGGGCACTGGCAGCAGAAGGGTCCAGCAAGTGTTCCTGGGTGCAGCCGACATTCATTCGGCCATTGCTCGGTGAGACCCTCCCACAGAGGGGCGAAAAGAATCAAAGCCGCGTTCCTTCAGAAGTAAGGGGCCGGGGAAAACAGCCACATCTGAAACAAAACTCGGGAGGTATTGCCTGGGGCTTGGTCATGGACAGTGAAAAAGGAGGGGGTGGATGAGAGCTGAAGACAGAGCACGGGTGCACGATTGCTGATCAGGGAGAACAGAGGTCTGATACTAGAGACTGGGTAGCTGGGTGATGCCATTTTCACCGCTCCTGCGCATGCACATACGCACTTAGGAGCGCCACAACACTCCACCCCAGTAGTGTAGCAGCGCCATCTAGTGTAGAACGGAGCTGTTACACTGAGCCCCGCCCAATGGGGCCAACCTTGCTCTTCAAGAACACAAGTCTCACTGCCTGCTTAGTTTATGGACTATAAAGCACTTCATAGTCTGACTTATAGGGGAAAATGAAGTAATTTCAGTCCTATTTCAATCTGTTAGCAGGTCCATCTATTCAATTTTCTTTCTTTTTTTCTCCCCTATTTTTCACTTCTTTTCTTTTTCTTGGATACAGAAAGAGAAAAAATTCATTTTTATTTTCAATTTTTATTAAAAATATTTTTCTTTAATTTTTGTACCATATTTTTTACTGTTATGTAATTTTTTTCAAATTCTATTTTACTTCCATCATTTTATTTTAGTCTACTACAGTGTATTCACTTTTTCAAATTTTCAAACAATTTCCTTTTTTACTTTTCTTGTTTCTCTTTTTCATTTCTTTTATTTTTCTTGAATACAGAGAGAAAAAATCATTTTTATTTTTAGTTTTTATTATAAATATTTTTATTTAATTTTTTCTACTATATTCTTTACTTTTGTGTAAATTTTCTCAAATTCTATTTTACTTCCATTATTTCATTTTAGTCTACTCCAGTGTATTCATTTTTTCAAATTATCAAATGATTTCCTTCCCTCCCCCACTTTTTTCTCTAATCTATCAAGCCACTTTCAACACCCAGACCAAAACACACCTAGGATCTAGCATCATTTATTCGATTTTGTGTGTGTGTGTTTTTAATTTTTTAATTTTAATATTTTTTAATTTTAATTTTTTTCATTTTAATTTTTCTACCTCATTGATTCCTTTTCTCCCTTCAAAATGAGGAAACGAAGGAATTCACCCCAAAAGAAAGAGGACGAAGAAACGACAGCCAAGGATTTAACCAACACAGACACAAGCAAGATGTCTGACCCAGAATTTAGAATCACGATAATAAGAATACTAGCTGGAGTCAAAAATAGACTAAGATCCCTATCTGTGGAGATAAAAGAAGTAAAAATTAGTCAGGATGAAATAAAAAATGCTATAACTGAGCTGCAATCACAGATGGATGCCCTGGTGGCAAGGATGGATGAGGCAGAACAGACAATCAGCAATATAGAGAACAAACTTATGAAGAATAATGAAGCAGGAAAAAAGAGGGAGATTAAGGCAAAAGAGTACAATTTAAGAATTAGAGAAATCAGTGACTCATTAAAAAGGAACAACATCAGAATCATAGGGGTCCCAGAAGAGGAAGAGAGAGAAATAGGGGTAGAAGGTTTATGTGAACAAATCATAGCAGAAAACTTTCTTAATGGAGAAAGACACAGACATCAAAATCCAGGAAGCACAGAGGACCCCCATTAGATTCAACAAAAAACCAACCATCAACAAGGCATATCATAGTCAAATTCACAAAATACTCAGGCAAGGAGAGAATCATGAAAGCAGCAAGGGGAAAAAAAAGTCCCTAACATACAAAAGAAGACAGATCAGGTTCACAGCAGACCTATCCACAGAAACTTGGCAGGCCAGAAAGGAGTGGCAGGATATATTCAATGTGCTCAATCAGAAAAATATGCAGCCAAGAATTCTTTATCCAGCAAGGCTGTCATTCAAAATATAAGGAGAGATCAAAAGTTCCCCAAACAAAAATTAAAGAAGTTTGTGACCACTAAACAAACCCTGCAAGAAATTTTAAGGGGGACTCTCTGAGGGGAGAAAAGATGAAAATATATTAAAAAATAATAAATAAATAAATAAATAAATAAATAAATACCAAAAGCAACAAAGATTAGAAAGGACCAGAGAACACCACCAGAAACTCCAACTCTACAAGCTATAGAGTAAGAATTGGCATATTGGCAATAAATTCATATCTTTCAATACTAACTCTAAACATTAGTGGACTCAATGCTCCAATCAAAAGACATGGGGTAACAGAATGGATAAGAAAACAACACCCATCTATATGCTGTTTACAAGAGACCCACTTTAGACCTAAAGACACCTTCAGATTGAAAGTAAGGGGATAGAGAACCATCTGTCATGCTAATGGTCAACAAAAGAAAGCCAGAGTAGTCATACTTATATCAGACAATCTAGACTTTAAAAATAAAAACTGTATCAAGAGAAGCAGAAGGGCATTATATCATAATCAAGGGGTCTATCCACCAAGAAGACCTAACAATTGTAAACATTTATGCACCAAATGTGAGAACACCCAAATATATAAATCAATTAATCACAAACATAAAGAAACTCATTGATAGTAATACCATAATAGTAGGAGACTTCAACACCCCACTCACAGCAATGGACAGATCATCTAATCAAAAAAATCAACAAGGAAACAATGGCTTTGAATGACACACTGGACCAGATGGACTCAACAGATATATTCAAAACATTTCATCCTAAAGTAGCAGAATATACATTCTTCTCCAGTGGATATGGAACATTCTCCAGAACAGACCACATATTGGGACACAAATCAGCCCTCAGCAAGTCAAAAATATCAAGATCACACCGTGCATAATTTCGCTATGAAACTCAAAATCAACCACAGGAAAAAGTTTGTAAAGGTAACAATTGGAGACTGAAGAACATATTACTAAAGAATGAATGGGCTAACCAAGAAGTTAAAGAGGAAATTAAAAAGTATATGGAAGCCAATGAAAATGATAACACCACAACCCCAAACCTCTGGAACACAGCAAAGGCAGTCATAAGAGAAAAGTATATAGCAATCCAGGCCTTCCTAAAGAAAGAAGAAAGATCTCTGATACACAACCTAACCTTATGCCTTAAAGAGCTGGAAAAAGAACAGCAAATAAAACCCCAAACCAGCAGAAGACAGGAAATAATAAAGATTAGAGCAGAAATTAATGGTTTTGAAACAAAACAAAAAAATAATAATAATAGTAGAACACATCAATGAAACCAGAAGCTGGTTCTTTGGAAGAATTAACAAAATTGATAAACTACTACCAAGTTTGATCAAAAAGAAAAAGGAAAGGACCCAAATAAATAAAATCAAGAATGAAAGAGGAGAGATCACAACCAACACAGCACAAATAAAAACAATAATAAGAGAATATTATGAGCAATTATATGCCAATAAAATGGGCAATCTGGAAGAAATGCACAAATTCCTAGAAACATATACATTACCAAAACTGAAACAAGAAGAAATAGAAAATTTGAACAGACCCATAACCAGTAAGGAAATCGAATTAGTAATCAAAAATCTGCCAAAAAACATGAGTCCAGGGCCAGATGGCTTTCCAGGAGAATTCTACCAAACATTTAAGGAAGAGTTAATACCTATTCTCTTGAAGGTGTTCCAATAAATAGAAATGGAAGGAAAACTTCCAAACTCTTTCTATGAAGCCAGCATTACCTTGATTCCAAAACCAGACAGAGACCCCACTAAAAAGGAGAACTATAGACCAATTTCCCTGATGAACGTGGATGCAAAAATCTTCAACAAGATATTAGCCAACTGGATCCAATGATACATTAAACAAATTATCCACCATGACCAAGTGGGATTTATACCTGGGATGCAGAGCTGGTTTAATATCTGCAAAACAATTAACGTGATTCATCACATCAATAAAAGAAAGGACAAGAACCATAGGATCCTCTCAATAGATGCAGAGAAAGCATTTGACAAAATACAGCATCCTTTCTTGATAAAAACCCTCAAGAAAGTAGGGGTAGAAGGAGCATACCTTGAGATCATAAACGCCATATATGAATGACCCAATGCTAATATCATTCTCAATCGGGAAAAACTGAGAGCTTTCTCCCTAAGGTCAGGAACAAGACAGGGATGTCCACTCTCTTCACTGTTATTCAACATAGTATTGGAAGTCTTAGCCTCTGCAATAAGACAACACAAAGAAATAAAAGGCATCCAAATCGGCCAGGAGGAGATCAAACTTTCCCTCTTCACAGATGACATGATACTCTATGTGGAAAACCCAAAAGATTCCACCAAAAAACTGCTAGAGTTGATTCATGAATTCAGCACAGTTGCAGGATATAAAATCAACACACAGAAATCAGTTGCATTCCTATACACCAACAATGAAGCAACAGAAAGAGAAGTCAAGGAATCGATCCCATTTACAATTGCACCAAAAACCATAAAATACCTAGGAATAAATCTAATCAAAGAGGTGAAAAATCTATACACTGAAAACTATAGAAAGCTTATGAAAGAAATTGAAGAAGACACAAAAAAATGGAAAAAGTTTCCATGCTCCTGGATAGGAAGAACAAATATTGTTAAAATGTTGATACTACCCAAAGCAATCTACATATTCAATGCAATCCCTACCAAAATAACACCAGCATTCTTCACAGAGCTAGAAAAAAGAATCCTAAAATTCGTATGGAACCAGAAAAGACCCTGAAGAGCCAAAGCACTCTTGAAAAAGAAATCCAAAGCAGGAGGCATCACAATCCCAGACTTCAAGCTATACTATAAAGCTGTCATCATCAAGACAGTATGGTACTGGCACAAGAACAGACACTCACATCAATGGAACAGAATAGAGAACCCAGAAATGGACCCACAAATGTATGGCCAACTAATCTTTGACAAAGCAGGGAAGAATATCCAGTGAAATAAAGACAGTCTCTTTAGCAAGTGGTGCTGGGAAAACTGGACAGCGACATGCAGAAGAATGAACCTAGACCACTTTCTTACACCACGCACAAAAATAAACTCAAAGTGGATGAAAGACCTCAATGTAAGACAGGAAGCCATCAAAATCCTCGAGGAGACAGCAGGCAAAAACTTCTTTGATCTTGGCCGCAGCAACTTCTTACTCAACACATCTCCGGAGGCAAGGGAAACAAAAGCAAAAATGAACCTCATCAAAGTAAAAAGCTTCTGCACAGCAAAGGAAACAATCAGCAAAACTAAAAGGCAACCGACAGAATGGGAGAAGATATTTGCAAACGACATATCAGATAAAGGGTTAGTATTCAAAATCTATAAAGAATTTATCAAACTCAACACCGAAAAAACAAATAATCCGGTGAAGAAATGGGTAAAAGACATGAATAGATACTTCTCCAAAGAAGACATCCAGATGGCCAACCGACACATGAAAAAATGCTCCACATCACTCATCATCAGGGAAACACAAATCAAAACCACAATGAGATACCACCTCACACCTGTCAGAATGGCTAACATTAAGAACTCAGGCAACAACAGATATTGGCGAGGATGCAGAGAAAGAGGATCTCTTTTGCATTGTTGGTGGCAATGCAAGCTGGTGCAGCCACTCTGGAAAACAGTATGGAGGTTCCTCAAAAAACTAAAAATAGAACTACCCTACGACCCAGCAATTGCACTGCTAGGCATTTAGTCAAGGGATACAGGTGTGCTGTTTCGAAGGGACACATGCACCCCTTTGTTTATAGCAGCACTATCAACAATAGCCAAAGTATGGAAAGAGCCCAAATGTCCATCGATGGATGAATGGATAAAGAAGGTGTGGTATATATATACAATGGAGTATTACTCGGCAATCAAAAAGAACGAAATCTTGCCATTTGCAACTACGTGGATGGAACTGGAGAGTATGATGCTAAGTGAAATTAGTCAGTCAGACAAAGGCAAAAATCCTATGACTTCACTCATATGATGACTTTAAGAGACCAAACAAATGAATGTAAGGGAAGGGAAGCAAAAATAATATAAAAACAGGGAGGCGGACAAAACAGAAGAGACTCATAAATATGGAGAACAAACTGAGGGTTACTGGAGGGGTTGTGGGAGGGGGGATGAGCTAAATGGGTAAAGGGCACTAAGGAATCTACTCCTGACATCATTGTTGCACTACACGCTAACCAATTTGGATGTAAATTTTAAAAAAATTAAATAAAAAAAATATATAAATATAATAAACAAACAAACAAACAAATAAATAAATAGTTTGTGTCTTGGGGCACCTGGGTGGCTCAGTTGGTTAAAGATCTAACTCCGGCTCAGGTCATGATCTCACGGTACATGGGTTCGAGTGCCATGTCAGGCTGTGTCCTGACAGTGTGGAGCCTGCTTGAGATTCTCTCTCTCTCCCTCTCTCTTTGCCCCTCCCTTGCTCACGCTGTCTCTGTCTCTCTCAAAATAAATAAATAAATGTAAATAAATTTTTAAATACTTTGTGTCTTTTTGCACCTGAACTCAAGTTACAGACATTTCCCAATAAACTACAATTATGTGGAGCAGGATGAGGGCCCCCACAGAGGACATTTGTTCTTCAAGCCTGCTGCTGTCATGCTTTAGCCTCCCTCCGTCTCCGCCCTGTGGTTGGTATGGATTCTAGCAAAGGCTGAGTTAGGACTAATGGTGGCGCCTTCTGCCCTGTACTACTCGGGGATAACGATCTCATCCTTCTTGCATCCTTCCTTCATCCACTCTCTGGTCCAGGTGAAAGGAAATGAAGCCCTTCCTCCAGTGAATTCTGCTAAGGTGAAAACACTGCTGGGGTCTAGTCTTTTATACGTGGAGGAAGTCATACTAACGATAGGTGGGAAATCAGAGCACTTGGGTACTGGATATGGCTGCCCTAAACGAGCATCTCAGATCATACGGTTACAGAAATCAAGAATTACGGACCAACCACGATCACACAAGCAGAGGGTAAGACCATATTTCTTAAGTTATAGCACAGCAGAGAACTCCTCTGGGTGCAGTTGGCTCCAAATGTCCTCTTCCGTGGAGGGGCGGGGGTGGGGGGGGTGCGCAGGATCAAACCATTTTATTTCAGGGCTTCAGGGAAAGGTCAAAGGGCTAGGAGGAAATGAAATCCAAAATCCTCAGCCAGGCCAGGATCTCCCCAGCTTCACAGTTGCCGACAGAAAAGTCAAAAGGCCAACATTCTATACTGTCCTTTTGGCACTTGGCCTTCTGGTAACTATTCACTTAAGGATCACCGGTGTGGGGGGCGCCTGGATGGCTCAGTTGGTTGAGCGTCAGACTTCAGCTTAGGTTAGGATCTCGTGGTTTATGAGTTTGAGCCCAGCATCAGGCTCGTGGCTGTCAGCTCAGAGTCAGCTTCGGATCCTCTGTCCCCTCTCTCTGTCTGCCCCTCCCCCCCTTGTGTGAGCGTGTGCACGTGCTCTCTCTCCCTCTCTCTCTTTCTCAAAGATGAATAAACATTAAAAAAAAAAAAAAATCACCAGAGTGGTGCCAATGATGATATCGGCTTCTCATAGCAAAGGACTTCCAAGCTTCCCGACCCTGTTCACAATCTTCCTAGCTATCCTTACCTAAAATTAATATTTCCCTTCTTTCTTTTTCTTTCTTTCTTTCTTTCTTTCTTTCTTTCTTTCTTTCTTTCTTTCTTTCCTTCTTTCTTTCTTTCTTTCTTTCTTTCTTTCTTTCTTTCTTTCTTTCCTTCTCCCTTTCTCTCTCTCTTTCTTTCTTTCTGAAGTTTATTTATTTAGTTTGAGAGGGACAGAGACAGCATAAGTGGGGGAGGGACAGAGAGAGAGTGAGAGAGAGAATCCAAGCAGGATCCACGCTGTCAGCACAGAGCCCAACGGGGGGCTCCATCTCATGAACCATGAGATCGTGACCTGAGCCAAAACCAAGATTCTGCCGCTTGCTTAACCGACTGAGCCACCCAGGTGCCCCTAAAATTAATATTTTCAAGCTCAAATAACAAGACAGGCATTCTACTTTTTAGATGGGAGAAAGGAGCATAGCTCAGATCGCAGGCCACAGAAAGCCGTGGAGCACAGCGGTGGGCGTCATGGTCTGTGGGCTGTGGGGAGACCGCCCACCTGTGGCTGGCCGGCAGGATTCAGCCACCCCAGCAGCCCCACACGCCAGTGTCTTCTTCACAGCAGTGGGGCCCCCATGCCAGGTACCTGCACTGGAGTCAAGAAATTGTCCCTAGACTGAGTGCTAGGGGCCATTCTAGGAGCCACATCCTGACTGTCCCGTCTCTCAGGGGCTGTCATCTGTGTCACTTTGGCACAACGTATGGAAACTATTGCCTCATGTATTTTTTCTAGTTTTGTAAAATTTCCTCTCTGTTGGAAGGGAAGAAGAGAGGGAATTTCCAAAAAGGAAAATACTATGTGTTTACAATCTTGGGGAGTCTGATCCTGCCCTTGGCATAAGCCCGCTAGAATACAATTTTGTTATTAAAAAAAATTAATGCATTTGAAGGACAGTAATATAAAAGAGAAATATTATATTTGAATCTTGTTAGTTCAAGCTTTTCCATAAGACTAAGCTTGAGCTGTGGAGAACTATATGTGCCCTTGGCTGTCTACCTGAAGGGTACCAAGAACCCCTCCCCAAGAAGCATGAATAGACAGAAGAATTCTGAGCTCAACTTAAAACATATTTCAATTTTATGTGGATTCAGAGATTCATGTTACTGGTAGGATTCAAATTAATAATTGTATTTCATCAGCATTCAAGATTTTTATTGGAAGGGTTGCTAACACAAAAGCTTCAAGAGAAATCTAGAAAGATAGAGGATCTGTCTGTTGCTACTTTAAGTATCAATTAAGAACTGGATGGGGCACCTGGGTGGCTCAGTCGGTTGAGCGGCCGACTTCGGCTCAGGTCATGATCTTGAGGTCCGTGAGTTCGAGCCCCGCGTCGGGCTCTGTGCTGACAGCTCAGAGCCTGGAGCCTGTTTCGGATTCTGTGTCTCCCTCTCTCTGACCCTCCCCTGTTCATGCTCTGTCTCTCTCTGTCTCAAAAATAAATAAACGTTAAAAAAAAAAAAAAAAAAAAGAACTGGAGAAGAATATTCTCTATGATTACATGAAGACAGCTTTTGTATCTATAAGATGACTTAAAAGAAATCAATTCTTTCTATATTTGACAATGCAAAGTATTTTTTCTGCATAGCAGTTTCTATAAAAGAGCCCAAAGTAATGTTTAATATTTTATGTTTTTTTATTCGGCATCCCCATAATATATGCCTGTTCACTTCTAAGCTATGAAGACACAATAAAAATACAATTTTTTTTTGACGTATCAGATCATCCTATCATCACCTTGACATAAAGTTGGAAAGTGCCCCATGAAGGCTTCATGTCTCACTTTGAGCCAGGCAGCAGCATGAAAAGGGTCTGCCTTCAGGCACGACTTCCTCCCAGGCCACCCTCTGTGGTGCAGAGAGCACAAGGTATCAGGGACTCTCAAGTCAGATTTGTTAATAACCAACCATCACAAGACTTTGAGGAAAAACTGACACCATGAAAGAGATGTGACAATCTCTATAAATGGAGAATCTGTTTTTAAAGGCAGAACGGGGCTCTACAATACCTGTAGTTAACATTTTTAGTGGGCTAAGAGACAATGGCACATGCAGAAAATAGACTAGGTATTGAGACGAGATCTTGAGAGGGGAAGGGAATTTTCGCAGTTCAAGAATTTGCCAGATTGGGCTGAGTAGCAGAAAAGACACAACACGAGAGTAAGTCAACGAACAGGAATATTGAGCCCAAAGTTTGTTTGAGAGCACAATACCGAGAGAGGGAAGCCAGGAGGGAAAGTTGAGATATATAAGACCATCCTTCAAGTTCCAACATCATTCTTTAGTTGTTTTATTTACATTGCCGTCATCTCCTTCCGGGCCGAAAATAAGTCACCTCGACCAGCCGTTTCTCTTTCCAAGATTGTGGCGCTGCACAGCCCCCCACAGGGGTCAAAGGCACCGCTGTGCCTGATGGACTGCGCCCACTTGTACGTCAACACAGAGGAGGAACCAGCCTGGCTACAGAGTCTGCACCCTGCCCTCTTGGGTCCTACGGTCTGTGGGTCCCTCCTTCTGGACCCCACTCTGCTCCTCTTCCTTCCCAAATGCTAGTCTCAAATTAAGGATCACTCCTGGAGGAGGAGCACAAGGAAATGAGGCCCAGGAGGGCTTCCCTGCATGGAGTCTCCATCTGCTGAATGCACAGCTCTAGCATTTTGCCCAGACTTTCAAAAACTAGAGAGGCAGATTTTTTTTTTCTTTCTTTCTTTCTCTCCCTCTAGCCTCATAGTGACTGAGAGTTCTTGGAACTTTGTCCAGCGACTTCTGGGTGCAGCTTTGACACCATTTTCACTGAAAGCCCAGTGGACAGCTTTTGTGATTGCCACCATTCAAACACATGGATAAGCAATTCATTAAAAACAACAACAACAAGAGGCCAATGTACACGAACCCTTTGGCAGAAGCACAGGGTGCAGGAAAGACTGGAGTCCCTACCTTGTGAAATAGCAAAGAGGCTGGGGTCAGCGACCTCGGACCCTGGACCTTTGGCAGTTCCTATGGTTGGAGATACAAAAGTACCAAATTCTGAAGGACAATGTACTAACTCGAAAAGGGCCAAAATGTATCAGGATTAAAAAAGTGGAGATCAGTTTGTGCTGAAGATGGGAGAAACAGCCATGCTGGGAATTAGGCCAGGAGGCCGGGCGCAGATAAGGGCAGGTGCCCAGGTCACAGGAATCACTGTTTCTCCAAGGTCACACGATAACTGTAAAATGCTGTGAGGACTCCCATCTTGAGGAATTACTGGTCTCTTACCAGTGATGCCCCCTGATCTGCTTTGCTAGTCCCATGTGTTACTGGGGATACCCAATGCTAGGCTACCCTGTCCTCATGGACAACGCCTGTCATGGACTGAATGTTGTGTCTTCCCCAAGTTCGTTATGTCAGAATCCTAACGCTCATTGGGAGGTGTGGCCTTTCAGACTAGGTCATGGGATTGGAGCCCCCGTGAATGAGATGAATGCCTGTCTAAGAAAAGATGTGAGAGCTCGTTCTCCAGCCACCTGCCATGCGAGGACACCACAGGAAGACAGCTGTCTGCAAACAACAAAGCAGGCTCTCACCAGACATCAGATCTGCCAGGACCTTGATCTTGAACTTCCCAGTCTCTAGAACTTCAAGTAATAGTAAATGTTTGCTGTTTAAGCCACCCAATCTATGGTCATTTGTTTTGGCAGCCTGACCTAAGGCAGCACCCAAGTCCTGATTAATTCCTGCCTCTACTAATTTCGCCTCTGAAAGAGCATCCAATCCAGAACTGACCTCTGCTTCCCATGCACCTGTCTCAAGGCTCCTTCAGTGGGAGCCCAACTTTGAAAAAGATGCTTTTCTCCTCACTTGTGACGAGCGGCACTCTATGGTTCCTGTGGAATGTTCTCCCTCACCTTATTGAGTCAAGAATCTGATTTTAACAGACCACAGGCTTGTCCTACGTGGTCTTTGGAAGATAAGGTGTTATCTTAGAGAAAACTCCTGAAGTTTTCTCTAGCTGCTTCATGAAGGGGCAAACTGTGTCCCCACAGCCTGTTTTGTCACCTTCTAATCATGGATGCACAGCTGAGACAAAACCTCCCAGGAGCTGGTTTCTCATAGCCTTTATGCTTTGGCGTAGGAGTTCCTAATATGACGGTTCTGCTTTTATCAGTTTTTGACAAAACAGCCAATTGGTGGTGGGTACAAAGTGCACTGATAAGTAATGTTAATATTAGGAAACAGTTTTTTGAGTGCTGTGTGTGTGTGCATGTGTGTGTGCACGCACGTTGTAAGCTTTGTGGTAAATGTCTGACAAGGATTAAAACATTGAAAAGTCAGAATAACCCATTAGCCAATATTGTTATTATCCCCATTTCCTAAATTACGAAACAGGGTCTGAGAAGAAGTAGCAAAAAGAACCAAGACTTGAGGCAGCTCGATTTCACAGCCATTCTTAACCAAGAAGCACATACACCTGGGTCTAAGTTCCTTGCCATAACCTTGGATAAGCTGTTCATCTCTAAGGTTCAGACTCTTCATCTGCACATGAGGGATGTTTCAGGACCTGTAAGCCCCAGACCGTTCCTTTGAACTCCCTATCTAGAAATTCAACTGTCTACTTTACTTTTTATCAGGAATTGTGAAGAGTCTGAAATTTTTACTGTGGCTAGCCTGCCACAATGTCACGGATTCTAGCAGAAAACAAGGTATTTAGGTCAGAAACAAAGGACTTTATTACTAACGGCACAACAAATAGCATGAACTTCATGTTCACGTTGGTTCCCCCATTCCCCAGGTACCATGAAGGTAACATGGGGCAGCCCTGGCCGATGCTGTGCACACGGCTGGCTTGCATTTCAGAGGATCCCTGAGACTAGGGACCCCAAGTGTTTTATAATGGACAGTAAGTCTGGTTGAACTGTTCCTAGAGGGAGACGTTATCATCATTATTATACGGGACAAGAAGCAAACCTGTCATCTGTTCTGGAAAGAGATACTCTTTCAATATTTTAAGGATATTCACTATATAAACATCCTCGAAAAGACAGTCTGGAACAAAGACTTTCAATGCCTCTACACACAAGATGTGCAGAAATAGAAAGATCTGTGGAGAGAACCATCTCCCGTAGTATCTACTCCTTATTTCTATATTCTCCTGGCTTCTTGTGAATTTTCCTTCAAGTAAGAAACTCTGACCAATAGAGGCTAGGAGCAAATCCATTCCTGTGGTCTCATATAGCATTTAAAGTTACTATCAATAGGACCTAAGCAGCAGGATGAGGCCATCTTGTGGTATTAAACTCAGCCATGCCCTCTAGGGTCCTAGACCCAACCAGTTGAACAAATCTTATACACCATTATTGTCATTAAGGTTCTGTACTGACCTTTCCATGGGGTGCAAGGCATTAACCCAGGTGTAGCAGGATGTATTTGTGATTGCACAGCCTTTGCCTTGGTCCTCAAGGAAGAAGTCTAGGGTATTTCTGACATCCATAATAACCCCAGGCAGTGGGTTTAGGCTGGCCTGACGGCTTCCCATGGCCACACTGGTGATCAGTCCATTAGAGTCAAGAACAAGTTTTGTACCACCTTTCCTGACTAGATGACTCCCATTTAGGGAAAACTCTCTGCAATATGTGCGTACGTAATAAGTCAGTTATTCTTCTGAAATACTCTCCTGAGTAACCGAAGAGTAGCCTTATTGTAGGTAGATCCCTGCAATCATCTTAGGGCTACGTGACATCTTGGTGGTGTATCCTTAAACACTTGAAGGTCTCTTAGGCCCACCCCAAAAATACAAGTCCATATGTTTTCAGGAAGGAGGCAAATTAGTGCCTGAATTACACACAAGAAGTGCAGGGCCAGAGGTCCACGTGGGGCCCCTAGAAAGAAAGTGCTTGTTGGAAACCCCCAAGTGAAGCCCACATCTGTGGAAGGGCAAAGGTTAAGTGCCTCCAGGGTGACTTCCTGGCAGGCTGGTAAATCCTAGAGTTCCCAGCTCAGTTTCAGTCATTAAAGCTATCCCTTGTTTTACTGAAGGCCCAGCTTGTCTGGTGTGTCCATACCACCAACCAGCAGCATTTGTCTATCCCATGTAACGACTAAGTGACATTTACAAGAATAGGGGTGGGGAAGATGTCCATAGGTGCTGACAGATGTTCTGCATGGAAGGTGCGGGAGCTGGGGCCATCACCTGCTGTTTCCAGCAGCCTCCTCTGTCCAGTTAAAATAAATGGCAATCAAATCATGATCAGAGCTATCTGGCAGGGAATAGCAGACCCAGCAGTCAGTTAAATTTAAGGGGCTTGCCAAAGTTTAGGAGGGCCACACTAGGACATTTTTCTTTGTGAGGAAGGTTCAGGGGCAGTTATGAAGACAAGGATTATTAATATCTCTCCCTCCCCCATTCCTCATAGGGTCAAGAATACTCACTCCACTCACCTACACCCCTGGCCCTGTATGTGGGTGTTGCTTTCTTTCCACCAACCACAAAATCAGTGAGTAGCTATAACTTCACCTTTTCCCATCATCCTACTCCCACCCAGACCTTTTGTCTCCAATGGCCATGTGCAATGGGGACAAAGGCATCTTTAAAAACTTACAGAAACGTATTATGCTCCATCACCTTGGCCCACATGGGCCACTATAAAGGGACTCTGTGAACAGTGTACTCAGATGAGTGGTCATTATCTTCAGAAAGGCAGGAGCTATAGTAGATCCAGGAACCAAGAAAGCAAGAATGAATGGACCATCAGAATAATGGAACACCAACCCCTTCTCATCTTTGGTTTGAATCCTCAAGATCCAATTTCTCATCAGAATTTTAATGTTGGCCTCATCTGACTCACTTGCCCACCCCTGGGCCAGCTGGCAGTTCTACCAAGCATTGGAATTGAGGAGGATAGTACCTTGGAGGAAGAAGAAAAGAATATTTGTCAGGTAAACCCAACAAATGGCCATTATAGGAAGTTATGCCTTTTGTCATGGTTCTCCATTAGCATCTTCTTGACTATTAAGACAAAAACAAATTACTCAGGACACATACTAAAGGCAGTAGTGAAGATTTTATTCAAGGGATGCTACTACCATGGGATTTTGTAATATGGGAGAGATCTGGCTCAACTCTGAATAGAGCAAGGACAAGTGGAGATTTATAGCCAAAGAGCATGGTGAGAGTCATTGGATGGAAAGTTAAGAGGGAACATCGGGAGTAAGAGTCAGGGGATTCTGGCTCAACCAATGGGACAGGATTATTGCTGAAGGCAGGCCATGGTCATAAAATATTGAAGGTGGGGGGATAAGGAATTTGATCAGGTATCAAGGGCAGAGTAGGAGATTTCTGATAAATTGACTCGGCAGGATTCTTGTTAAAACTGGACTAAACAGGCAGAGTCCAAGGTCAGGGTCTGGGCAGAAAGTGGACTCAGAGGAACCTGACTCAAGTTTGGTCAAGGAGAAAGTCTTTGTCATGCACGCCTCATCATATTTTCTGTAGTCGCACATTTCACTAATTCTTTTATCAAACATTCAGTGAACAAGAAACATTAAAAAAATAACTATAATAGTAACAACAACGGATGTAAGCACTGTAGTAGAGACAAGGGCAATGTGGGAATCCGCCTCATCAGGTGCATGATGCATGATGCCATGACTGAGTTACTGCCACCACTTGACTGAATTGTTGAAATTAAGATGTAGCATAACTCACAACATGCTCTGAGTGGAAGAACATGTGGACTTGCTAGCAAGTCCAAATACTTGCACTGTCCAAATACTGTGGCCAGCAGCCACGTGTGGCTATTGACCACTTGAAAGGTGGCCAGTTCAAACTGAGAAATGCTGTAAATGTAAAATACACACTGGCTTTCAAAGACGTGTTATGACCAAACGTCAGATAGTATCGCAACCCTGAGATTGCAGACATTGCAAGTAATCTACAACCAAGTGGACCCGAGATGGGAGAGATCAACCTGAAAGTCCATGGTGTCAGAACACGGAGGAAGAAATACGTATAATTCTGGAGTGAGTACTGAGGCCAGTCAGGACGACTCTTTTTGCGGTTCTGGTCACGGACAAAGAGAATTCACTGGGGATGACATCTGTGTGCCTCACATTTTCAAAGGAAAATTATCAAAATGCATACAGACCACAGCCATAGGTTAATTATGAGTGAAATGTATTCAGACCTATCCCAGTCCAGTAAAATGTGTCCTGTCATGGCTTAGCCTCTCAATTTTGCTCTTTGGCTTCTCTTGTTCTTGAAATCCCAACACAAATCCCAGCCCTTGCTTGACGACCATGAACTACCTCACTATCAAAGGCCATGCTGATTCATTGAAAACAACTTAATCTTGACTGATGTTTCAGGTGCTGCTCTAGGGGCAGGTGACACAGCAGTGAACAAACAGGTAACAATCTTGCTCTCATGGAGCCTCCGTTGTATTCAGGGGAAAATCCTTTCTTTATCAACATGAATAGACTTCTGATGGGTGTTATTTAGAATTTCAGCTTTTTTTCTTGGAGATATCTCAGGTGATCATCTTGGAGGTGGTTCTTCTGAAAATTCCCTTGGAGGACTGATTCGACCTTCTGAGTCGAAGACAGGAGTAACAGGTTAAGGTGACACTGTCACTCTTGCATTAAGAAAAAGGATCACAATGCTTGAAACACAGATATGCTGTTCAGCTGTCAAAAAGTCCACAAGGCTGCCAAATGCGTGTGGCCAACTAATGGAACCTGTCTTTTGAGGGGTTATCATCCTGAAGAGCAATCCCTCTAGTTAATGATTCTCCTTGAATCATTAACAATTAATGATTAATAACTGTTAATCATTAACAATTAATTAACAAGGCTTGACAATGGCCTTGATTCATGATGTCTAAGTAATTGCACAAATTCAGAAAAATGCACTGGTCTCTTACATTTCCATGATACAATCAAGGATATTGTTGTTCTATTAAAATTTTGTGTATAGAGCGGTAATGTATAGAATTGCTAACTCGTGATGTGGTACAGGTGAGACTAAACTAACGTTGTGCGTCAGCTATACTTACATAAAAAAAGAAAATTTTTGTGTGTGTGTGGAGTCACCTGGTTAACAATTCTATATCAGTGTCCAGGTAACAAGGTAAACATGTAACAATTTATTTATGCTTCTGGGAGTAAGCTGAATTGTGATCAATGAGTCAGCTGGGTTCTGGTAACTACCTATTTATATGGAATAATAGAGATATTAGAGGGTAAAAGCCTTCTGAGGAGGTTGATGATTTATATATTTAATAACATCTTGACAGGTATAAATTGCAATTTGTGAAAACAAATAATAAATTGCAATTTGTGCTTGGTGATAAGATTTTCTCTTTCCCTTGGCAAGTCAACAGGATTAAAAAGTAACTAGAGTGAGCCCATTGTTTTTCTTAAATGTTTACAGAGCTATGAAACTCTCAAGCTTTCTTTACTAGACAGGATAAGATATATTTGGGATAACGTGTAGAATGATTTATATTGCTAAAAGAGGTTACAAAATGAGAAATGTCAGTTTGAAGAAAGCACGTTTTTATAACCAACAGATCAACTAGGCTAGAGATTAAGAAGTGCTGTGCTCAGGGTAAAAAAAAAGTGATAACTTCATTGACTGGTCAAACTTGATCCATATTTCTCCCCCTTTGTTCCACAGACCATCTTCATTAGCACACGGCACTTCCCATAATTGCATTCAGAAAATCAGTTAACAGAACTGGGCTACTAGGATTGCTTTTAAACCCCAAGCCCATCTGCACACCATGCCTGTCATCTTCTGGTAACTGACCACATTCTTGAATCTGCTTGTCACACAAGAGTGGGAAATATTGCTCAGGACCTGCTCTTCCTCCACGATCTTCGGCTCCCTTTCTCCAGTGTTTTTTTGTTTTTTTTTCCTGATGTTTATTTATTTATTTTGAAAGAGAGCACATGAGCAGAGGAGAGGGACAGAGAGAGGGGGAGAGAGAATCTCTCTCAACGTGGGGCTCAATCCCACGACTGTGAGATCATGACCTGAGCCGAAATCAAGAGTCAGATGCTCGGGGCACCTGGGTGGGTCAGTCAGTTAAGTGTCCGACTCTTGGGTTTCGGCTCAGGTCATGATCTCATGGTTCATGAGTTCGAGCCCCACATCAGGTTTAGCGCTGACGGTGCAGAGTCTGCTTGGGATTCTCTCTCTCTGCCCCTCCCCCCCCCTCAAAATAAATAAATTTTAAAAAGGAAAAAGAGTTGGATGCTCAATTGACTGAGACACCCAGGTGCCCCTCCCTTTCCCCACTCTTATCTCACACTTAACAACTTGGCCACGCCAGATAATTTCACCAATTTCCGGTAACCAGACACCATCCCCAGATTATAAAATCGCCAGCTAATGGAAAGAAGAAATGTCCTGCCTTTTCTCCCACCATTCAAGGCAGAGCCAACTTGATGAGCTCACTGAGGACACTGAAGTCCTTTCACAGGACACTTCCAACCCTGTAGGTGCTTGATGGGGTTGCACAGTGGCCGGAGAAGACACAATGGGAATAGGACAAAGCGAGTGGTGGGTTTCAGCTTCACGGGAACGGATCCCACAGCTATTTGTATTCCTATCTCTCCGCTGTAAACCCAGGTCATAGCACAGTGCCTGGAGCAGAGTAGCGTAAGCTCTCCAACACTGATAACTGTTGCTATTTATACCACTAAAATTCCCTCCACAAAGGGCTAAATGTCACAGCTGCCCCCAGGTCTCCACACTGTGCTGCAGCCAGGCCCACTGGACTTCATGCAATGAAGAATAATACTAGTAGATTAAAGATGGCGAGACCACCATCTTAACAGGACCAAAACCACAGGTGCCATATTGTATTGCCAGACTTGTGGTCTTACCAATGACTGGGTGTTCACTTCTCTTATTAAGAGGCTAGCTCCCCAGATCTCCCTCTTCAACTCTTTGAACCTATGTCTGGACTCTGACACTAGCACCCCATTTACAATCACATTGAATCTCTTAACATCACAGAAGAAATCTCATCAGATACAAAAAAAAATGTTACTTATCCTCCTTGTTTAAAATTTAATGCATTCTCTCCCTCCCCCTCTCTCTCTGCCCCCACTCTCTCTCATACACACACGCTCACAAAGTCAAAAACAATAACAAGGGATTTCCCAATATAACTAAGTCACTGTGAGCTTAAGCGCAACAAAGTCACTATGCCTGTTACTGCTCCATAGCTCACTGCCCCCTACTCTGCCCCCAAGCACGATCTGTGACTGAAACAGAACCCCCGGTGGCAACTTCCACCCTCCCTCTGCAAAGGCTGTCATCAGCACATTCTTGTCCCTGCCTCCACTCCTACTGGCTGGATTTGCCCTAGTGCTCTGCCCTCTCTTAGAGGCTTTCCATTCTCCCCAAGGGGAAGAGGACCATGACATCTCACCAGTGGTTGTGCCTCATATACTGTGGTGGTCAGCCCCAGTAAGAGATTGGGAACCAAAGGACCTGCATCTGGTTACGGAAAAAAAACGAACTCTGGGGTTTGGGACACATGACACCATCAGGTAGAATTTAGACGGTTAAGGAATTACCTGAGGTTTCACATCTGGGTCGCAGCGACCCAAGAGGACACCAAGAACAGTGCTAGCTCCCAGAACAGTGCTCTTTAAGTCACTTACAGCACCATACCTCTCAGGCTTTGGGAGTGGCACTTTTCCCAACCCCAGAGTCCTGATTCAAATGCGGCACTTTAGGCTCTGAGAGATGCTCACTTCCGAATCACCACTGGCTGGAAGTAATGGCTGGCAGAGGATTCCCAAAGACCTTCCCTTCGGGGTTACCCTTGCATCAAACTCCAAAGGGTGGAAGATGTGGGACTTTCCCATTGGCCTCTAGCACCAACACCCAAATGGACTTCGGAAGTGCTTTTTTACACCCGCTTACCTTACAACATCCCACTGTGATTACTCTAGAATTCATTCCATGGGTTGTTGTTTTGTTTTTTTTTTTCCTGCACTGATTATTATAGACTGAATTGTGTCCCCCAGGTCATATGTAGCATTCCTAATCCCCTAGATGTCTGCTTTTGGAGATAGGGCCTATATGGATGTGATAATGGTTAAATGAGGACCTAAGGATCCTGAACTGCTAGCACTGGTGTCCTCACAAGAAGGGGGAGAGACACCGTGGCTCTCTCTGCCCACCTTGCCTGTGAGTGCCCACAGAGAAGAGGCCACCTGAGCACGTGGTGAAAAGATAGCTATCTACCAGCCAAGCAGAGAAGGCTCGCCAGAACCCAGCCTTGCTGGCACGTTGATCTTGGACTTCTAACCTCCAGAACTGAGGGAGGGGGGGGAGGATCTTAAGCAGGCTCCACACTCTGCGTGGAGCCCTACATGGGGCTCAATCCCACGACCCTGGGATCAGGACCCAAGCCTAAATTGGCTACACCGACTGAGCCACTCATGTCCCTCTTTTTTTTTTTTTTTTTTTTTTTTGAGAGAGAATTTGCAAAAGAAAAGTGATCAAGACTTTAACATTGGTATAATTAAAATAATCATAGGGATAAGCAAGAATTTCTCATCATGAAATGAGAGCAAGCGGTTAGGAAAAGAATTAACCGAGATCTCGGGAATCCAAACAGCTACTGAAATAAGAAGAGATGGACTGAACAGCAGAACAGACACTGCTCAAAACCAAACCAGAGAGATGGGATATCAAGCTAAGGAATTCTTCCAGAAGGCAACACAAAGCATAAAAAGACAAAAGCTATGGTTGGCAGGTAAAGAATTACGAAAATCAGATCTAACAGTTCCAGCAGACGTCCCATTGGTTTGGTTGCCATCTTCCCTTCTTTTCAGCCGAAAGTAAAGGACTTCAGCGGTTGGGCTTTCTCGCAGTAATTGTTAGCTTCGGGCTCCTAGTCTCAAATGCTGGTTTGGGCTCCGATTTTCCCCCGGGATTCCCCTACCAGCACCTGTAACTTCCTCAGGCTCCCCAGGCAGCCCAGGACTAGCAGCAGCTTCAATGCCACCCAGTCGCCAGCACTGTGCCTCCCCAACCAACACTTAGGCACACGCAGCCCATCCAGCGCCGGTTCGAGACGACGCTCCCGGACTTGAGTGACTCCAGGTGCCAATCGAGCGATGAGAAAGCTCCCGAGCTTCTGGACGCCCGGTGGGGAGGCCGAGATGCTGAGCGCGGTGACTGTACCTGCCCCGCAGCCTCGACCCACCGCGCAGACCCCGCCCCTTCGCCCCGGCCACGCCCCCTCCGAGCGCGGGGCCTTGGTGGGAGTTGTGGTCTCGCGCGACCGCGAGGGGCCTCCCGCCGGAAGGCGGGGCAGGGGGCCGGCAGAACCCGGGAACTACAGCTGCGGAGGCCGCTCCGCCTCCCTGGGACTTCGGGCTCCACGGCGGCAAATGAGGTAGGACCACGAGGGCCTCCAAAACAAGAGGAGGTGCGCGCGGGGAGTCCTTCTCTCGGCCGGCAGCCCTCTCCCCGGGTCCCTCCTTGCGCACTGCCGTCAGCGACCCCACAGGCTCGAAATTGAGCCCCTCTCCTGCCCCGCCCCGGCGCATCCCCCGGGGCCCCAGATTTGGCCCCGACCTTCCAAAGTGGGGCTCTTCTCCTCCCAGTGTTGTTTTGTGGCCTCTTACCTCCAGGCGCTTACCAGCTGCACCCCGACGGGGCTGAGAACTTTCTCCAGGTGGTGCTGTGACAACTAGGGCTCATCATCTTTGTTTTCTCGCTCAGAGATCATTGTTCTTTGTTGGATTAATGGTTAATTGAAACCCATTGTTTCATCTATGTTGTCTGTTTAGGGGCTTGTTTAGGCTGGACAATGAATCAAGTCCATATCACTGTATCCTTGCTAGAAACAGAAACTAAGGGTGTTTTCTTCCTTTGTTTTTAAAAAAAAAAAATATATATATATATATATATACTGTCTGAAACATTTTATGAAATCAACAAATCAGGATTCCAGAAAAACAGAGTGCACCAGAATTCATTCCTGCTGACGAAACGATCCATTTAACTCTTCACTATATCCTTGAGATTGAGGCTGATAATATCTAAGTTTGTGCCTGACACGGAAGTCTACACAGACAGGGTGGCAATATTATTCAAACCCCAAACTAGGATGTTTGGACTATGATTTTTCAGCTTACAGTGAATAATTCATAGGAAGAGGCCTGCTCAGACACTACTGTGGATACACATTTAGTAAACTGACTCTGGTAGAAAATAGAGAAAACAGGGGCGCCTGGGTGGCTCAGTCGGTTAAGTGTCCGACTTCGGCTGAGGTCACGACCTCACGGTTAGTGAGTTTGAGTCCCCAGTCAGGTGAGCCCCTCTTCTCTCTCTCCCTCTCTCTCTGCCCCTAGTTCACTTGCCCCCTCTATCTCTTTCAAAATAAATTAAGAAAGAAAGAAAGAAAGAAAGAGAAAAATAAAATAGAGAAAACATAGTTTTGAACGAAAGAAAAAAGAAAGAAAATAGAGAAAACATAAAAATTGACAGTTCACATCACGATGTTATTTTCTTTTTAGAATCCTGTCCTTCGAATCGATAATCTTTCACTACAGATTCAGGTTACTTTTGTATCACTGAAGCACATATTCTACAAAAACAAGAAGAAGAAAAAGTTTATCATGTAAAACCAGATTATATTACAATTAAAGAAATAATGCTGAAGAGTAGATGGGCTCTTCAGAAGGAACAAGATGAAACATACATGTGTCTAGTCCTTAATTTCCAATCCCAATACCTATTGTAAAGCATTCATAATCCAAGTAATATTAATTTCTGTGATTCTAAAATTTCATCCTAAAAAGATGTCATCATGTAACCCATCATACTTAACACTTTCAACGGTACTAACAGGTTGCTGGCTGGGATTTAGGGTCCTCTTCAGTTGGGCCCCTCCTCTTCTTTCTAACCTTTTCTCCCTTAATAATCTTTAAGAAAATGTTCTCTCATTATTGTTTGCTTTCTCACTGTATGACTCTCTACACCGTCTCCTTGTCTGCTCCCACCTCTGCTCACCCCAACTCCCATCCAGTCATTCAAAGGCCAACGAGAGTTTCGGCTCTTGTTGGTTTTGTGAACTTTACAACTCGGAAGGATCTCTTTCTCTCGTATTTCTGTCTCTACTGAACGTGATAGCACTTACTCTCTGTATCAGTCATTTGACGATCTATTATCCAGCTCTAGACACTTCTATCTCACTATATATGTCTTATCAAGAATAAGTAAATTTTTTGAGGTAAGGGATATACCTTTTTAGGGAAGTGATACTTCAATTTTGAAATTATCATTCACATTATAGACAAAAAGATTTGCTAATTAATTAGTTGGGGCATAAAAGGTTCTAATTTAAATTACTGTATTTTTAGAGAAGGCCAACATTTTCTAACCACTGACCCCATAGTGTATGGCCTTCCATCATTAATGAAGGTTTTGATAACAAGAAACATCACTAGTAACTTTTGATTATGGGAAATAAGCTGAATTACACTTGGGAGACCACAACGAGTGCCCTGGGTAGTCCAAAGGGGCCTGAGGGCTCATGGGGAAAAGCAACACCCCAAAGAGGAGCTGGAAGCTATGGGAACAATGGAGAAGGCCTGGAATGCGTTTTGCAGAAAGCTGTCTCCTGCTGGGTGTGAGCTGATGACTCTTCTAGCTGCTCAAGTGATGCCAAAAATCATTGTCGTGGTCCTCCATCCCTGGGAAGATTCACTGCCTTCGATGGGGAGCAACAAGGTTGTTCTGGAGGTGAAATGCCCAGTGACTGATCCTCAATGCTATGTCAAGTTTCAAAGAAAGAAGTGGTTACTGTAAGACGCCGGGTTTCACCTCTGTCCCAGCTGCTTTAGTTGTGGTTCCTACCCAAGTTTTGGATCTTCCTCCTTCACCAACTTCTTCCCTCCAACCTAATTCTCAAGAATTCAAGGTTGCTCAGCTCCCTTGCAACACCCTGGTGCCGGCCTCAGGCAGGGGTCCCTCAGACAAAGGCAGAGCGCCTCTCAGCACCTGCTGCTCTCCTCTCCCAGTGGTTTTTCCACGAGGGGTCTTATCTCTTTTCTAGATCTTCTAGCAGGATGTGCGCACTTCCCATCTGCCCCTGTTGCCAGACCAACCCTTATCTGCAGGGTCAGACCCATCTGGCTTTTTGTCTGTTCTCCTCTCCGTGGATAGTTTGTCATAAACATTGTGGCCTGCTTCTGCCAGGACTTTACCCCTGAGCTATCAAAACCCATTCCTTGTGCCAGGGAAGCCTATGAAACATTTCTGATGAGTGAACCAGGAACCCAAAATAGATTACATTGACCCTGAATGTTCTGTCCCAAATGAAAAATATTTAATTTTCTGAGGAGCCCAAAGATCTCTGAGAAGTGAAATTTCAGACTCTGCCTCCTAGTGGCATACATGAACATTCACCCCGATTCTGTGTTTGTCAATTTCCCTACTCTTCCGGTTAGTAGTTCTCTACCCCAGAAAGCCCACTCTCCACCCTTTCCTCTCCGAAAGGCCATTGCTCACAGAATCTGTACATGGCACATGGCGCCTGATGGCACTGGCTGCCCTCTGCACCTTGTGTGTAACTGCTGTGGAATGTCAGGAAGGGAAGGATACCTGGCAGGTCTCTTGTTCTAAGAGTTAAGGTAGTTTGGGGCACATACTAAACAATAATCGGTGTCTTGGTTTTTCCAGATGTTCACCCTTTCTAAATTATTCTATGACTATAATTTGTTGGTTCCAGGATTTGTCTCCCCACCCCCCAATTTTAATACCCCTTAAGGCCGCATGCATCTTGTACTTCACAATGTCATAGTTCAACTGACAGTGTTTCCCTTTCCTAGCAGTACGTAAAACATAGTGCATCTTACCATTGATAAGAGCTAAGATTCAATGAAATACTCTATTACGATTATGATTCTGCACTCCCACAGTGTAGTATCTCAATTCGTCAATGTAGTATACAAACCATCTCACCCCTAAGTTCATGCTCTGGGCTTAGCCGCAGTCACCAACCTCCCCCTCCAACCCATCCCCCCCCCACCAGATGCTGTGACCCGTTGTCCAGAACTTGCGGTCGTTTCGCAGATGCACTGTGCTGCCTCCTGGCACGTTCGTACTCCTTCTTTCGGGTGGCATTCACGCATCACCTCCCCTGAAAATCTGTTGCTAACTTAGTGGCTCCCACCAGCTCCATCCCTTGGCAGCCTTTCAACTCCCTCTGTTAAAGAGCTTGTCACACTGCACTGTGGACATGCCGGTCTTCCCCTGAGAAGAGGAAGGAGCAGTGAGGGCCCTGAGCATTTTCAGCTCCAGTCGGAGCCCCATGCCTGGCTCTCAGGAAATGCTGGGTGCTGGTGACAAAGGGTGGTTATGCTCCGGCTTCAGTGGGCCCTTTGCCCACCACGGGTGGTTCATTCAGTTGACTTAGCACAGGGTCTGGGTCAATAAACAGTCGGTGTTATTACTGCTGTTGTTCTAGGGTTTTTTCCCTCAAAATTTCCCAGGTCTTTCCCCAAAATTTCCACACCCAGAGTGGAGCCTGATGCAGTGCTCGATCCCACAAACCATGAGATCATGACCTGAGCTGAAATCAAGAGTTGGACACTCAACTGACTGAGCCACCCAGGTGCCCTACATTACTTTATTTCAGGCCTCAACCACTTCTTGATCAGATCAGGTGAAAACATTTTCCTTGCTGCACCCTCTATATATTCTATTCCTAGTAATTTATAATTTACATGATCTTACTGTATCAAATAGTTCCATCTTCTAAAAATCTAATTTTGATCTTGTCATTCGCCCTTCTTAGAACCATGTTATACCTTTAGTAGCAAACTTGAAATCTTGGCCATTGGTTTTTATTTTGATTTAGGTTTGGGGTTTTTTTGGGGGGGGGGGCAGGGGCATGGTAACTTTAAAAATCCCTCCAGCCCTTGGCTCTGTCTACCTGACTGCTTTCATCTGCTTCTGCAATAAAATTGTTCTGCTAGCAAAAACTATCATTGTCAGTGGCTCCCCCTACTGAACATTCCATTAGTAGAATTTTGTTTTCTTTTTGCTATGTTAAATTTGTAACAGCAAGGAGACGTTTCAGTAGAGAGGTTTCACAGATAACTTTCTCTAACTGTGGGAATTTTACAAGATTTTTTCAAGACACTGATAATTATTATAACTTTACGTAACTCATTGTTACTGTACTCTTAACTGGCCAAACATTTGTTGGCACACAAGAAAGAGTAACATGGTTCTACAGACATTCCAGTACAGGGTCCCTTGGTCTAGAGGCCTAGATTCTAGCTCATCACTGTACAAGGCATGAGGCCTGTTAGTGATTTTATTTCCTCCTCTGCAAAATGGGCCCCCAGGTCCTTTCCACCCGAATAAATAATGTGGTAATTCTCTGAGTGAGTTACACTTTTTGTTTAAATAGTCAACTGTCTTTTAAAAGGACGTCAATCATTTTTTTAAATCCCATATATTAACTCCCATCCTGAAAATTTGTCATTTTGATCCTCTCTGCTGAATAAAATATTCTAAAACTTCAGGGGTGTCTCGGTGGCTCAGTCCATTAAGCATCCGACTTCGGCTCAGGTCATGATCTCATAGTTTGTGAGTTCAAGCCCCGTGTCCATCTCTGTACTGAAAGCTCAGAGCCTGGAATGTGCTTTGGCTTCTGTGTCTCCCTCTGTCTCTCTCCCCTTCCCCCACTTATGCTCACGCTCTCTCTCTCTCAAAAATAAATACACATTAAAAATATATATATTCTAAAACTTCAATTGTTTGCAGGTGTTTGCAGTGTAAACATTCTATATGTATTTTTAAAAAAATAAATTTACCAGCTTCATTTACTATGGCAATACCAAGAGGCCTTAGTGAAAATCTCAGAAATGTCAAAGAGTACCATTTTCTTTTTTTTTAATTTTTTTTTTCAACGTTTTTTATTTATTTTTGGGACAGAGAGAGACAGAGCATGAACGGGGGAGGGGCAGAGAGAGAGGGAGACACAGAATCGGAAACAGGCTCCAGGCTCCGAGCCATCAGCCCAGAGCCTGACGCGGGGCTCGAACTCACGGACCGCGAGATCGTGACCTGGCTGAAGTCGGACGCTTAACCGACTGCGCCACCCAGGCGCCCCAAGAGTACCATTTTCTATTCATCAAATGGTTACTGAGTCTCCACTAAGTGCCAGGGTGTCAGAGAGTGAGAGCTGACAGGGATGTAGCATTTTCCCATCTTCTGCTACCATATTCATTTCTTCATTACTCAGAGGGGTCTTCTTTGTATTATCTGATCTTTTAAAAATCATAAATTTAAATTTAATTTCAGCTTTCATTCCCCTTCATTCCCCACAACGCTTATAAACCTAGAAATACTGGATAGACAGCAATTTTGTTCCATTTCTTAAGAGCTCATAGATGGCAATTTTAAATGTTATATGTTTGAGTTTTCATTACTATTTGTTTATGTTACTTCTGCTTTGAACAGATAAACAATTGTTAATGACAGTGTGAACTTCTTACAAGTGTACAACCAAAAATCCCCAAGTACACATTACTCAAGCTTTTTGTCCTCATTTAAATATTATTTCTCTCTTGATATGCATTCTTGTTTTGTATGGTCTTGCATAATAAAGATCTTTTTTAAAAAATAGACTTTAATTTTTGGAGTTTGGGGTTCACAGTAATTGAGCAGAAGGTAGGGATTTTCCATTTATTCCCATTCTCCACATTTACACAGCCTTCTCCACTACCAACATCCTGCACCACAGTGATACATCTGTCACATTCACTGACCCTACACTGATACATCATTGTCACCCAAGGTCCACAGCTTACATTAGAGTTCACTCTTGGTATTGTAAATTGTATGTGTTTTGACAAATGTGTAGTGATATGTATCTACTATTACAGTATCATACAGAATAGTGTCGCTGCCCTAAAAATCCTCTGTGCTCTGCCTATCCATCCTTCTCTTCCCTAACCACTACAAACCACTGCTCTTTTTACTGTCTCCACAGTTCTGCCCTTTCCAGAAGGTCATATGGTTGGAGTCATACAGCATCTTCTTCAGATTGACTTCTTTGACTTATTAATATGAATTTTAAGTTTCTTCCATGTCTCTTCATTGCTTGGTAGCCATTTCTTTTTATTGCTGAATAATATCCCACTGTCTAGATGGACCACAGTTCATTTATCCATTTTCTCACCAAAGGACATCTTGGTTGCTTCCAACTTTCAGCAATTATGAGTAAAGCAATTATAAACATCTGTGTGCAGATTTTTGCATGCATATAGTTTTCAACTCTTGAATAAGTACCAAGGAACACAACTGCTGGATCATATGGTAAGAGTATGTTCAGTTTTATAAGAAACTGCCTAACTGTCTTCCAAAGTGGCTGTACCATTTTGTGTTCTCGCCAGCAACAGATGGGAGTTTCTCTTGTTCCACATCATCAACAGCATTTTATGTTGTCAGTGTTTTGGATTTTTGTCATTCTAATAGATGTATTATTGTTATGGGTGTAATTGTAATTTACAGTTCCCTCATGACACACAATGTGGAGCATCAGAGCATCTTTTCATATGCTTATTTCCATCTCTATATCTTTTTCAGTGAGGTATCTGTTCAAGTCCTTTGCCAGCTTTTAAATCAGGTTGTTCATTTTCTTATGGTTGAGTTTTAATAGCTCTTTGTATATTTTGAATAATAGTCCTCTATAAGATATGTCTTTTGCAATTATTCTTCTCCCAGTAAGTGGCTTGTGTTCTTTCTCTTGACAGTGTCTTTTGCAGAGCAGAAGTTCTTAGTTTTAGTGAAGTCCAGCTTATCAATTTTTTCTTTCATGGATCATGCCTTTGG
Source organism: Panthera uncia (assembly GCF_023721935.1). Taxonomy (NCBI): domain Eukaryota; kingdom Metazoa; phylum Chordata; class Mammalia; order Carnivora; family Felidae; genus Panthera; species Panthera uncia. Next base: position 11,947,317 of record NC_064818.1, on the reverse strand, counting down.
TGTTGTATCTAAAAAGCCATTGCCATACCCCAGGTCCTTTTGGTTTTCTCCAGTGTTGCCACCTGTCTTAGAATTGTGCATTTACATTTAGGTATATAATCCATTTTGAGTTAATTTTGAAGGGTGTAAGATCTCTGTCTAGATTCTTTTTTTTTCTTTTTTTCTTTTTTTTTTTTCTTTTCTTTTTGGTATATGCATGTCCAGTTGTTCCAGCACCATTTGTTGAAAAGAATATTTTTGCTCCTTTGTCAAAGATCAGTTGACTATATGACTATATTCATGTGGGTCTATTGATGGGCTCTTTATTCTGTTTAATTGATGTGTTTGTCTCTTCTTTTGCCAATCCTACTGTCTTGATTACTGTAGTTTTACAGTAAGTCTTGAAGTTGATTTTTGCCAATTTGACTTCGCTGTTCTCCTTCAGTATTGTGTTGGCTATACTGAGTCTTTGACCTCTTCATCTAAAATAAAGAATCAATATGGTGATATCCACAAAATAACTTTCTGGAACTTTTATTGGGATTCTGTTGCATCTATAGATCAAATTGAGAATAGCTGACATCTTGACAATATTGAGTCTTCCTATCCATGAACATGGAATATCTCTCCACTTACCTAGTTATTCTCTGATTATTTTCATTTGGGTTTTACAATTTACCTCCCATAGATTTTATACATATTTTGTTACATTTATAACTAAGTATTTCATTTTTGGAGGTGCTAATGCAAAAGGTATTGTATTTGTAATTTCTAATTCCAATTATTCATTGCTCGTATACAGAAAAGTGATTGACTTTTGTGTTTTAACCTTGTATCCTACAACCTTGCAATGATTGCTTATTGGTTCCAGGAGTTTTTTGACAATTTTTTTTCCTAAATAAATTATCATGTCATCTGCAAACAGACAGTTTTATTTCTTCCTTCCCAATCAGTATATTTTAATTTCCTTTTCTTGTCTTATTGCATTAGCTAAAACTTCCAATATGATGTTGACAAGGAGTGTTGAGAAGGGACATCCTTATCTTGTGCCTGATCTTAGCAGCAAAACTTACAGTTTCTCACCATTAAGTATTGTTTTTTATACGTGTTCTTTATCAAGAATTCTGCTGTACTTGAATAAAATAGTTGATAGATGTAGATTATGTCCACTTGATTAATGGTGCTATTGAATTCAACTGTGTCCTTACTGGTTCTCTACTGGATCTGCCCATCTCTGACAGAGGATGTGGAATTCTCCAACTGTAATAATGAATTCATCTATTTCTCCTTATACTCTAGCAGTTTTTTGCCTCATGCATCATTAGACACATACACATTAAGAGTTGTTAAGTCTTCCTGGAAAATTGATCCCTTTATTATTATGTAATTCTCTCTGATAACTTTCTTTGCTCTGGAGTCTGCTCTGTCAGAAATTAATACAGCTACTTCTGCATTCTTTTTATCAGTGTTAACATGGTATATATCTCTCCATTCCATTACTTTTAATCTATGTATGTTTCTTTATGTTTAAAATAAGTTTCCGGTTAGAAACTTATTTTATATATATTTATTTTTATTTATATGTTTACTTTTATTTTATATATGTTTATATATATGTTAGACAACATATAGTTGAATCTTGTTTTTTGATCCACTCTGACAATCTCTTTTAGTTGGTGTATTTAGACCATTAACCTTTAAATTTTTTTTTTTTCAACCTTTTTTATTTATTTTTGGGACAGAGAGAGACAGAGCATGAACGGGGGAGGGGCAGAGAGAGAGGGAGACACAGAATCGGAAACAGGCTCCAGGCTCCGAGCCATCAGCCCAGAGCCTGACGCGGGGCTCGAACTCACGGACCGCGAGATCGTGACCTGGCTGAAGTCGGACGCTTAACCGACTGCGCCACCCAGGCGCCCCTAGACCATTAACCTTTAAAGTGATTATTTGATATCGTTGTACTTTTAAAAAAATTTTTTAAATGTTTATTTTTGAGAGGTGGGGGAGGGGCAGAGAGAGAGGGAGACAAATAATCTGAAGTAGGCTCCAGGTTCTGAGCTATCAGCACAGAGCCCAACACAGGGCTTGAACCCACGAACTGTGAGATCATGACCTGAGCTGAAGTTGGATGTTTAACCCACTGAGCCACCCAGGTGCCGTGATATTTTTATGCTGGTATCTCCTGTATTTGTCACTATTTTCCATTTGTTGCCTTTCTTCTTTGTTCCTGTTTTTATCTTCCTCTGCCTTTTGTAGTTTTAATTGAGCATTTTATGTGATTACATTTTCTCTTCCTTCTTAGCATAGCAATTATATTACTTTTTCTGAAAACTTTTTTTAGTGGTTGTCCTAGAGTTTGCAATATAATAACTAATACAAGCCACTTACTTTCAAATAGTGCACATAAGTATCTTATAATAATAAAATAATCCTAATTCCTTCCACACATCCTTGTATCATTGCTGTCACTCATTTCACTTATACAACAAGCATACATAAACCTGTATGTGTACATAAGCATACATAATTGAATACATTGTTGCTCTTGTTATTTTGAACAACTTGTTATTAGTTAGATCAATTAAAAATAAGAAAAATAAGTTTTTATTTTACCTTCACATATTGCTTGCCTGATGTTCTCCCTTTTTTTATGTGGATCTGAGTTTTTGATCTATATTATTTTCCTTTTCTCTAAAGAACTTCTTTTAATATTTCTTGTAAGGCAGGTCTACTGGTAATAAATTTCCTTAATTTTTGTTTACTTGAGAAACTCTTTACTTCTCTTTCAATTTTGAAGAATAAGTGTGCAGGGTGCAGAATTCTAGGTTACATATTGCACTCCACTGTCTTCTTTATTTCGCTGTTTTTTTGGTTTTTTTTTTTTTGTTTTTTTTTTAAAGTAGGCTCCATGCCCAACATGAGGCTCGAATTCATGACCCTGAGATCAAGAGTCACAGGCTCTACTGATTGAGCCAGCCAGGCGCCCTCCACTATCTTCTTGCTTGCATAGTTTCTGAGCAAAAGTTGGATGCAATTCTTAATTTTATTCCTCTACAGATAAGGTGTTTTTATTCTCTGACTTATTTTTTCTTTGTCATTGCTTTTCTGAAGTTTGAATATAATATGCTTAGGTATACTTTTTGTTTGTTTGTTTTGGTATTTGTTTTTGGCATTTATCCTGCTTGGTGTTCTCTGAGATTCCTGGATCTGTGGGGTGGTATCTGACATTAATGTAGGAATTTTCTCAGTTATGATCACTTCATATATTTCTTTTGTTCCTTTTTCTCTTTCTTCTCCTTCTGATATTCCATTACATGTGTGTTAAAACTTTTTCAGCTATTTTTTGGTTCCTGAATATTTTGTTTTAGGGTTTCTTTCTTTCTTTCTTTCTTTCTTTCTTTCTTTCTTTTTCTGTCTTCTTTCCCTTTTCCATTTTGGAATTTTCTACTGACTTATCTTGAAACTCTGAGTTTTTCTCCTCAGCCAAATTCCATCTGCTAATGAGCCAATCAAAAGCATTCTTCATTTCTGTTAGTGGTTTGGTGTTTCGTGTTTTTTTTTTTGTTTTTTTTTTTTAATTTCTAGCATTTAAAAAGTTTTTTTCAGAGAATTTACATCTCCTTGATTAAATTGTCAACGTGTTCTTGCGTGCCGTCTACTTTATCCATTAGAGCCCACAACATATTCATCGTAGTTTTCAGTTTTCTGGTTGATCATTCCCAAATCCTTGCCCTATCTGAGGTGAGGCTGGTTCTCCTACTTGTTCTCTTTCTTCAGACTGTGTTGTTTGCCTTGTTAGTATGCTATGTCATTTTTTTTCTTGATAGCCAGACATGAAGGACTAGGTAAAAGGGACTGCAGTCCATAGGCCTTCAGTACATGCCCTTCAGTAATGTGGTGGTGAGTGTGGGGGAGAGGAAGCACTCTGCAGTCCTGTTATTTGCTGTCGGTCTTGCAGTAACTCTGTGCCTCTGGACTGCCAACTTCACAAATGCTTCTCAGTCCGCTCTCCCCCCTAGAAGAGACAAAATTGCTAGAGAGGGTTGGAGTTGGGTATCTCCTTTCCCCACGTGGAGGGTTAGAGCCAGCTGAAATTGGACATTTCCTTCCTCCGAGTTGGCTAGGCTGTGATAAAACCCCCATAGTTTAGGCTCTGGAGGGCTTGTTCAGAATAGATTTCTAGGAGTATTTCAAAATGATTCCTTTTCTCCTCTTGGTGCTGATATTCACGGTGAGAACCTGGTCAGACTCCTGGAGGTAAACTTCGTAAACGTGTGTGGTTGCCCCTGGAGTTTTTATTTCTCAGAAGTCCACGCTGAGCCTTCAGTAATTCATCGATTACAGTTCTCATTTTCCTGTCTTGGTACTAGTTCCGCTGAAGGTCTCTGCTGTTGGTTTCTGTTCTGGTGGATTGTAATCCTCTGTACTTGATTCCCCCGGATACGAAAGCAGTGGACCCCACTGTGACCCCACTTCTCTGATGGATCCAAGGAGGGCTGTTGACTTTGCAGTTGGTTGAGCTTTTTACTTGTTGTCAGGGAGGAGTGATGACTTTCAGGCTGCATGCTGGCCATTATAAAGTTTTCAGTATTTGAAAGCAAAACAATGATTTTATTGTTTTATCAGTATACTTTTGTGATCCATCATTCGTGTATCCTAAATCAACCACTCTACTATCATTGCACATTTAGGTACTACTACTTTTCCTTTATTTCTTAGTTATACTTAAGCTAAAGTGACTATTTTTGTGCACTTAAAATTCTTCTTCTCTAGATTATTTTCTTCTTATACCCAAATTCACATCCATAATTCTCAATCCCATACTCTGTTGAGAACATGACTAGGGCACCTGAGTGGCTCAGTTGGTTAAGCATCCAGCTCTTGGTTTCAGCTTGGCTTATGGTCTCCCAGTTCATGGGTTCAAGCTCCACATCAGGCTCTGTGCTGACAGTGCAGAGCCTGCTGGGGATTCTCTCTCTCTTCTCTCTTTGCCCCTTCCCCCCTCACTCTCTGTCGAAATAAATACATTTTATTAAAAGAAGAAAAAAGCTTTAAAAAAAACCATGACTTTAGTATTCATAATTGGTTGGATCGTTTGGCTGGGGGAGGAGGTGGGGGAGGAAAGGGATGAGGATTAGACCTCTTTCCATACCTTCAAGTCTTCACCCTGACTGCAATGGAAAATGTCGGAGTATCATAAGAAGTTGCCCGTCAAAACAGATAAAGTGACAATCCCTCCTCTCAACAAAAGAATAAGGAGTCCTAAAGCTGAGAGAGCTTTTATCAAAATACTGGTGATGGGCATTTCCAAAATGCAAGTTTTTTTTTTAATGTTTTTATTTTGGGGGCGTGCAAAGGATCTGAAGCGGGCTGTGTACTGAGAGCAGAGAGTCCAACGTGGGGCTTGACCTCACCAACCGTGAGATCACGACCTGAGCCAAAGTTGGACGCTTACCCGACTGAGCCACCCAGGCGCCCCTAAAATGCAAGTGCTTAATGATCACGAAAGAAAGATCAACGGAATTCTGTTAACCTATAAGAAATGATATTCCTCAATGTGCAGCTTAGACCTCCCCTTCTGTCTCAACTGAATTAAACTGACCTCCATGCCAGTTGCACCAACTGTAACTTAACTGATAAGAAAAGTACAAGCGTCTTCCACAGAAACCGCAATGTTCCAGATGTTGGTTTGAGATTGTTCACGCACACGTCCTGTGTACTTGTGCTTGCCTTTGGTGCCCTCTGCCTATCTCCTGGTGCACTCCTTTGCTCCTCTTCATTATTTCCTCTCTTCCTAGTGCTCCCATGTTCCCCAGAGAAAACCTGATTGGATAAAAATAATTGTTCATGGCATGAAACTATTTGCATTAAAACTTTTTTTTTTTTAACATTTATTCATTTTTGAGAGTGAGGGAGACAGAGTGTGAGTGGGGGAGGGGCAGAGAGAGTGGGAGACACACAATCTGAAGCAGGCTCCAGGCTCTGAGCTGTCAGCATGGAGCCTGACAGGATTCGAACCCACGGACCGTGAGATCATGACTTCAGCGGAAGTCGGATGCTTAACCGACTGAGCCACCCGGGCGTCCCTGAATCTTAAAAGAGATCAAAATATTGTGACACAAAGGAATGAAATGCTAATGGTGTAATCTCAGATAGGAAATGTCTCAAATGATTTCAAATATGCTAACCACCACTTAGTCTGTAAAATAGATTTAAAAAATCAATGGTTACTTTCATATTCATTTCACAGTCTGCAATGTCGAACAATTCAAAGTCTGGAAAAGGAGGAGAATGACGGATAGTTTTTCAAGTGACTGAATCTTTGCAAACAGATCAGTCCGGGAGACAATGTTTATGGGGGGGTGAGGCAAGTCAAGACTGATTTTGTTAAGCAGACACCTTTATAAAATTATTTCCAAATTTCCTATATAAAATTTTTTAAATAATATATACATAAATAAATATTTACATATAAAGTTAGAACACTACCAAAAAAGCTGAAGCCTCTGTAAGCATTAATCTCTTCCAGCCCTGGTCCTTTCCCTGTTGCCCAGAGATAGCCCTTATTAGACACTGTTATGAGTTTGGCAAGTATCCATCCTTAAAAAAAAAAACAAAATGAAACAGCTTTATTGAGGTATAATTATACAACCAACTACACATATTTAAACTGTTCAGTTGGATAACTTTTGACATAATGTATACATTTATGAAGTCTTTACCCCAAACTCTATGTGGTGAACCTATCCACCTCTCAAGTTTACTCATTTCTCTTTGTGATCATTCTTCCCTCCCCATCCTCAATCACAGGCACCCAAAGATCAGCTTTCTATCACTAGAGATGAGTTTGCATTTCAATAGGTTTATATACATGGAGTCATACATTAAGTACTCCTCCTTTTTTCTGGCCTCTGTCACTCAGCATAACTATTTTGAGATTCATCCATGTTGTTAGTGATAATAGTTCATTCCTTTTTTTTCTTAAGTTTATTTATCTTGAAAGAGAGACAGAAAGAGTGGGGGGGGGGGAGGGGCAGAGAGAGAAGGAGAGAGAGAGAATCCCAAGCAGGCTCTGCACTGACAGTGCACAGAGCCCCCACATGGGGCTTGATCTCAACCGGTGAGATCATGACCTGGGCTGAAACCAAGAGCAGGATGCTTAACCAACTGAGCCACCCAGATGCCCCAGTTCATTCCTTTTATTACCGAGTAGGCTTCCATGCTAAAGGTATACCTCAGTATTTTTACCCATTCGCCCATTGATGGACATCTGGGCTGTTTCCAATTTGGAGTTATTACAAATAAAGTTGCACTGAACTGTGCACCAGTCTTTGGACATGAGATTTTAAAACACGTGGGTAAAGATGTAGAATAGCAAGATCATGTTGTAGGTATACATTTACATTTTTAAGAAACCGCCAAGTGGTTTTCCAAACAGGTTGTACTCCTTAACACTGCAACCACCAGGGCATGGGAATCCCAGCTCCTCCATATCCTTGCCAACATCTGGTATGGTCAGTCTCTTAGTTTAGCCATCCTAACACGTGTCAAGTAGTATCTCATTATGGTTTTAATTAGAATTCCCTAAAGTACTAGTGATGTGAGTATCTATCCTTGTGTTTATTTGCCAACTTCTGTGGCCAAATGATTCTTTGAATGTTTTATACATTTTCCATTGGGTTGTTTGTTTCCTTATGTTGAGGGTTCTTTTCACGTTTTAGCAAAAAGTCCTTCGTCGAACACATGTTTTACAAATATTCTCTCCCAGCAGTGGCTGCCCTTTCCATTATTCTAAGTTTCTTTAGAAAAGGAAAAGTTTTAAAATTTGATGAAGTCCAATATTTACATTTTTTAATAGGTATGTGTTTTTGGTGTTGTACCTAAGAAATCTTTGCTTAGCCCAAAGCCACAAAAATTTCTCCTCTGTTTTCTTCTAGATGTCTTATAGTTTTAGGTTTTATATTCATGCACAAATCTTTTAAATATGTTTTAATTGCTCTGGAGTGAATGAGTAAGGGTGGAATGGCTGGACCATATAGTAGGTATACATTTAATTTGTATTTATTTTGAGAGAGAGAGAAAGAGTACACAGGAGGTCAGAGAAAAAGAGGGAGAGAGAGAGAATCTCAATCAGGCTCTGCACTGTCACAAAGGCAGTGGGGCTTGAACTCATAAACCATAAGATCATGACCTGAGCCGAAATCAAGAGTCGGTCACTTAACCAGCTGAAACACCCAGGTGCCCCTGCCCCGACTTTTTTTTTTTTTAGAGAGAGAGAGCACATGAGCAGGGAGAGGGGCAGAGGAAGAGAGAGAGAGAAAGAAAATCTTAAGCAGGCTCCACCGTCAGCATGGATTCTGATGCGGGGCTCAATCCCACCACCGTGGGATCGTGAGCTGAACTGAAATCGAAAGAGTCAGACACGCAACTGACTGAGCCACCCAGGTGCTCCTACATGTAATTTTTTAAGAAACTGCCACGCTGTATTATTTCTGACTTCATCTTATCTCCTTTATTGGCTTATTAGCTAGCCATAAGTCTCATTCGTGTTATTTCGGTGATTGTATACATCTTTAACATATCACAGTATAGCTTTAAATGATATTTTAATAATTCCTGCATTAGAGCCTTAAAAGTGTGTACTTCCATTTCTCTCCTTCCTGCTTTTGAGTCAATTTTACCTTCACATACATTATAAACTCTGCATACATTGTCACTATTTTGCTTTAAATCTATTAGCTTTCAAATACACTGACTCCTTTAGTACAGGTCTGCCAGAGATGAACTCTTTCAACTTCTACATGTCTAAAAAAAAAAGCTTCACCTTCATTTTTGAAATACATTTCTACTGGGTGTACAATTCTATGTCCTTTAAACATACTGATCCACTGTCTCCTGGCTTGCATGGTTTCTGATAAGAAATCTGTTGTTATTCTTAGTTTGGTCGCTCTGTCATGTATCTTTTTTTCCTGTGGCCACTTTAAGACTTAGTCTTTGTCTATGGCTTTGAGCAAATGTGGGGCTTGGTGAAGTTGTTTTCATGTTTCTGGTGCTGGGTGTTCACTGAGCATTTTTGGATCTGTGCGTTTAAGGTTTTCATCTAATTTGGAAACCTTTCAGCCATTCTTTCTGCAAACAATTTTTGGTCCCCCACCATCTTTCCATTTCAGGGATTTCATTTACATGTATTTTACATGTATATTAGGTGACTTGAAGTTGTCCCACAGTTATTTTCATTTTTATAAAATTACTTTTTCTCCCCGAGGTTCATTTTTTCTTTTTTTTTTTTTATGTTTATTTGAGAGAGAGAGAGAGAGACCGCGTGAGCAGGGGAGGGGCAGAGAGAGGGAAGCAGAATCCAAAGCAGGCTCTAGGCTCTGAGCTGTTAGCACAGAGCCTGACACGGGGTTCAAACCCATGGACCGCAAGATCATGACCTGAGCCAAAGTCAGACAGAGCCACCCAGGTGCCCCATCCCTGAGGTTCATTTTCAGTGCTTTCAATTGCGGTGACTTAAAGCCACTAATCTTTTCTTTTGCAATGTCTTAGCTGCTGCTAATCCCATCTAGTCTTCTTTTTTTTTTTTTTTAACCTCAAGTATTATGGTTTTAATCTCTGAAAGTTTTACTTTGGATTTTTTAATAGTTTCCGTGTCTCTACATAGCTTGTTGAACCTATGGAATACAGGTATAATAAAAGTTTTAATGTTCTCCGTTAATTCTGGGTTTTTTTTGAAAATTCTTTTTTTAATTTTTTAAAAATATGTATTTATTTTTGAGAGACAGAGAGAGAGAGACAGAGTATGAGCAGGAGAGGGGCAAAGAGAGAGGGAGACACAGAATTCAAAGCAGCCTGCAGGCTCCAAGCTGTCAGCACAGAGCCTGATGCCCAAACTCACAAACCGTGAGATCATGACCTGAGCTGAAGTCAGACGCTCAATCGACTGAGCCACCCAGGCACCCCTACTATTCTCCATTAATTCTAACATTTGTGTCAGGTCTGGGTTAGTTTTAATTACCTAATTTTTCTCCTCATTATTAGCCTACATTGTCCTACTTCTTGCAAGCCTAGTATCTTTATATCCCAGACACTGTGCATTTACCTTGTTGGGTACTGGATATTTTTGTACTTTTATATTTTGTATTTGTATTTATTGAGTTTTTCAGGATGCAGCTAAGTTACTTGAAAAGAGTTTGATCCTTTTGGGTCTTTTAAGATTTGTTAGGTGGGACTGGGGCAGTGCCTGATCAGTCCAGGGGTAATTACTTACCGGTACTGAGGCAAGACTCTTCTGTGTAATCTACCAAATTCCCATGAAATGCAAGGTATTTGCAGTCTGGTTGGACTGGTAAGCACTATGCATGGCTCTGAGTGAGCCCCGGGTACTGTTCCCTCTGATCTTCTACTACAGTCCCTCTCATCATCCTCCCCAACTGTGGGTCATTTCCAATATGAACGCATCTATCAGTAAATGGTATGCTGAGTAGTCAAGAGGGACATCCCATGGATCTCTGAGGACCTTTCTGCGAAGTCTCTACAGCTTCCTGTCCTGTGACTTCTAGCCACAGTTCTTCACATCAGGGAGTCCATAAGACTCTGCCTCAATCCCTTTCTCTGCGCCACACCCTGGAAATTCTCTCAAGGCGTTAAGCTGGGGCAAGCACAGGAATCACCTCGCTTATATCCTGGCTCTTAGGGATCACTGGCCTTTTTTGTCTGATGTGTAGTGCCTTAAAAACTGTTGTTTCATATATTTTATTTGGGTTTTTTGCTGTTCTTGTTTCAGGCAAGAGGGTAGATCTAGTTCCGGTTACTCTGCTTTGGTTGCAAGGTAAAGTTGGTACGTATCCATTTTTTAAAAATTAGAATGTAGTTATAGAAAACATATGGATTGGCTTGTGTCTACCCCTGATATCACTTTGCAACTTGTTTTTTCATTTAAAATGTTTTCCTAGCTTACTTTTGGTACCTTCTGTAAAATATTGCATTGCATGATTATATTATATATTTATTCATCCCCCTATTGATTGACATTTAGATTGTTTCTAATATTTGCTATGGCAAAAACACTGCATCCAGCATTCTTATGCCTGCCTCCGAGTAGCACATGCAAATATTCCTTTAGAGAAATTTTGGGTCAATGTTAGCGAATTTAGCAATTTTAGGTCAAATTGCTCTCCAATGTGACCATATAAATTAACATTCCTACAGTGTATGAAAACCTGTTTCTTCAGTCTTGCCAGTATTTGATATTGGCAAGATTTCAAGTTTTTGCCCTTCTGCTAGCTTCTTATTGCTTGAGTTTGCATTTCTTTTATTTTTACAAGGTTGAATATCTTATATTTTTATTGACCATTTTTGTTTCTTCTGGGGATTTTCTACCTAGTGTTTGTCCAACCTTATGCTGAATTATTGTTAACATATTTTAATTTATTTAAATAAATTCTTAAAACTTTGGACTGATTTTTTATATATATAAGTTATATATTATATACTATTCTATTTTATAATTAGAAATACAAATATTTTATATTTTTACCTAAATTTTATTTATATTTTATATTTAATTAATTTTTATATTTTATAATTATAAGTTTTATAAGTTACAAAATAGAATATCATATATGTAATTAATTTCTCTAAGTTTACCCCTGTTTTATAATTTTCTATTGTCTTATGGTGCAGAATTTGAATTTTTATCCAGTTAGGTTTATCAGATTTTTCTTTCATGTCTGTTGATTTTTTTACCTTAAGAAAGCTTTTCCTGTTACTAAAGTTATTAAAACATTCTCTCTTATAGTTTCTCTTACTAATTTTAATGTTAAATAATTTACAGTTAGATATTTAATCTATTTGAAGCTTACTTTTATGTATAAGGTATGGTAGGGATATAAATCGCATTGTTCATCTAAATAGCAAAATATCCCCATACTATTTTTGAACTATCTTCTCAACATTTAAATGTTTCAATCATGTAGCAAATTCCCCAAAGATACAAGAATCTGTGCTTCATTTTTTTCTGCTCCTGTTAATCCTTTTCTATACCAATACTCACTGTTTTAATTACTGTTACTTTATAATACCTTGCTATCTCATAGGGCAAATACCACCTTTTTGTTATTCTTTTTCAAAATTATCTTGAATTTACCCTTCCATATAAATTTACAACCAGTTTCATGTTCGAAGAAAATCTTATTAGTTTGATTGGGTTTCATTAACTGCATAGATTAATTAGGCAACCATGAGTATCTTTACAATATTGAGGCTTCCTATCAATTAACCTGGTATAGTTCTCTATCTACTCAGATTTATTTTCTACAGCCTTCAGGAAAGCTTTGTAGTTCTTGCGATTTTTAAAGATAGTTTTATTGAATTTATCCCCAGTAACTTTATAGCTTTATTTGCTGTTTTAATGGGATCATTTCCACCATTTCCATATTGCTGATCTATAGGAAAGCTGGTGGTGTTCTGTACATTGAGCTTTTTCTCTCCTCCAAGCTAAATTCACCTATTAGTTCTAATAGTTCCTCATCTGACTCACTTGTATCTAAGTCCACCTTCTTGTCTTAGCTCGGAATACACTCTAGAGGCATCTACATGGCTCGGTTGGTTAAGAGTCTGACTCTCGATTTCAGCTTAGCTCATGATCTCGCCGTTCATGAGATCGAGCCCCGCACTGGGCTCTGTGTGGACAGTGAGGAGTCTGCTTGGGATTCTCTCTCTCCCTCTCTCCCTGCCCCTGTCCCACTCGTGTGCTCTCTCTCTCTCTCTCTCAAAATAAATAAACATTTTTTATAAAAAGAGTACACTCTAAATGACAAGTTTTAAAATAATTTATTAAATGATGGATGATTTTGTAGATTCCCAAGTCAGCAACTTGAGCCCGTGTTCCACATTCTGAGGGTACACAGCACAGGAAACTAAACTCTCAGGTGCCGACTACACAACTTTTAGTTGGTCGCCGATAACACCAGGTTTTCTTCTCATCTGCCCTTTTCTCCTAACAGCAGAAATGGAACAAAATCTCTAGCTGACTTCAGTTAGTTGGGTGTCAGGTTTTGATCCATAAAGTTCATCTCTTTGATCAGATTTTCTCTTAATATCTGGAGCAAGAAATAAATTGCTATTATATATATTCACTAAGAAAGCAGCCGAACATGCTGAGGATGATGGCACCCAAGGTCAAGGTACCAGCACACACTTGTGAGTGGTGAGAGCGCAAGGCTGTAGTCAGGTTCCAGGATAAAGTGCTCATTAGACAGCCATACTTTTTCTCCCATCTCCTTACCTCTCCGTACCTCCCGCTCCCTATCCATGGCACTCAAAGTGTTTTTAGCAAGACCCACACTGAGAATCACCCACTGTTCCATTCTCTTTGTGGAAAACCAAACACAGCACAAAAATGGTGGTTTTCTGGCTCATGCGTCATAATGGGTAAATGATTCAAAGTAAGCTGGTAGAAGTCGGCGAGAGAGATTTACTCTCCTGTACATAGAACGGCTTTTGTCCAAGTAGGTAGAAGAAACTTTAAGAACCATTCATGCTTAAGTATATGCACCAGAGTGCTGTGCCCCTGTCAAATAGGGCTCACATCAACAAAAATGATAATATTTTCCTTACATAAGTTTTCTAGTCCCTCTGTCAACATTTTGGAATACATCATTTGTAAGGAACATCTGCAAATGCATAAAGCAATCACTTCATGGGAGATAACGAATGCTTAAAAAGGCAACAAAAGAACATTTACAATTTTTAGATGTGAGTTTCAGATGTGAGTTTCCCTCACTTTTGGACAAGGATGCAAATTCAACTCTGTAATAAATTACAGTGCACTGTGAAGATTAAACGCACTCTTGGATTGAGTTCGCGCCTTCCTCCATCCTATCCTACACACAGCTGCCACACTAATCCTCCAAAAACACCAATTTTCATATGCTGCTTTTCAAAACTAGCTTCCTGGCTTCCTGTTGCACGAAAAATAGTCTCAAATGCTTTCGTCTGGCATTCAAGGCTCTCTGTGATGTGCACCCTGGCAAACATTTCACACACAAGCATGTGGTGTGGTGGAAGAAATGATCTCCGGCTAGTTATTTAGAGACCCCACTGACCCCACGGCCCCACTGACCCGGCAAAGGTCCCATGCACCTCCTAGACTCATTGGCTTACTCAGTAATGGTCTGAAAGGCTATTACTGGGTCACATGCCCAAACCCTAGAGTCGGGCGTCAGGGTGATGTTGCCACTGCCTAATCACATGGACTGAAAGTGGGAATGGCGGTTTTCCAGAAGAAAACTGGGGCATTATCATGAGCAGTCAGGTGGTAAAACAGCTGAGATCCCCTACAAGTGCCTTAACACACTGGACAAAATTCAAGGAGACCAGCAAACGTATTAACTCTCATTAGGCCTCTTGCATCACACACAATTCCACAGGGTTTTATCACACAAATGCAGCTGAGGGAGGCACTGTCTCATTCTGGAATGTGAGGAGTCTCCTATTGCCCCAAATCCATGCACTTCCATTATAGCTGCTTGAAAAAAACTTTTTTTCATGTTTATTTATTTTGAGAGAGAGCACAAGCAGGAGAGGCGCGGACAGAGAGGGAGAGATATTTCAAACAGACTCCACACTGTCAGTGTGGAGCCCCACATGGAACTTGAACCCATGAGCTGGAAGATCATGACCTGAGGCGAAATCCAGAGTCAGACACTTAACCAACTGAGCCACCCGGGCGCCCCCATTACAGCCACTTTTATATAGATGAGACCCTGTCTGGGAGCACAATTTGCTGGGTTCATTGTATACAATGTACATACCCTCAATAATAACTTTTTATCTCAGGTTGCACAAATTTAAGTAACACTTAGCCACAATGGTGTAAAATGAACAAAAACAACATATTCTGTGATGAATCAAATAAAATATATTTTGAGTTAATGCTTTCTCTCTTTAAAGATAACATTTCTGATAACTGTCATCGGTTCGTGAAAAGACACAAGACCAACAGTTTGTGTGTGTGTGTGTGTGTGTGTGTGTGTGTGTGTATGTTTTTCCCTACTTAAGGCCAGATTGTCTTGAATAAAGGTCTCAAAGTTTGCCTGAAGGCTTTCAAGGCAAATTGTCAGGTTGAGGGTGGTCACCACCCAGCCAGATGGCTTGCATACATCTTCAGTGCCTTTCTTGTACACATGCTCTCTTCCTGGTTTAAACCTTCATGATCCCAGTTCTATAGTGAAACAGTATTTGCAAGTCTCTCTTGACCATAAACTCCTAAAAGTTGGGGACTTCTCACTTTGGTTTCCCGAGGGCTTGGCATTTTGTTTGGCGTTGGGGCAGGGGGAATGGGCAATTCAAAAAGTATGTTATTTGATGCTATGACTCAATCCATCCATCTATGCTATGCACAAACACTACGACAAATTTCTTATAACAAATAGGAACTTCTTGCAATAAACTAAATTCCAAGGAAAGAATGAAAACAGGAAGGTAGCTGGTTTATTTGTACCTACTATGTGAGAGGCACTGGTTTAGTTTTTTTTGTTTGTTTGTTTTTAATGTTTACTCATTTTTGAGAGAGCATGAGCAGGGGAGGGGCACAGAGAGGGGGACAGAGGATCCGAAGTGGGCTCTATGCTGACAGCAACCAGCCCAATGGGGGCTCGAACTCATGAACCATGAGATCATGACCTGAGCTGAAGTTGGATGCTTAACTGACTGAGCCACCCAGGCGCCCCTGGTTTAGGTATCTTTATAGACACATTATTCCATTGAAGTTTCACAGTCCTATAAATTCTTACACTCAAGAGTTTGCATTGCTTGCCAAAGTAACCCAAACTCCCAGTGACAGGGGCATGAGTCATATCCAGCATGCCTGACTCCTTGATTACCAAGTCCACCATCCCCATTTACCATGATTCTGAGATTCATGAGTATGTAGGGGCTATCAGGAAATGTAAAAAAAATGTCCATTTTAAAGAGTGCTTTTTAAAATTTGTTTAATGTTTATTTATTTTTGAGAGAGCAGGGGAGGGGCAGAGAGAGGAGTCACAGAATCTGAAGCAGCTTCCAGGCTCTGTGCTGCCAGCACAGAACCCGACACAGGGCTCAAACTCACGAACCATGAGATCATGGCCTGAGCTGAAGTCAGCTGAAACAAGCTGAGTCATGGCCTGAGCTGAGTGTTTTACACTCTTTAGAAGCAATAGAAGCAAAAGCCGAATGACATAATGTGAGAGCAAATAGCTTGTATGGGAATCTGTGGGAATGATGGTGGATGAGAATTGTTTTTAAATTAGTTCTTTTGTAAATTGCAAAAAAAAAAAAAAAAGTTCTCGTTTGTAGTGCACACTTTATAGTTCACAAAGCACATGGGAACAGTGAAGATAATGATGGGTTATGGTTGCAATTCATAGAAAAGGAGGTACAAGGAAATTGAATGAAAGGAGATAATAATTTACGTCCATAATCAATCCTTAAAAAAAATTTAATCTGAAAGTACATTTCTGCCACCTATCTTCTATTCGGTATAATAAAGAATGAGAGTGATACAGAGATGAATTCTAGTTCAGGGTTTTGAAAGGCCAACCAGCTTTAGGGCAGTGCTCAAGCTTACAGTGTTAACAAGATAGCACAATTTGATATGTGGTTCCTGCCAACCAACTTTAGAAATAATTCCATGTTCGTGAGAAGTCTGCAAGAACCACAAACCAAACCTCAAAATAGATTCGAAGAAAAAATACTCTTAGAAAAAATTTCCCTTCCTATCAGAAGCAGACCAGAAGGAAGCTTACGCTCCCACTTACAAGTTCCCCAGAAAGCTTCATCTAGAAGGTTGTTACTTTCTTCAGACACACAGCGGGTCACTCTTTTCTGAGGCTCTTGCCTCTTCCATGGCCTCTTCCAGAGACTAAGACACCAATCTGGAGAGCGCCATGGGCCTCCGGACCACTAAACAGATGAGGAGAAGCACAAAACAAGCCTCTGGTCACCACGAGGGTATGTAGGTATTTGCTGCTTTTCTGCGTTTCTCAAAGCTGAGCTTTGGGCTGGAGGCGGCTCCTTTAATGATCAATTGCTGACACTGCGTGCTAACAGCGATTATGTTGTCTCTTACATACGTCTTTCCATCCTCACCTGCCCAGGCCGATGTGGATTCTTTAAAAACCCTTAGGAGAGTCCTGTTACATTTAAATTGCCTATAACGTTTGTGTAATAGACTTATGACTGACGATAGGTTTAATTAAAATACAGCTGTCTTTGGGAAGCCTGGGTGGCTCAGTGGGTTAAGCGCCGGACGACTGCAGCTCGGGTGGGTCCTGATCTCGCGGTTCCCGAGTTCCAGCCCCGCGGAACTCAGAGCCTGGAGCCTGCTTCAGAGTCCGTGTCGCCCTCGCTCTCTGCCCCTCCCCCGCTCACGGTCTCTCGGAAAGTGAATAAACGTTGGAAAAATTTTTTAAAAATACAACTATCTCTAATGTATTCTTGGTAAACGACGCCAGTCTGTGCTCCCGTAAGTAACTGGCGCATGTTCCCCTTTAAATTAGACCTTAGTGGTTTTCTTGTAAGAACCGATTCCGCATTTCCGAGAGAACCCCGGCTATTTTTCTAGACGGCTGTACGGGTGTGGATCAGGCGCTCTCTCGTTTCCCTCCCTTTGTGCAGCATCTATCCTGGAGGCCACGTAATAGCTATCGCCCAAAGAAAACTCCGAATCGCGGTTGTCAGCGTGTGCCACCATGCAGCGGCATTCGCTGCCCAAAGACCGGGAGACTTCAGACAGCAGATCGCGGGGCCTGCGGTGGGAGAGCTGCGTGCCGGCCCCGGCGTGATTAGGGGGCCAGCACGGCGACCCGCGACTGCAGCCGGGATTTAAGGCCACTGATTCCTTCGCAGCCAGGCCGGGACGGCGCTCGAGGGGCCGCCAGGTCGGGAGCCTGGGCGCGCGGCAGGAAGGACGCCCGCTGCGGGCGCTGCCCGAACTGGCGACGCTCCGGGCACGCGGGCGCCCCTCCCCGCGCCCCGGCCCCGGCCCGCGCCTGCCGAGGGAGGGAGGCGGCCGCGCCGAGAAGGGGCTTTGCTAATTGCCGAAGCAGGAAGTGAGCACGCGGAGGACGCTGCGGAGAGTCTGGGAGGAGGTGGAGGAGGAGGAGGAGGAGGAGGAGGAGGGGCGCGCAGAGCCGCGGTGGTGAGCTCCGGGAGCGTCGGCACGGCAGGACCTGCCATCCCTGCCCTCCCGCTCTCCAACCCCGTCTCCGAGGCCGCGCAGCCCCCTTGGGCGCTCGTCTGCCCCACCCCGCCCCATGGCTTTCCCGGACGACCCTCTGCGCGCAGGTAAAGTGACACCGCGCCCTCACCTGGAGCGGGAACCGCGGCCCGCGAGCTCGCCAGGCTCCCGCAGCTACCGTGGGGCCGAGCCTCCCGCGACCCCGGGGCTTCCCGGGACGACCTTGGACGGGGCGCCGCACCCCGGTCCGCGCGGGGTCGGGCCGGGGACCGCGGCGGCGCCCGGGGCCCCGAGGGCGCGGTGCGAGGTCCCCCCCGCGAGCGGCTGCCGATCCCCGCGGGTCTCGCCGGCCTCCTGCGCGCCCGCCGCCCCCACCCTTCGGCACCCCCACGCGTGCCTGGGACGCGCCTTCCCTCTCCCCGCGCTGTGGCCCCCGCCGCTTTTGTTCTGGACTCGGGATCCCAGTTGAAACAAGTCTCTCAAGCCTCTCTGGCAGGAAAGAGCGCAAGGAGTGGATTTCATTCTTTCCTCCCCGGCTCTTCCTTTCTCCCCACTCACAGGCCTTCTCATTTCTCCTTTTCTCTCCTCTTTTTCACTTTCATTAAATGCTTTTGTTCTGTATGTACGTTGGCCCTCAGAGCCGTTGCATGAACTGGTATCCAGGAAACCGAGAGGCTGATCCCACCTGTGGGATCCCACCTGTAGAGGCCTTTAATTAGAATGGTCTCTAGTTCTGTCCTTATGTTAAAATACTGTGTGTACCCAGGCCAGGATCTCGATTTTTCTTTCATCTCTTACTTGATTTAAGGGCCTCCTCAGACTTTACCTTCCAGGATTTCTGCCCTTGTTCTCCCATCGTCTTGGGAGGAATGAATGAATGATCGAGCTACTCCCCAGGGCACGCTACGGATTTTTCTCCTTTGCTGAGGTTGGAAAGGCTGCGGAGAAAACCACATATACAGAACTGCCTGTAACTGCGTAGATAAACGTGTTTCCTATTTTCTGGCCTGGGCTTGGGCAGGGACAGAGCAACATTCCATCATTAATCTGTGGTTTGAGCAGTTAGGAGGAGACAAAGTATCTGGAGGTGAGTCAGAAGACAGCTACATTGGCATCATGGTGTGCTAAGTTTGGGAGAGTTTCCTGAAGATTTTGAAGCAAGGTCTAAATTCTTCTTCAAGTGGGGAATGGTAAATATGTTTTCCAGGGAAATGGGAAATAAATCAGTTGTCTGGATCTCCTTTCCCTCCCCCCATACCCACTGTTTGGGAAAAAACAGAAAGGGCAGCCACCCCCACTCACCTCCACATCCACGTCTTCCAAGAACCCGATGGACAGACAAGTGCCAAGAGGTGTGAGGCCCGATTTTACCAACAGTCGTCTCAGATCTCATTACATGATAGTGGCGAAGGGGCTTCAAAAAGATTGGGGGGGAGGGGGTACGGGGATCCATGGAATGGGGACAAGTGTAAAATCTGCTTGGGCCCCCCAAATTAATGGCACCAGAGAAGACAAGGCCCAGAAACTGCCCCTTAATAGTGATACAGTGTGTAAAAAGCCTCAGTGAGTCATGGTGTGAAGAGGCCACCAGGGCAGCCAACGTGGTCTTAGCGGACCACACTAGCACTACAGGATCTAGAATTCCTGTCGTGGTGTTCTTGGTCTGCCTGGCCCAGCCAAAATGGAACAAAGGACTTGGAAATCCCAGTACATGAGGCGTGACCAGAGGGGATGATGATAGGAGGGTGTCCTTCAAAAGAAACTGGTCTCCTGAACTTTAAGAGGTAGAACCCAAATCTGTACGTGAGATCTTTCTGGCTTCCCACAGAGTGGGGAGAGACCTCCTAAGGTCGAGGTCTCCTTGTCACTCGCAAAGATATAGAAGAACCTATTCAGACATTCGAAAGATGTCCCCATGTCCGTTCCCACTCTGGGAGTCTATCAGTAAGAGGAGGGTTCCTCCATCTAAAAAAAGATCGAAAATGACTTTCCCTTTCTCATTTAATGTCTATAACCTCCAGCGCATACCCGCCCACCCCTTCTATTTCTGCAGTGAAGCCACAGATGGTGCCAATTTGTGGAACTCATTAAAGGGAGTCTTCCCTTCTGCATCCCTGACCGAGCTCCCATGCTCTCTCCTGACTTCCTGCACTCAGCGCTCACCTGCCGTGTTCACACCTACGCTTGCCTTTTACCCGCCGCTTCACCAAAAGGTGGCCAGAGACCTAACAGATCCTGCACTTGTCTACTTAAGAAACCTGCATGGACTTTTCTAACAGATTCTCAGTCCTTCAGAGGTTTTCATTCTCTCTACGTCCGTCTCTACCTACCCCTGCCGTCCCTGCCCCTTCGCAGACATTGTTTTCATTGTCCGGAAGGCCCTCTTCACCGCCCCTCCACCCCCACTCCTGTCTGTCCCCAACTAGACAGTAAGCTCTTGGACAGAGCTCACACCTGTCACGGTATTCGGTGGTGTGGTTTCCGAGTGGTGGTGGGGATCCGGAACCAAAGGACATGAAGGAATTCTTGAGACATCTTTGGTGCAAAAAAAAAAAAAAAGGTGATCTTATTAAAGCACAGGGACAGGACCCGTGGGGCAGGAATCGATGCCCGATAGTGAGGAGTGGCTGATTACATACTTGGGAGCTGGGGAGGTAAAGGCAAGAGGAAGTCTCCAACAGCATTTTCATATGCTAAAGAAGACACAGATCCTGGAGGCCTGGCTGTCTTTGTGCTAAGGTGGTTTTCCCTTCCAGCAAAGCCTCAACATCAAGACAGTAGGGAGGTCCTGGAGAATTGTTACGCTCGATAATTGTCAATGGGCTGCAGGTTATAAGGCCATTTAATTTTGTCTACCATTTGTTTCTGCCTCTGTTTCCCACACCACTCAGCGCTTTGTAAGCCCTGGTTAAATACTTACTGCCTCACTGAATGAATGGAAGTATACAGTTTAACCACATATGCTTCAAACTGTGGGCAGTAAAAGCTTTTCTTGTTTTGAGATTTTAGAAACTTCTTCATCCAGTTAGATATGTCAACTGAGTTTACCTTGTAAATATAAAAAAGATGTTTGTGTCTTCACGTGCAAATAACAAAGGTATATATATATTATCATAGCAGGTTAAAAATCTATAAGACTGTTGGGGTCAAATGGAAGAAAAACAGTCATGCAGGTTCTAGTAAGGCTGTCTCACTCTATCTCTGCCACTAATAAAAATCGAACACGGAATGAGTCAGATCATCTGTGTCGGAGGTGAGTCCAGTCTGGCTCACGTTCATACAGACTTCAAGCCAGAAGCAAAGAAAGAGGCTTTGAAACCTTGGGTTGAGGAGGTGGGGGTGAATCACTGCGATGAGCTAACTGCCCAGGGCCACCAGCTCATGGGTGCATGTCCTTCCTTTGTTCTGGGGTCCCTGTTTGCACTGTGCAGTGAGGCTGCTGGTGGGGCAGCAGCTCAGGACAGCCCTGGGTGGCCCCTCGTCTCTCACTGCCCCTTCCAGCACCCCCCCCCCCAATGAGTTTAGGTGGGTCCCAGGTAGCAGTGGGAATGGAAACCGGGACAGAAGAGCCAACCGCTTCAAGGAGCACAGGTCTTTGACCAGCCAGACCAGCTAGCCCTTCTTCAGATGCACCAGAGAGCCGTGGCAAGCTGGAGTTCTCCTTTCTCCTTTTCTTCTTCTTTTTTAAGTTTATTTATTTTGAGAGAAAGAACATGCTGCAGCAGGAGAGGGGCAGACAGAGAGGGAGAGACAGAATCCCAAGCAGCCTCTGTGCTGTCAGCACAGAGCCTGATGTGGGGCTCGAACCCGTGAACCCTGAGATCGTGACCTGAGCTGAAGAACTCAAGAGTTGGATGCCACCATCTGAACCACCTAGGCACCCCCTGGGTGTGCACTTTCTGGACCCCTGGTCCTTCTTCCGCTTGTTCAGCACCTGATGTGAGGTCTGCAGACGGCAGGGAAGAAGAGAAAATGAACAGTGTGCCAGTGCCACCAGAGCACTGCCTCCCTGAGACCTTGTGTCCCGAGTATGGTTAGGGCTCTAGGACTTCTTCATAACCAAGAATGAAAACAGCCGTCGGTCAACAGAAAAGCGATCGTACTCACAAAATCCTAATAACAGAGGAAAAATAAGTTCGCTCTGAAACTGCAAGTTCGAAACTTGTCTTGAGTTCTTCACTCGAAAGCACACAAGGCCTCTCACGGCTCCTGGTTCCCTGGGAAAGCCAGGGCGCTCCGGCATGCTTCCCTCTTTGTTCGCTCTGAAAGAACATCCTTAGAGGAGGTCTTTGGATTTCCCTTGAAAGACTGTGTCTAGGAACGGGTGGCGCCCGTGTTCCATGGCTAATGAAGGGAGGTGTTGGAGTGGAACCATACGGCTGTTGGGTGGCTCACCAGGGTGTGTGTTGCAAAATAGGGGACGGTTGCTTCTGGAGAGGCCGTGGGCTGCGGTCCACGGTTCTAAGGATGCGATTTGGGTCATTGAGCGGATGAGGAGTCAGGAGGAGATTTGGGACTTAGAGCTGGTGCTGGAATGCATAGTACTTTGGGGGAGCGCTCGGTGCCTGTATTTTGCATGTGGGAGGGATGTGAATTGGGGGGCCAGAGAGTAAACTATGATGGGTTGAGCTGCGTTCCTCCAGAAACATTGTTGTCATTCTAATCTCCAGTACCTCAGAATGTGACCTTATTTCGAAATAGAGGCTTTACAGATGTAATCTAGTTAAAATGAGGTCATTAGAGTAGGTCCTAATCTAATATCCTTATTAAAAGGGAAAATCTGGACACTAAGATTCCCCCCCAGGGGAGCATGTCAGGTTGTCAGTGCGTGAACTTCTAGAAAGTAGTGGAAATTAGGCAGATTAAAAAAAATTTTTTTTTCAATGTTTGTTTATTTTTGAGAGAGAGACAGAGAGACAGAGCGTTGAGTGGGGGAGGGGCAGAGGGAGAGGGAGACAGAATCCGAAGCAGGCTCCAGGCTCTGAGCTCTCAGCACAGAGCCCGATGCGGGGCTTGAACTCATGAACCATGAGATCATGACCTGAGCCGAAGTCAGACACTTAACTGACTGAGTGACCCTGGTGCCCCAAAATAGGCAGATTTTGAAGTCACAAAGTCCCAGGTCCAGATTCTGGCTCTTGTATTACCCTGTGACTTTAGGCACACAGTTATGTAAAAAGGGAGGCACCAGAACCTTCCTCGGGGTTCCTGCGAGGATACACTGAGCCTGGGGGTAACCCCTGCAGCACGGGCTGGGCACCAGGTAAGCGGGAGCTCTAATGGGAATTTCAGAGGAAGGTGCTGACCGCGGCTTCCTATATCATTCAGTGACTTTAGCCTGAAGATGCTCTTTGGCCGATGGGGCCACTGCTTCTCACCGCTCATGGACCTTTAAAGCTGGAAGGACGCGTGGAGGCTCTGTTCACCCCTGACTATTACAGATTAGGAACCTGAGGCCCAGAGAAAGAAGAAACGATCTAGCAGCCTGCCTAGCTTGCTCTCCCCTGATGTCTCCGAGAGCCGGGCCAGGTGTCCTCCAGGGCCACGCTGCGTCAGGTCACCACGGGCTTCTCTCGTGCCTTTTGAGAACTCTCCACAAGACGCTCATGTAAATTAAACATCAGTGCCATCAGCGAGATCCTTTTTGGTCAGTTCCCAGGTAACTTGGGGTGATGTGTATCTTCTTGCCTGGAGACATTGATCCCGGAGTCGAGGTGGCTTTGGGAGGAAAGCACTGCCAGAGAGAGCAGGGCTTCGGCTGGGAGCTAGGGGAAGTCCCAGCCTGAGCTCATGTGGTCCCCCTTTCTGTTTTGGCTCCTCCCGTGCCCCATGTCCCAGCTGCTGTCAGAGCTTTGCCTGCGGGCCCTGCCTGCTGTTCCCTGGAACTTATAAAAAATAAACACTGTAATGCTTCTAAATAAGAGATTTGATTTTATATGTAATAATACTGTAAACATGCAGCTCCAAGGGCTCTCAGAAGTCCTTTAGGGCAACTTCCTACTTCCAGACCAGTGTCAGAGAATCAGGATCAGCCCTCCTCCAAATACCCTCCTTGGTACACACCCACCCAGGCCTGGCAGACACAGGTAGTTGAGCGCGAACCACAAGGACGTCCCGGGTGGGAGAAGGCACGATGTCAGGCAGGGCACATTGGGCACCACGCAGGCCTGGGTCTGTGTGCGTGCTTGGCAGTGATGTGCACAGAAGAACTTCCTCCACGGCCTGATCTACATCAGAGACTCCAATGAAGACCTGGACGTGCCTTTACTACGGGGTCCGAACACATCGCCTTTCCCGATTACCCTTTCGCTTTGCTGCCGTACATCAGAAAATGAAAAACCTGAATTCCTTGTGCCCTTGCCATCATAAATTCTGTTTAGTCTCAGAGATTTCAGACCAAAGCAAGAGACTTTGGGCCTCCAAACATGTGCCATCATCCGCCTGGCTTTTCCTGTTCACCTCATAGCTTTGTGAGGCACGCTCCTCCAGCCTGGGGTTCCCAATCCTGGCCTGACCACAGTATCCATCACCTGGGACACCCCTATCCCCCCTTCCCCCGACCCCGCAGGTTACAGGGGAGGAGCCTGAAGCCATAAGCACTTAGGTGAGTCATCCAAGGTCACACTGGCTCAAGGCCAGACCACTGCTCTCAGGATGTGGCAGGGAGAACCAAAGCCTTCAGCACCCAAGCCCACTGTGCCTTCCTTAACTGTGCTGTTTGAGTCCTCACTGCCACTTTTGGTGTGATTCTGCCTTTCCTGACCATGTCCTCCGTTTTCTTCCTCTTTTTCCTTCCTTTCATGCTAATTTTTCTGTAGGAAACAGAACTAACTTACAGATACAGTGGGTGATGTCTGCATGAATTCTGTTAGGGTCATTTGGAAACCACCACCTCCCCCCACACACACACCCCTCCCCAGCTCTCTAGGTCCTGCACAGCCCTTGACCTGAAATGCCATTGTTGATACCTGCTGATACACCACACCCCCGGTGGGGGGCAGGTTTTAAAGTATTATCATCCAGAGACGCCTGCCTGTGTGGCTCAGTCGGTTGAGCATCTGACTGTCGATTTCAGCTCAGGTCATGATCTCACGGTCCTGGCGTTGAGCCCTGAGTTAGGCTGAACATGGAGCCTGCTTGGGATTCTCTTTCTCCTCCCCTCTCTCTGCCCCTCCTCTGCGCTCGCTCCCTCTCTGTCTCAAAATAAAAAAAAAATAAAGCATTAGCATCTAAGTATGCTTTAGTGAAAATGAAATTGTTGCAACAAGGCCGTGATAGGTGGGGAGGGAGGAAGGAACTTGAGATTACTCAGTGACGGCTTCCACCACCCTGTCTCCAGCCAGGAACCGGAAGGAGAAGAATGAAAAGGAAAAACTCAGAAACCAAACTCGATGTGTCTGGCCGGACATATCTGAAGTATACTAATGTGCCATGTTCTTTATCCCCTCTCAGCCTTCTCCCATGCTGTTCCTTCTCTCTAGAATGCTTTTCCCTCCCCAACCCCTTCTCCTGGCTAGCTTCACTTCATCCTTCCAGACCCAGCTGTCCATTCCCCGGCAGGATCTTCTCCCTGCACCCCCCCCCCCCCGCACAACCCCACTGTGTACCCCAGGCTGGGCATTTACGCTTCCTCTTGTTTCCATAGCATTCTGCACTTGTGTTTCTTAACACTGAGGGCTCTGTATTATAATGACTTATCACTTGGGCAGGAGCAGTTGTGAAAACTCTGGGTGAAATCAGCAACACAGGTGGTTCCTGTTTTGTTTACATGGATTTAAATCCATATTTGAGTCCATATTCCCCTGGGCTCCCAGGAAATTCCTTTTCAGTCCGAGTCGGGACCTGGCCCTTCCTCAGGGTCACACGGGAATCTGAGAGGATGATGTGGTGCTTGGAAAACTAGAGAGGGGCCTTGAATTTTTAGTACATTTTGGTGGGCATTGCTGTCCTCAGGGTCTGGGCCTTGCAGGACCCTTGCGATCCAGCAGCCCTTTGTTTCTGGGCTAGACACAAACCACGGGTCCCTTTGCTGGGGTTGGGAAGTCCCGTTGGTGCATCTCCTGCTGTGGCCTTGCTACCTCTGGGCTCTGCCAGGGACCAGGCCACGGTCCCCACTCATGAGGCTGCAGATGTCTGTCCCCTGCTCTGTGGAATGACACTGGCGAAAGCTCTCCTCGTTTGTCCCTACTCCTCTGGGCCATCTTGTTTAATCTCTCCAATGACTAGGCTGTCATAAAACAAACAAATAGATGTTTCCCTTCTAGAATGTGTCTGGACTTTCCCCATGTCTTTGCCTGACAGGTGTTGACAATGCCCAAAGGAGCAGCAGTGTGAAGGGAACATCTAGGGAGAACAAACACAAATTATTATAAATCATCCTGCTATGCTCATTTGGATCCCCAAAGGCATTTCCTGGGTCTAAGTGCCTGGTCCACAGTGTATACTTAATGAAGATCTGGAGGGAAAAAATGAAAGTTGAAAAGTCGGCTGACCCAAGGCTGCCCCTTAGGGGGTTTCATGGGTGGTGTGCTGCATAAATCTCGAAGACCCCCTCCCCAAACAGATTTGGTTCTTTATTAAGATAGTTTTCTGGCAGATGTCTGATAAAGTGTCTTGGAGAGGGGAACCTTTTTCTACTTTGTGCAAATTCTTAAGATGTAGTTGTGGCTTTGACCGAGGCCTATCCCTTTTTCTGCATTTCCTCATTCAGTTCCTGAAATGCAACAAGTGGTAAATAAGAAGCAAATATATTGGGAAATCAAAGTCACTTTTTGTTTGATAATGATACTGGGAGGTATTTCTGACTTTATTAATTTGCATAAACCACATCCAGATGCTTAGTATTTTAAAGTTATAAAAATGAGGGGCACCAGGGTGGCTCAGTCGGTTAAGCGGCTGACTTCAGCTCAGGTCATGATCTCACGGTTGGTCAGTTCGAGCCCTGTGTCGGGCTCTGTGCCGACAGCTTGGAGCCTGGAGCCTGCTCCAGATTCTGTGTCTCCCTCTCTCTTTCTGCCCCTCCCCTGCACACTCTCTCTCTCTCTGTCTAAAAAATAAAACATTAAAAAAAGTTTTTAATGAGTTACAAAAGAGTAGGAAATGGAGAGAAGCAGAAGACAAAGTTATAATCAAATCCAGTATGCCACACAGTCCTGAGAATGACATCTGCATAGTTCATGACTATTTGGAACTCTGAGTATTTATAGATATTTACAAGGAAACTGTCCCAAATTATGGTGTTTGTTTGTTTTTTTTTTTTTTTTAATGAAGTTTATTTGTCTTAATCTCTTTCTTGGTGTGGTCTGACCCCATTCCTCCTGAATTTGTTTTGAGTAATGATTGAAAGTAAGTGTTTCTCAAACCTGATTAGGGTGGTTTGCATCGCTGTGAAGACAGTTCTCAAAGGACACCTTTGTGCTCTTAAATTAAATACTCTCCCCTTGTTTGTTTGCTTTTTTCAGATCATATGGCAAAGGAGCCAGTGGAAGACACGGACCCTAGCACTTTATCCTTTAACGTGGTAGGTTACAAACTTTACATGAATGGCGATAATTCTTGTTATTCCTTTTCCCCTTTTGTTGCATTTTTATGGCTCAGTATTAACATGAAGATCAGAAACCCCAAGTTCGGTTTTCCCAAGATAAATGTCTTTATCACAGTGTTCTCTGTGACGTAATAAACTTTGGGTTTCTCTAAGGCTAAAAATAGTATTAGGTTTCTGTTCTTGTTTGGCACGTACCAGAAGTGATCTGCTTAGATTACATCAGGTCTTTGTACGTTTGTCTACTCAATACTTATCTGTCTCCTTTTAACTTCCTCTTCTTCCAAATTCAAGTTATTTAATGTGAGATTGAAGGAAACAACAGGGCTGCCTTCCAGTAACTGGGGGCTGCCCATTCACCAGATGGGCGTCCGCCGTTTGGTTCAGTGTGTTATTGCATTTAATCCCTGCAACCTCCCTCCAGGTAAGCACTGCCTGCTTTACAGATGAAAGACTGAGGCACAGAGGATGAGGTTAAGAGGCCCGACTGGGGGCGCCTGGGTGGCGCAGTCGGTTAAGCGTCCGACTTCAGCCAGGTCACGATCTCGCGGTCCGTGAGTTCGAGCCCCGTGTCAGGCTCTGGGCTGATGGCTCGGAGCCTGGAGCCTGTTTCCGATTCTGTGTCTCCCTCTCTCTCTGCCCCTCCCCCGTTCATGCTCTGTCTCTCTCTGTCCCAAAAATAAATAAAAAATGTTGAAAAAATTAAAAAAAAAAGAGGCCCGACTGGAAGCGGCCCAGCGGCTGGCTTCAGGTCCCTGCCCTGCCTTCCCATAACCACTCTGTAGCATGTCTCCTGCTTAAGGTTTACCGAGGACTTCACATCCATCATTCTTCATCCTCCAAATAAGCGGTGAGGTGGTAGGACAGCTGTTTTTACCCCCATGCTACAGAAGAAGCAAGGAAAGTTAACGGATTTGTATAAAATCACCCAGACTGGAGCCCTGCTCTCCTATGTGGTACTGCCTCTTGTTTTATGACCAAATCAGTGCCTTTGGCAACATTTCATGTGTTATTATGCATATAGTGTGTGACACATTTTCTTCTTCTTTCTTTCTTTCCTCTCCTTCCTGCCTCATTTCTTCCTTCCTTCTTTCTTTTTTTCCTTCCTTCTTTCCCTCTTCCTTCCTTCCTTCCTTCCTTCCTTCCTTCCTTCCTTCCTTTCTTTCTTCCTTCTTTCCCTTTCTTCTCTTCTCTTCTCTTCTCTTCCTTCTCTTTTCTTTTCTGTCAGCATTTGGAGGAGAGGAACTGCCCAGTCATGAACAATTCTGAGGAACTGATCTAGTTAGAATGACATAAATGCACACAACAATATAATTAAACAATACAATTCAACAAAATGTCTTTAAGTCTTTGGTGATTCATGCGGCACCTGTGTCTCAAAGCCCTGAGATGTTTGTTTTCATATCTTTAGTCAGCACTGTAGTTTCCTAAGTGGGAATGGGACGGAGCTGGACACACAGTGGAAATCAGTATGAAAGAATCCCCTGCCCCTGCGTCCGTAAGGACAGGATGCAGAGCAGCCCTGTGGATCATTCCTGTCATCCCCTGTGCTGCGG
Organism: Panthera uncia; assembly: GCF_023721935.1. Lineage (NCBI taxonomy): Eukaryota > Metazoa > Chordata > Mammalia > Carnivora > Felidae > Panthera > Panthera uncia. Next base: position 11,918,018 of record NC_064818.1, on the reverse strand, counting down.
TTCCTTACGGGAGCTGGGGACCCGTAAGGCTCCTATAGGGTGTTACTCAGTCGGTCCTTCCTGTCCCTAGTGCCCGACCTGTGCTCCCCTGGGACTCCCACTCTCTTCCCAACATCAGGTTCTCCTTGGGTCACAGCTACTTCTGATCGCTTCTCCACGCTGGGCCAGATTGACTTTTCTAAGCCTTCCCTGGGTCAGTTTGCTGGAGTGGCCACAACAGGGCACCACATAATGGGTGACCTAAATGTCCCACGCTTCTGGAGGTGAGAAGCCAAACCCCAGTGTTGGCAGGGCCATTTCCCCCCGGAATCAGTGGAGGAAGAATCTTTTCTCCTCTCCGCAGGCCTGTGTGGTTGTCGGTAACTGGCGGTGGCCCTCGGCTTGTAACTGCACCCATCCGTTCCCTCACGGCGTTGGCACGTGGCCGAATTCCCCCTGTGGGTCTGTGTCTCTTGTACAGACACCGGTCATCTTGGATTGAGGGTCCACTCTACTCCAGTATGATCTCACCTTAACTAGTCCTCTATCTATAGTGATTGCATTTCCGAATGAGGTCACATTCGGAGGTACTGGGCGTTAGAACTTTTAACAGGTCTTTTTTGGGGAGATGCACATCAACCCATAACATGGCAGCTGCTCCTGGGGTTAAGCCTATACTCTTCAGAATGGCACACGCGATCCTCCACGACCCCGTCTCAGCATCCCTCCTGATGAGTCAAGCTTGAGTAGCTATTTGCTGCTCCTGAAACACCCAGGCCTTCTCATCTTCCTGGGATACCGATAACCCTGCTCCATCCAGCGAAGAAAATCTCCCTGCTTCCTCACCTGATGAACCCCTGTTGTTCCTCCTCTTCTCAGTTCAAGCTTCGCTGACCTGTGACGCTTTCTTTGCCTCACCCTGGGGCCTTCTGGGGCCCCCTTCTCCACAGCCCAAACTCTACTTGTGATCGCACTGTGCTGAAATTGTTTGCTTGTCTGAGTTTCTACGAGACAGTGTTGAACATCTTCCCATGCACAGTTGGATAGGCCAACCTTCCCAAACACCTAGAATGGCACCCGTTAAATCTTTCCACCTCACTTCCAGGATCTTCCATGTAAACTGACTCCATCATTTCGGATCCAGCCCTGTCCCCCCCCAGCGTGCGTCTCTGCTTCAAGCTGATGGGTCTTCTACACCTGTCACTGTCCAGACCACCTGTGTCTGCCATCTGCAATTACTGTGTTCCTTCCTCTTGGTCACCCAAGTTCTTGGGCATTCTCCAGGCCTAGCTTAAGTGTCTTTTCAGGAAACCTGTGTTTGCTCGAGCCTGTTCATTCATGCGGACCTTTGGTAGATGTTCAGTTCACGCTGAGTCAAAATGTGGAGTTGCAAAGATCATAGTTCCTTCTCTTGAAAAACTCCAAGTTTGTTCCAGGAAATAGACAACTACATACTTTAAAAACAGCCTGGTAAGTGTTATAGGACAGGTGTGTTTTCCATTCTCTGGAGAACAGAGTATCAAGAAGAATTTAGTCTGAGGGAAAACTTGACTTTTTAAGTTCTCCATGATTGATTGATTTCTTCTGTGGAAGAGGAGTTCGAGGCTCCTAGAGGTTCTGAAGCTTCACTGTTCATCTCCAAAGTAACTGCAAGGAAAGGGATTTAAAACAAAATTCTTGGTTCCACATTTGTTTCTTCTTCTCTTCTGTCAGAGGAGGACATGTGTGAGACCTACAGGCAAGTTGGAAGGTGTAACTTTCGTTTTAAGGCTGGAGGGCATGGGCCCAAAGGCCCAGATGGAGGGTGGGAGCTGAATAGGGGTTAGGGGACAGGATAGGGAGACTGGGCACATTCTCGCTCCTCTCATGTAAGTCATCAGAGAATGACTCCATTCTTTAATCGGAAGTCAAAGTGTTCAGAACATTAGATACCTGCATGGAGGTACCAACAAAGACATACATGATTGTAAGAGCCTTTGCTATTTTGAATTCCCTCCAATGGAATTGCCCTCATCCAGGGCATTGAGGAACTGTGTATGGTCATGCATAATGAGTAGATCTTTGTAGATCTTTGTGCAGGTCAGTAGGGATGGTTGGCTTTTGAATCCCATCCCAGTCAACCCAGGACAGAGCTCTCCAATAGTGAATACTGCCTGGCACGTAGGCTTGTTGACCCAAATGAATATCACAGAAATGATGACAAGATATCAGTCTATCCCCATAATTCGTGAAAACGTTCCTCAATTTTAAACTACAGGAAATAGGGGAAATAGCACTGCAGAAAAGAGAGGAAGTGTGGTTTAGTGGTCAGAGCTGAGGAAATTGAGAAGGCTTATTCTGTCTCATGTTCCAACATTAACTTCTTGTCAATGTGGATTTCATTTTTTATGCACTAAGCATAAAAACAAGCAATGGGTCAGGCCTGTTGATAAAGCCATGGCTAGAAACTTGCGAGGTTTTAAACTAAAATTATGACTTCCCCAAAACAAAGCTTTCTTTTCACTTTGATCTTACAATTGACTATGGTGTTTAAGAATAACTCTCTTCTTTTGTTGGTTTCCACAGTCAGACAAATACCCCATTCAAGATACAGGACTCCCTAAAGGTATGTACGGTTAATATAACTACTTGAACTTGTGATTATTTTAATATCTTGAACAAAGCACCAGTCAGAGCAATTTCTCGTGTGTAAAACAGAAACATACTGATAATTTAGCTGACGACTTGTGGATGATCCCAGGCATGAATTTTCTTATTTAAATCTGTAAGATACTTCATTAGAAATTATCCATTAAATTCCTGTGGTGTTTTTCACATGCCTGAAATGAAGATAGCCAGGACTCTGGGATGCAAGTGACAGAAGTCTAACTCAAGTTAATTTTAAAAAAGGGAGGAGGGACATATTGGCTTAGGGTCTTTGGACGCTCCTGGGTCCAAGCATTTAAATGATGCTCTCGGGCTCGGTCTCTCTGTCTTTCTGTCCCTCTCATGGCTCTGTCTTGGCTCCAGTTTTGGGCAGGCTTTCCCTTCATGATGGGAAAGGTGGTCACCAATGCCTCCAGCTTTACGCAGTGCCCCCTCAAGATGGCAGAGCAAGGTTGGGAGGGGGTTTCCCCTAGCACCCACATAATTCTGGGGATGACTGTCATATGGGTGGTTTGGGTCATGTGGCCATCTGTGAATCGTCTGTTGCCATCAGGAGGATGGAAGAGGGCATTGGTCAGGTATGAGCCTTGAGGTTGGGTGGGGGAGAGTGTAGAGTGAGTTCTACCCAAACCACAGGAAGGAGGGTTCTCTTACTAGACAGAGGGGCAAAGGATGCTTGTCAGGCCCTAAAGCAGAAAACAGACAAACAGAAATCCCCCAGAAACCTCTTTGTAATTCACAGGCTAACGTTTTAGGCACAGTACAGACCAGAAAAATGGCTAGGCTCAGCCATTCCCGATTTCTCTTGTGGGGCCGTGCACAAAGCTGTGTCTGCTCTGGAGGCCAAGCTGCTGGTTGCCCTACTGGAGCATTTACCTCGTGCTCTGCTGACAACCCAGAGTGGGGGAGGTGGGGGGACAATCAGATCTGACCAGCGTCAGAGATGGCAGGGGCCCCCAGCTTCCTGGAGAGGTAGGGCTTCCCGGCACCCGCCAACATGGCTTTTCCTGGCAGTCTTTGTGACGGGGTGATCATAGGGTCACCCAACTGGAGAGTTGGGAGGGAGCTCCCTGCCTGGGCCCACCTGAGGTGAAGTCTAGGGCTCTACTAAAGCTCCCCTCCCCTCCATCCCTTATTCGCCAGACTCTTCTCCTTGCATCCAGAAATTACACTGTTAGAGTTTAATTCCTTTTGCCTCCTGTGCATGTCCTGGGGGTGGCAGTGATGTAGGGAAAAGAGACCGAAAGCCAAGATTGAGTCCAAATCCTGGCTGTGGTAGGGGTGGCATCTGGCAAGCTCACTTCCTCCTTTCCCCTGTTGAATGACTTCTAAGTGTCCCGAATCCTCCAGTGTGATTTAACTCTTTAGTTCAGCAAGATGGTGCAAGGTGCAAGCCAGGCAGCCAGGGACAGATGGGAGGCAGCCTTGGGTGGTGCTCCTCAGACTTCAGCGCGCACTGAAGAACCATCTGGGAGTGTGGGGGAGGCTCGTTTATAATGCAGATTCTGGGCCCAGCTGCTCTGAAAGCACAACATGGTAGGTCTGGGGTCAGGCCCAGGCACCTGTGTGTATTTGCACACCTGAGTGGTTGGGATGCAGACCTCACTTTAAGAGCCTGCCTGGGACACCTGGTGGCTCAGTTGGTTGAGCATCTGACTCTTGATTTCAGCTCAGGTCATGATCCCAGGGTTGTGGGATCGAGCCCTCTGTCAGGCTCATGCTGACTGTGGAGCATGCTTGGGATTCTTTCCCTCTCTCTCCCTTTGCCCTTCCCCTGCTTGTGTCAGTGCTCTCTCTCTCCCTCTCTCTCAAAAAAAAAAAAA
>NC_064818.1:11896409-11913470 GCF_023721935.1 Panthera uncia | reverse complement strand
CCCTCTCTCCCCCTCTCTCCCCCTCTCTTCCCCTCTCTTTCTCTTTCCCCTGCGCTTGCTCTCTCTCTTAAAAAAAAAAAAAAGGAGCCTAAGACGTTTCAAGGATTTGGTGTATCCACCAGGGAGGCACATAGACAAGAGAACTGAACTATAGCCAGACCATGGCCTGCTGGGCTCTGAGTGCCCTCAGCAGATGGCTCCACATCTCAGGGTCTCGGTTTCCTGTCTGTAGTGTTGGGAGGACAATGTTTTCATCCCCTCCCATGGTGCTTGTGAGAATTCACTGAAATGGGGGGCGCCTGGGTCAACTTTGGCACAAGTCACAATCTCATGGTTCGTGGGTTCGAGCCCCTTGTTGGGCTGTGTGCTGACAGCTGGGAGTCTGGAGCCTGCTTTGGATTCTGTGTCTCCCTCTCTCTCTGCCCCTCCCCCACTCACACTCTGTCTCTCTCTCTCTCTCTCTCAAAGATAAATAAACATTTTTTTAAAAAAGAAAAAAGAATGCAGTGAAATGAGTCCAGAACAGTGCCTGGCATAGGTGAGCATCAGATGGTGGAGGGAAATCTGGTAAAAAGAAGTAGGAAAAATCAGGGTTGAGGATGCTTTCCCAGCACTGTGGCAAAAGTGGCACTGTTTGAGACAGCCACTGAGCTGCAGTGACTCTGGGGTTGCAGTGTCATGGTTAGATCTGTCTAAAGATCTTTTTTAACACCCTTGAACATGACTTCCTGTTTTGGAAAAAAAAAAAAAAAAGACTGGTTGCTTACCAGTCTGATACTACAGTAACTACTATTGGGTTTCTCCTAGAATTTGAGTTTTACAAAATCTTAACCAAAATGGTAATGAGTTTATAAGTAGCATGACTGTGAAAACCACCGTTGTAAGAAATGTGACTAGATTTTTCTTCTATTCTTATTCACAGAGAACAGTATTATCTATTACTATTTTTATTATTATTATTATTTTAATTTGAGAGAGAGAGAGACCATGCAAGTGCGAGTGGGGGAAAGGGGCAGAGGGAGAGAGAGAACCTTAAGCAGGCTCTTAGCACGGAGCCCAGCGGAGGGCTCAATCCCACCACCTGGGATCATGACCTGAGCCAAAATCAAGAGTTAGACAAGTTGGATGCTCAACCACCTGAGCCACCCAAGCGCCTGGAGAATAGTATTATTAAGCACATAATTTCTCATCTCCAAAGAAACACATCATCTTATACTGAATGTCCAGAAGCTTAAAAACTTATTCCAGGGGCGTCTGGGTGGCTCAGTCGCTTAAGCATCTGACTTCAGCTCAGGTCATGATCTCCCGGTTTGTGAGTTCGAGCCCTGCGTCGGGCTCTGTTCTGCGCTGACAGCTCAGAGCCTGGAGCCTGCTTCAGATTCTGTGTCTCCTCTCTCTGCCCCTTCCATGCTGATGCTCTGTCTCTCTCTGTCTCTCAATAATAAATAAATGTTAAATAAATAAATAAAAACTTATTCCAACATTTGTATTCAATAATATCTATGATTTAATAACTGATGGTATTTAAAAAAAATTTTTTTAATGTTTATTTATTTTTGAGAGAGAGAGAGAGAAAGAGAGAGAGCCTGAGCGGGGGGAGGGGCAGAGAGAGAGGGAGACACAGGATCCAAAGCAGGCCCCAGGCTCTGAGCTGTCAGCACAGGGCCTGCTAGGACTTGTGAACCATGAGATCATGACCTGAGCCGAAGTCAGACACTTAACCAACTGAGCTACCCAGGTGCCCCTGCCAGTATTTTTTTAAACATACCAATGGGGCCAATATAATCATTAAACATGTATGGTACTTTTCTCACTATAAATGTTTTTAGGGAAAGAAAACCCATATGAATCAATGTAGAATCTAATTTATAGATTTATTTTTAATTAATTAATTTTTAAATATAATTTATTGTCAAATTGGCTTCCATACAACACCCAGTGCTCATCCTAACAAGTGCCCTCCTCAATGCCCATCACCCATTTTCCCCCTGCCCCATACCCTCATCAACCCTCAGTTTGTCCTCTGTATTTAAGAGTCTCTTGTGGTTTGTCTCCCTCCCTCTGTGTTTGTAACTATTATCTCCCCCCTCTCCTTCCCCTATGGTCTTCTGTTAAGTTTCTCAAGTTCCACATATGAGTGAAAAAACATATCTGTCTTTCTCTGACTGACTTATTTCACTCAGCATAACACTCTCCAGTTCCATCCACATTGCTGCAAATGGCCAGATTTCACTCTTTCTCATTGCCAAGTAGTATTCCATTGTATATGTAAACCACATCTTCTTTATCCATTCATCAGCTGATGGACATTTAGGCTCTTTCCATAATTTGGCTATGTTGAAAGCACTGCCAAAAATAGAACTACCCTATGACCCAGCAACAGCACTGCTAGGAATTGACCCAAGGGATACAGGAGTGCTAATTTATAGATTTCAAAGTAAATGTAATCTAATGAAGTCCAGAGTTGGACTCACAATGTTTAAGTAAATTTGAGGGCGTCCTATTTATTTAACAGAGGATTTATCTGTAGTTAGCTTGAATTATTTCCATATGGTTAAAAAGTCTTCAAAACTTATTTTCTTAGGCATATTCAGCATGTTTCACAAAACCTTTATTGTACTTCTAGTGTATTCCTACTGTATTCATGGTAACACTATTCCTTTACACAGTCCAAACCAGAGTGGTTCTGAATAATGTGGTTTTACCATAAATCAGTTGTGGAAATCTAGTGCGATTTCAGTGATCAGCATGTTTTTGAGATGAAACATATTAACTTGTGTTCTTATCAGGAACAAATGTGCAACTTCCTCCTCCCCTGATTTTAGAGATTTCAAGGGGTTCATTCTTTCAGGGTTCATGTGTCAGGCCTCTTTTATGAGAGCTTTTCTGGGAGAGCCTGCAGGCCCTAAACTCAGGACTAAGAGTGAGACTTATTTTATTAAAATATTTTTTCATTTCAGTATAGTTGACACATTAGTTTCAGGTACACATCATAGTGCAGAAGAGTAGGGGGGTTCCTCAAAAAATTAAACATGGAGATATCGTATGATCCAATAATTCCACTATTGGGTATTTCCCCAGAGAAAATGAAAACATGAATTTGAAAATATCTATGCACTCTTATGTTTACTACAACATTGTTTATAATAGTCAAGATATGGGAGCAACCCACGTGTCCACTGACAGATGAATGGATAAGAAAGATGTTGTGTGTGTGTGTGTGTGTGTGTGTGTGTGTGTGTGTAAAGTAGAATATTACACAGCTATTAAAAAGGATGAGAGTCTACAGTTTGTGACATAAGTGGGGCTTATTTTATATCACAGAGTTCCTGATATCTTGTAGAAACTGCTGACTTACATGTTCTGAAGGGAATGTGACTCTTCACATCTTGAGAGAAAATGTGTTTGGAAAAAGAATTCTGATTTTTGAACCACTGTTCCCAGTGAGGGGAAATTGCACATAAATACATCATAAATCAGTCAAGCTTTTATCATCTTTTTTTCTCTAGTATTACTGCTCTTCTCTCTTACTCAAAATATTTCCTGGTGAATTTTAAGCTAAAGAGAAGTAAAGCAAACTCATTCTATTGTTACTGAATTTGAGGAATTTGAACTCAAGCGTAGATGATATTTGGGGACCTTTTAGAACAATTTGTTAACTAAACGGAGAAGCAGTGGTTCCACTTGAAAACGTTAGGAAAAAATAAACAGATATGAGAGAATTCACTAAAATCAGAAGTAAAAATGTTTGCCCTAGCAGCACCTGGGTGGCTCAGTTGGTGAAGTTGTCCAACTCTTGATTTCGGCTCAGGTCATGATCTGGGGTTTGTGAGCTCGAGCCCAGGGTCTGGTTCTACACTGACAGGGCAGAGCCTGCTTGGGATTCTCTCTCTCTCACCCTCTCTCTCTGCCCTTCCCTGCCCTCTCTCCCGATGTGCTCTCTCTCAAATAAGCATTAAAAAAAAAAAAAATGTTTGCCTTAAAACTAGCAAGCCAATACGCTGTATTTTATATGATTTCTCTCCTCATTAGATTGACAGCATTTTGCTGATAAGCTTCCTTGTTCTAACAGGAAACTAAACACCCCTACTGCCTGCATGAGTTTCTGTGTGCTGGTCCTGCTTAATCCATAAATTCATTCCCTCCCACTCAACCTGGACTGGGACTCTGTTGGGAACCTCCTGTTACAATACATACCCAAATCAACCCCTCTCCCCCAGCGTATGATTTCAATGCAAAGGTGACCACCCTGCAAATTTTATTTTTCTGTTGTGGAGGGCAGAGAGGAGAAAGATAATGACCACGGGAATGTCTGGGGTGCACCACTTCACAAAAGTAACTACTTAAGTTCAAGGTGTCATCCTGCTGGGGGAGCAAGCATGTTTTTGCACAAACGCTGAGTTGGCAGTTGTGACACTAGCCATTCTGAGGATCCGTGTGACTGAAATCACGTTTCCGTGACTGTCGGCCAGAGTGTGCATGAGAATTCTGTGGGGCGCCTGTGGAATGTCAGACCCTTGGGGCCCCTGAGATTCCAGTTAAGGAAGTCTGGAGTGGAGCCCGGGAATCTGCATTGTTAACAAGCCCCAGAGGTACTTCATTCAGATGCCAGGATGCTGGGGACTATACTCAGGAACTCAAGCCAAGGCAAGATCTCTACTGCTCTCCTTTTGAAAGATACCATCTAGAATCTTAGTAAAAAACCATGCTTTTAGTTTAAATTCCTCAGAGAGGGGACCCTGGGTAGCTCAGTCAGTTGAGCGTCCAGCTTCAGCTCAGGTCACGATCTCGTGGTTCCTTGAGTTTGCGCCCGGTGTGGGGATCCCTACTGTCGGCGCAGAGCCGGGAGCCTGCTTCACATCCCGTCTCCCTCTTTCTCTCTGCCCCTCCCCCATTCATGCTGTCTCTCTCAAAAAGGAAGAAACATTTATTTTTAAAAATCTAGAAGTACGGGCGCCTGGGTGGCTCAGTCGGTTAAGCGTCCGACTTCGGCTCAGGTCATGATCTCGCGGCCCGTGGGTTCGAGCCCCGCGTCAGGCTCTGTGCTGACAGCTCGGAGCCTGGAGCCTGTTTCAGATTCTGTGTCTCCCTCTTTCTCTGACCCTCCCCTGTGCATGCTCTCTCTCTGTCTCAAAAATAAATAAATGTTAAAAAAAAAAAATTTAAAAAAAATCTATAAATAAATAAATAAATAAATTTCTCAGATAATTCTGTTAATGGGAAAGATTGTCCTTTAGCGGGAATTGTACAGGAGCAGTGAACGTAGTAGCACCTTGTTTGAACAAATCCAGCAGCCCGGTGCTCAACAGGTGAATGAATGTTAATGTGGAAAAGAGATGACTCAATCAATCCCTCATTCAGTGTTAGCTGTTGGACCCTGATAACTGATTCTTTATTTAAAGCTTTACACCTCTCAAAATCGACATAAACCTTTCCTTCATAACGTTCTGTATTTCTGTCACCTTTCAAGTTTAGCGTGCAGGAAGGAATTCTGCACAGATTAAAATCCGATGGGCCCGAATCAGTTTGTCACACACCTGTGCCATCGTCACCACCCTCAGGGAGCTGTGAAGCCAACACCTGTGTCAGACAGCCCTAAGCATGGAGGTTCCTTTCCAAAGTGAATTCTTTGAAAGGTGTTAACACGTTTCACACGCATGTCAGGTGCCTTTGACGGGCGCTGGCCGTGGCCACTTAGACAAGAGAGCTGCCGTAGCTTTGGCTTTTAGGAGGGTGACCTATCAAGACAAGTAAAATCCCACTCTGCTAATCTGAAAGGCTTGGTAAAATGTCAGACAGATGAATGAGCACAGAGGAATTTGTTGTGATGTGAAGCAGAGGGAAATGTGTCCGGAGTGCCTCCTACTCACCCCCTGGGGAAGGGGGGGCATCCTGCCCTAGGGTTATGGGGATGGCCATGCCTGCCTGACACCGGACAGATGAGACTGACGTGAGTCACTTGTACTTACAGCCTGGGGGAGGGGGACACCGCAAGCCACGCAGGGTCACATCCCACGGGGCTGCCCTTGGGAACAGAGTGAGCCACTGGGGGCTGTAGGTGGTAAGGGTGGTAGTAGCGAGAGGAGGTAGCGTCCCTGGTTCCCCAGGGAGGATGTGATCAGCTCATCTGAGTAATTCAGCAGGCTGGCGGGAACTGAAACTCAGTACTCAGGGGTAAGTAGGAACCGTGCCTGGTGCTCGGCTCAGGGGCCGATCACGGGGCAGCGTGCGGAAAGCTTTGCACCTCGGCCATTCGAGGCCCTCCTGATTTTTACCAGATGTCAAGGCAGTGCTAGTATTGAGTCTTAGTCTTAGATCTTACACCACAATTGACTCCATGATAACCTTGACTTTAATTTAAATCTTAGTGATGATTGGGACTTAGAAGGTAGGGAAGGGCCTCCCTAAAAAGCACACCAGACACTGGACCAGGAGAGGGTGGGCCATGTGGTATGGCACTGGTATAGTGAGGGCATGTCCCCAGAGAGCATGAATTTAGGTAACCAATGCCAGGGTGCCTGGGTGGCACAGTCAGTTAAGCGTCCGACTTCGGTTCAGGTCATGATCTCGCGATTCGTGGGTTCGAGCCCCGCGTCAGGGTCTGTGCTGACAGCTTGGAGCCTGGAGCTGCTTCGGATTCTGTGTCTCCCTCCCTCTCTGTCCCTTCCCCACTTGGTCTCTGTCTCTCTCTCAAAAATAAATGAATATTTAAAAAAAAAATTTTTTTTTAGATAACCAATGCCTGTGGCAATAGTGACCCAAGGCAAGAGCTCTATTTGTTCTATAAAGTAGGAATTCTGTGAGGAGCTCATCCTCCCTTTCGATTTAACCTGTTGCCTAGAGAGTAGATGGAAATTCGGTTGAGTGGCTTCTTTTAGAGCCGGGCATTGTGTTCTGAGAAGTGAAATGAATGTCTTGGTCACTAGCAGTAACGTCTGGAACTCCAAAGGGGATAGAGAATATTCTAGTGAGGCCTTACATTGTGGCCTTACTATGTGCAGAGATATCTGTTACCTTGATTTACATTCTCTTCATATGTGAGGCAAGAGATTCCCAGAGTTCTGTCCCAGAGTGGGCAAGTCTTGGGCAGTGGTCCAAGAGTTTGTATTTAAAAAAAAAAAAAGTGCCGATGGGGCCACTTGTTGGCCAGGGCGTCCAGCACTTAGATGACCACCTGAAGTTTGGCAGTCTTTTATCAGGGACGTGTTGACTGAGGGCTAGAAAGCATAACTATCCATGAACTCCATCATGTATGATGGTGGTGATATCACCTGTAAAATCTACAGATTCCCACTGTTGTTCGCTCAGTTGATCTGAAGGGGCTCCCCAGGTAACCAGGAATGTCAGAAGGGTGACTTCTTCCAGCACCATGGATCTGGCAAGAGCCTGAGGATAGTGGAGACCATGCCCTCCTATGGGTGGAACATGCCAGAAGGCCCACGTTTGTCTCCACTCAGTAGCAGTAAAGTCTCAGTAGCCATGTCGAGCTTGTACGGAGCTGCTTCTGTGACTCAAGGCATAATAGGCAGCAGGGTATGAAGGCTCACAGGTGCAGGGTCAGTGAGAGCCTCTGTTTCCAGAAGAGCCCAGTGTGCAGCCAGCAGTCGCTGCCCTAGGGGTGTATGGAGAGAAGGGTCTAGCAGGGCAGTTTCATGCATCAGAAGCACGTAGATAGCATATGGTGGTCATGGGTGGTCCAGAGACTTCAGGAAGAATATGAGGAGGTTGTTTAAACCCTTATGGTGAAGGGGTCTCAGAGAATGCATGTTGTAGGCTTTTGTTAGAGGGAGCCAGATTTACAGTGAAGCACTTTACAAGTAAGTGTGTCAGTGAGAACAAATAAACTATGGAAATGAGGAATACATTGCCTCCAGAACTCCCCCCAAACTAGAAGATGTTGGACTTGTATTCACTTGTAGTAAGTACTGAGAGGGTCCATAACTCTTTGTTTTTTATTTTTTATTTTATTTCAGAGAGAGAACGAGCAGGGGATGGGCGGGGTGGCGAGAGGGAAAGAATGAGAGTGTCCCAAGCAGGCTCCACGCTCAGCACGGAGCCTGACGAAGGGCTGGATCCTATGACCCTGGGACCATGACCTGAGCCAAAATCAAGAGTCAGAGGTTCAACCAGCTGAGCCACCCAGGTGTCCCTTAATGTTTTGTTTTTGTTTTTGTTTTTATTTTCGTAACACTTAAAAAAGTTTTTCTTTAGCATTTATTTATTTTTGAGAGACAGAGACAGAGCATGAATGAGGGAGGAGCAGAGAGAGAGGGAGACACAGAGTCTGCAGCAGCTCCAGGCTCTGAGCTGTCTGCACAGAGCCGGGCATAGGGCTCGAGCTCATGAACCGTGAGATCATGACATGAGCTGAAGTCAGACGCTCAACAGACTGAGCCACCCAGTCGCCCCTATTTTTTTAACTCTTTATTGACCACGTCAGAGATGGAGCAGCCCTTAACTTACCAACAGATTCTCAGGAATTTAACCAAGGTGGTAGGGCCACACGCTGTGTGGGGGTCAGTGTCCTCTTCCCTTTCTGTGAGCTCTTTTATGGATGTTGTATGGCTTGGATGAATATGTCAAATGGATATCCTTGGAGGAGGATGTCATTCATGTTGGCATACCCACGATCCTGGAGAAGGTTGGGTGCAGTTAAGATCTTGCCTGCAAAGACCGTGTGCTAGGGCAACGCTGTTAGGTCCCCCATACGGAGCCCGGTCACCATGTACGACTGCCTTTGGTGATGAAGGCACATGGCACCTGAGAGATTGCTCAAATAGACACTGAGCAGAACATATTAGCCCACTTGGTAATAGCCAGATATTTATTAGTGGCTGATGGGACAGAGTCAGTAATTTAAAAAATACTGGGCATTGGGTCTGGTGCCTTAATGGATGGGGCCACCACATTAAGGCCACAGTAAAGTCCTGTGAGACACTGTTCATTGCCTTTCGGGTTTAAGAACAGGCCAAATTCAGCTGTTAATTGGAGAGGCAGCAGTTAATCCACCCTTCACTCAAATCAGGTCTTACATAGTAAGTTTTGATCTTTGAAGGTCCTGTTTAATTTACATCGGGCCGTATTAGGTGCTTGCACTGAGAGGTCTGTAGGGTCCCATTGCGTTCAAATCAACTTCTAACTGTAAAGATTTAATTTAATAGTAATTTGTTAAGTCAGAGCCACCATGCCCACATGGGATAATCTAAGGCAATGGGTGCCGTGACCATGGGAAAATGAGGCAAAACAATAGTTCTTTTGGTTAGGATGAGTCATACCTATTTGTCTTCTGTTTCACGTTCCAGAACTCTCTAGGGTTACGTGGGGACCTCGTGTTTACATTTAGTGGCATCTCCAGGTGTAACTGTAATTGGAACCCCGGGACTGATTAAGTCCCTGAGGGTTTGCCGGTTGGTGCATTTCAGCAGGTATTAAAGCTGATTCAGAACCCACGTTGTCAGGCACAGGGGTATCCAGAACTCGTTTACTGGTTGGCTATGTAAATTATTTCAGTAAATGTTGGATTTCCCATTGGGTCATTGGGTCCCACTGTGGACCTCTGCTTGCAGTCCTTTTTTTCCTTTCATCTCCTTCCCGGTGTCCAGTTTCTTTCCATTTTCTGTCCAGTTTCTTTCTTTCATTTCCCGTCCCCTTTTCTTTTTGCGTCACTGGATTAACTCTGGGTGCAGGTAGGTGGGGGAATCCTCCATCCCGCTCGTATTTCTGCATTTCCGCCTCCACAGAGCCTCAAATCAGTACCATGGGGTTGGGGCCTTCCCTGGGCAGCGGTTGCTTTCATATGTTTTCAGGACCCCGGGCTTGTGTCAGGGTCGAACTAACCCCGTGCCGTGCCCCAGGGGTACCACGGGTTTCCCCGATAACTCCGAGGATCAGGATGTTCCTTGCAGCCAGGCAGAGGTGGCCGAGCAGCCCAGCAGGCAATGGGCTGGAACTGAGCTCTGCTATGGCCCTGCCTTTTCTTTGTTTTTTGGGGCTTTCTGTACAGATTCCCTGGGAGTATTTCTACTTCTACCTGTATAAAGGGTCAGCACTCACTTTCTGTCTCTGATCGTTCATGGTGCAGACTTTCTGAGTGTTGACGGGGGGAGGCTTGGGAGGCTGACGGCCCACCTCGTGGGGAGCCATCTCTTCCTCCAGGGAATGCCAGTCAATCTGCTTGGGGTTGGGTCCACCTCCAGGAAGGTCGTATTGCTTATGGGTCTGGTATGGACCAGCGGGCCCATGACTGCAGGATCGGTCCTTTGGCTCCTGTAAGCGGCTGCGCGGGGCCCAGGCGCACTGGCTTATGGATGGGATGCTCAGAGCTGACCCACCAGACATCAGTCGAACCCAACAGCACATCACACTGGGGCATAGTCAATAACAGTTTTCACCTTGGGGACGGGGACATTTTAGGTGGGAGGAGAGGACAAACACCGAACAAAGACGACACACAGTGCTGCGTAGGCCAGAGTGCAAGTCGGCCAGCCCCAGGCAGCCTCAACTGTGGCGGGGAAGTTAGTTACATCTGACAAAGTGTCTTCCATAGCGGTTGGGCCATGCAGTTCACGAGGCCAGCTGCTTTGATCCCCTCCTGTTCACCCCAGCAGTGCGGGAGGGATCCTGCCCAGGGGTTATGGGGATGGCCATACATGCCTGACACTGGACAGATGAGGTTGACATGAGTCACTTGTGCTCACAGCCTGGGGGAGGGAGACACCTCAAGCCACACAGGGTCATATCCCACGAGGCTGCCCACGGGAACAGAGGGCACCAGCCACCAGCGGCTGTAGGTGTAAGGGTAGTAGTAGCAAGAGGAGGTAGCGTCCCTGGTTCCCCAGGGACGGCTCGTCTGAGGAATTCAGTGGGCTGGCAGGGAACTGAAAGTCAGTACTCAGGGTTAAGTAGGAACCGTGCCTGGTGCCCTCAGCTGGTGCCCTCGCAGGCAGCGTCGGGTAGCCTGGGGCCTTATGCCTAGAAGCAGAGAGGGCAGGAGAACCGAGGTCCTCCCGATTTTACCAGATGTCAAAGCAGCACATAGCACTGAGTCCCAATTGCAAGCCTCACACAGCAGAGCGTGCCCTTTCTTTATCAAGCTTTGTCTCTTTCCCCCCCCCCAGCTGAGGAATGTGATCCAATTACTTTGAACGGCCCAACAAATTCTGATGCGCCACATGAGGTAAGAATCATTTTGGTTCTATTTTCACCCTTAGGTGCCTGCTAATCCAACTGGAAGGTCTTAGAGATTCTCTTCCAGAGCTTTGAAAATAAGGAAGAAGATTTCTAGGTAATAAAATAAGTCTGGAAATGATCTTGAAGCATCCCAGTTGTACGGGATATTGACAAAACGTCTGTTGCTTTCAGTAACTATGGTACCTTTGATCCGTCCTTTGAAATGAATATGTATCTATATGCTAAACACAGACCATCGATGTTTATTAAGCCGCAACAAAACTGGATAGTTCTATGCCATTTTTGTAATGCTTTTATAAAACTTTACTCAGGGGGCGCCTGGGTGGCTCAGTCGGTTAAGCGTCCGACTTCGGCTCAGGTCACGATCTCACAGTCTGTGAGTTCGAGCCCCGTGTCGGGCTCTGGGCTGATGGCTCAGAGCCTGGAGCCTGCTTCCGATTCTGTGTCTCCCTCTCTCTCTGCCCCTCCCCCATTCATGCTCTGTCTCTGTCTCAAAAATAAATAAAAAAATAAAATAAAATAAAAGGGTTGTCTTTAAAAAAAAAAAAAAAAACTTTACTCAGATATGAGAAGTCAAACTTCATATCATTTTTGTTGTCTTTTTCCAAAAAGCAAATCCATGTGTTGTTTTCTGATTCTAAAAGAATGTTCTTTTAAACTCCAGATAGGACAAAAATGTACCCCCAAAATTGAGAATTGCCTGTCATTCATTCCATTGTTCACCTTTTGAGGTACCTCCTTCCAGAAGCTTCCTTGGGTCACCGTGTGTTTCAGTCACTTCTGGTACTGTCCAGTCCATTTCTTTCCACTCGCTCGGAACTTATTAGCCAAATTGCATAATGCTTCACATCTGCTGAACTATATTTAGAGTGTCAAATGTCTCAAAAAGCCTGTCTTGCCTCACGATGGACTGGTTCGGTCCTGCCCGTTCCATAACACCCAGTTAATTTTTAGCAAGACAAATTGGAGGTTTTGTTTAGGCTTGCTTGTCAAACATCAGTCTGTCATAAGTTATTAATAGTGATACTCCTGGAGAGTCAAATCACTTTTGCAATAAAGCAAAGTTACACAGTAGTTGATAAAACAGTCAACTTTAATTGTATACATCTCTCTTGAAAGTTGTCAGTGACACTGCTTTTAACTCTGGTTTGGGGCTTTTCAGTCACCCACTGTGAATATCAAATACTTATTTATTTTTTTGTACTTTTTAAATGTTTATTTTTGAAGGAGAGAAAGAGAGTGTGAGTGGGGGAGGGGCAGAGAGAGAGGGAGACAGAATCGAAGCAGGCTCCAGGCTCTGAACTGGCAGCACAGAGGCCTATGCCAGACTCGAACTCATGAACTGTGAGATCACGATCTGAGCTGAAGTCGGACACTTAACCGACTGAGCCACCCAGGCGCCCCTCACATTCTTATTAATTAATCCTCAGCAGTTTCCTTGGAATTACAACCTAAGGATTGATTTTGGCACTGACTGCCTTTAAACAACTTTAGTAAACCCAAACTATGAAATTTTCTTTTCTTGCACTCCTTAATTTGTTTGGCAAAGTTTTGCTCCTCACACGTTTTGTAACATGATACAGACTCCCATGAAGATACAAGAATGTTGTTTGTTTAGCTTGATTTTAGGGATTTTCCAAAACCAGTTAAGATTAGGTACCGAATATACCTTAGGACGCTGTTTAATAATTTTTTTTTTTAATTTTAGTGTCATAGATCTGGCTGTTTGAAGTAAAGACAATACTAAAAGATGAAAAATAAAATAAAAATTAAAAAAATTTTTTAAAAATTAAAAAAAAGATGAAAATAGATTTGTCAACAAATAAAAGGGGAAGAAACGTCTTTGAGGTTTTTTTTTCAGTTCCGTTTTAAAAGAGAATGTCTTCTATTCCTGTGAAAAGTAGGACACTACCTTGCTACTTCAGTTAGTTATTTCTTTGCATAATCTATAGGATTTGTTCTAACTGCTAGATATCCAGAAGGATTCTTTGAAACCAACTTGGCAGACAGAACAAAGAAAACTCACTAGGGGAGAAACATTTAAAAAAAACAAACAAAAACCCCCACAGTCCATTTTCTAGAGCTCAGACTTTAAATTTTTTTTAATGTTTATTCATTTTTTGAGAGAGACAGAGCACGAATGGGGGAGGGGCAGAGAGAGAGGGAGACACAGAATCCGAAGCAGGCTCCAGGCTCTGAGCTGTCAGCACAGAGCCCGATGCGGGGCTCGAACTCACAGACTGCAAGATCATGACCTGAGCCGTAGTGGGACGCTCAACCGACTGAGCCACCCAGGCACCCCTCTAGAGCTCGGACTTTAAAGGCAAGCTGAAAATATGCTCTTTAGAATATTTAACACTTGATATGTTCGTGATTTTTATCATTTTAAGACTAAAACTCACTCTAGCAAGAGTGCCTCCTTTGAATGATGCAGAGGGAAAACGCTGTAGTGTCCTGGTACACAAGATCAAACTCTGACATCTCGGACAGAATTTTGTAATAAAGAATCCTTTATTTTAGGAACTTAAAATCAATACCCTATCTACTAGATCCTGTCCTACTACTTCAGTTTATCAAAAGTTGCATTTGCTGAGCATACACTTGGAGCCCAGATCTGGACTGGGTGTTCTTGGGTGTAAGAAAAAGTGGGAGGGGAACGGACAAGGGAAGACCGCAGCAGGGCTTATGGACTTGCTGGAGAAGCAGCGTGCACACAACATTAGATTCTGGATGTGGGGATGCTTCACAGGGTTGAAAATTTTCCATGGAACGAGGGGCACATGGGTGGCTCAGTCAGTTGAGCGGCTGACTTCGGCTCAGGTCATGATCTCATGGCTCAAAGGCTCGTGAGTTCGAGCCCCGTGTTGGGCTCTTTGCTGACAGCTTAGAGCCTGGAGCCTGCTTTCCATTCTGTGTCTCCCTCTCTCTCTGCCCCTCCTCTGCCCACGTTCTTTCTGTCTCTCTCTCAAAAAATAAATAAATGTAAAAAAAAAATTTTTAATATCTGTGGAACTTTATGTTCAAGAAAACATTCCCCAGAACCTTTATGAAACAATAAAGTTTCAACTACTTTAACTACCTGCACAAACATATAGCAAATGATAGTTAAAGCAAAATTTGTTCCAGTTTATAACCAATGATATCCATGCCAAGAGGAGGCTGAAGTAATAATAAAAATAATAAATATCAGGATGCTAACTTGGAGTTCGAGGTTATGGAAAGAATGACATTTTCCTCTATGTTATTTGGTTTTACCAAACTAAAGAGTTTATTTTTCTTTCTTTCTTTCTTTCTTTCTTTCTTTCTTTCTCTTTCTTTTCTTTTCTTTTCTTTTCTTTTCTTTTCTTTCTTTTTTCTTTAAGTTTTAGAAACCATGTAAAAGTACTGGTTTATTTAGCTGTGATGAAAGTATCATGCTAACATGCAATGTTAATAATAAAGGAAATTGAATGTAGGGCATATAGGGCCTGTCTTTACCATCTTCTCAAGTTATATGTAATTCTAAAACTATTCTAAAATAAAAATGTATTTTAAAAACCACACTAAGTAAAATTTAGAATGTAGAAAAATGAAAAAACTCATTCACAATTCCACTGCTCTGATATAACCATTGTTTGACATTTGGATGTATTCCCTTGTACACTTTTTTATATGAATAATTGTCAAAACTGTCAGTGAGATTTGCTTTTCTTATGTAATGTTATCTCACAAACATTTTTTAAGTTTATTCATTTATTTTGAGAGAGAGGGGTGGCGGGGAGGGAGAGAGAGAGAATGCCAAGCAGGCTCCACACTGTCTGCCTGATGCGGGGCTCGAACTCACGAACCGTGAGATCATGACCTGAGCCGAAGTTGGACACTGAACCAACTGAACCACCCAGGCGCCCCTATTTCACAAACATTTTATCCAGTTTGCTACATGGCTTTGCCATCAGTTTGAATGGGTCCATGGTATGACCATCTCTAACACAGAAGTAGATTCTAGGATGTGTGTCTGAGGGCAGGGCAAGGGCCTCCCCCTGCGATGAGGGATGGTATATGTCAGTGCTCTGACAAAAGAGCCCCTGACGAACGCTTTGTCTGGAGCTGAAGTATTAGGAGATCCTAGGTGATAAGACTGAGGGATATGTTGGAGCCAGGGCCCCAGAGCCTTGAGTGCCAGACACAGGTTGATAGAAATTATTGGGGGTTGTAAGTCATGGCCATATGACCATACGGGACCCCAGGGGGACTGGAGAGAAGATGGGGGTAAATTTTAAGCCTGTGACTGGGAGATGTTTCTACCAAGAATGGAAATAGAGAATTCGGATAGAAGATAAGATTCGTGTGTTGCTGGGATTAAGTTCCGCTTGTGGGTTGGGGAAAAAGGAGATACACGTTTGTAGAGTGAGGGGTATGTGAGATTTGTGGCAATGCCTGGTAAGTGCTAGAAAACGCAGCACTAGGTACTGATTTAGGACTCGTGCATCAGGACATTACAGTTGAAGCCTCAGGAGCGGACGAGACTGCCAAGGAGAGAGTCCTTGTAGAAAAGCAAAGAGAGGAGCCAAGGGTGGAAGTTGTGGAACACCTCACTTTAGAGGCCAGCGGAAGAAAAGAGCTCAGAAGCAGAAACCGGTCATCGGGACAAAAACGTGATTGCCAGTCTTAAAGAGTGAGCAGGCGACAAGAAAGTTCATGCAGTCCTGTCAAATTGCTTAAGGTGGCAAGGACAAATAGTAAATTCTTGTTGGAGAGTGTTAGAAAATATGGGGAAAAAAGGCTTCTTTTTTCTCAAGATGGGAAACATCAGATTTTAAAGGATAAGGTATTGTCGAGGAGCAGACAGATTAAAACCAGGAGGAGGAGAAGTGTAATAATTAGTGGGATTTGTTTTCCCTGTGGAAGGTAGAGAGGATTAACGTTCTTAGCAAATACTTATTGATAATACGGTTGAAAATGTTCTGTGGGGAACATGCACATTGATTTCCCTCAAGGAATGTGTTATCTGGTAGGTAAGATAAGGTATAGGCACACAGGTGTTCGATAAATAGAGGCACGGATAGATGAGTTAACATTTTAAAAGTAAGAACCTCGGCTCTTTCATAGGCCAAAAAGGCGAGATAGGTAAAGATACAGACATTCTTTTTAATGTTTGTTGTTGTTGTTTTAGAGAGTTAGTGAAAGCGGGCGAGAGGGGCAGAGGGGAAGAGAGACAGAATCTTTTTTTAAAAAAATATTTATTTTGAGAGAGAGAGAGAGAGAGAGCGAGCATGTACGCTTGATCAGGGGAGAGGGGCAGAGGGAGAGAGAGAATCCCATGCAGGCTCCATGCTCAGCACAGAGCCCAATGAGGGGCATGATCCTACCACCCTGGGATCATGACCTGAGCTGAAATCAAGAGTCCAAAGCTCAACCGACTGAGCCAACCAGATGCCCTACAAACATTCTTTTTATACATAAAGACTCTAGAAGCTGAGATAGCTGATGCCAGATTTGAGTTGGGTCTTGAATGGCAACACTTGAATGGGGCAGGAAGGGAGGAAATCTAGCAAAGAGATTAGGGGGTTAAAAGGTTTATTCTGTCCATACAGCAGGGAGGCCACAGGCCATCGTGAACAAGGCAGTAGCATGGTGGTGTTTGATAAATAAGAAATGGATTGCAAGAGGTTAGATGATGCCACATCCATCCACCCACTTAGCCATCCATCCATCCAGCCAGCCAGCCAGCCATCCACCCGTCCACTCATCCATCCATTCACCCACCCAGTCACCCACCCACCCACCCACCCATCCATCCATCCGTCCACCCACCCAGTCACCCACCCATCCATCCATCCATCCATCCATCCATCCATCCATCCACCCACCCATCCATCCATCCATCCACCC
>NC_064818.1:11876648-11891409 GCF_023721935.1 Panthera uncia | reverse complement strand
CCCACCCATCCATCCATCCATCCACCCACCCACCCAGTCACCCACCCATCCACCCAGTCACCCATCCATCCATCCATCCATCCATCCATCCATCCATCCATCCAGTATTTGATACCACTACTCTCTTAGGTGTGGGGATACAATGGTGACTGCTTAGAGCTACACTCAGAATTAGCATTTGAAATCTCTGGCCTGGAAAGCTGAGTAGGAATGTTTTTGGATGCTCCCAGAACAGAGGCTCCATAGGCAGGTAAGCTGAGAAACTCTCCCTTGGATTCTTGGACAATCTCAGCACATATCTGTAAGGGAAAAGAGAGAGGAGATGGCTGAGTTCCTTTGACAGGGAGGCAGACTTGTCTGAACAGAGAAAGCCTTGTTTCCCCCACCTCCTCAGCATGCCTGTTAACCCCTGCATCCAGCGTTTCCTCTCAGCTCCTCTCTGGGAAGTGCTGCTCCAGGCCAAGTCCTGGAGCGCCAAGGTGGGAGCACGGTCTCCGTCTCCCAGACAGGGGAGCTTCCTGAAAGAGTCTCCCTGTAGAGTGATGGCATAAGAACAGAGCTTTAGCCAAGTCATCCTAGGAGTGGCTGGTCCAGGGAATGGCTGGGAGGAAACACCGAGGTTCTTTGGCTCGCCTGGGAATGCGATCCCAAGGGCTTAGGTACAGGACGTGGAAGGGGGAATGAAGAAGGGAGGGTAGCATTCTGAACATCTGTGTTGATGTCTAGGGCTGCTGTTGCAAAGCACCACAGCAGGGGTGGCTTCAGTAACAGAAATGCATGGTGTCCCAGCTCTGGAGCCCGTAAGTCTGAGATCAAGGTGTGAGCGGGGCCCGTTCCTTCTGAGGGCGCCGGGGGCAGGCTCTGTCCTAGCTTCTGTCCTTGCTTGTTGATGGCTGTCTTTTCCCTGTGTCTTCACCTCGTGTTTCCTTTGTCTCTGTGCACAAATGCCCCCTCTTTGTAAGGATACCAGTTGATCTTTTTTAAGCTCTTAAAAATGTCATCAAGCACATCATAAATGCTTTACGGGTGTGTGATTCATAAGTCAGACTGACCAGGAACAAATAGGACAATGAAGCCTGTTATTACTGGCAGTAGTGCTTTGGAGAGAAATGAAGCAGGAGAAGGGGGCAGGGAGCCCCACACGGTGGGAGTTGCCATTTGTAATAGGAAAGTGGACACAAGCTTGCTGTGTTAAGGGTACCAGAGCAAATGACATATCTTTGGAACATGTTCTAAAAAAAACCAGTCAAGGCAGAAGGTGGGGAGAGTCCCCAGAAATCAAGAGCTGTGCTGGCTCAGGTACCAGCAGCCTCACCCCTTCCGCCCGCACAGGCCCTGGTGTGGCAATGTGGCTTGCACGGGACCCACAAGGCCAGGTTCCTCCCTCCAGAAACCCACAGAGGAGCTGAGCTGGCAGGACACGCAAGGGACAAACACGGCTTGAGGCATTGACCTCAGGGGTTTAATCAGGCACATGCATCTTGAGACTGGCCCCTCAAGAGTTTTCTAGGACTCTCTCCTGTGCGGGGTTAGTGCTGTTTTCTGGGGGGAACAGGGGTAGAGAGGCATTAGTGAGACCACCCTACTGGCCATGTTTCAGAAGAGAGGCAGGCTGGGTAGAGAGGAGGGAGTGTTGTAGGAGCTCTGAGCTTCCAGAACAGGAAAAGGGAGGGCAGAAACTTCCTAAACCCAGGAGTAGATTCTAAAAGCCCCATAGGTGATTCTTTTTTTTTTTTTAACTTTTAATTCTTTTAAATGTTTATTTAATTTTGAGAGAGAGAGAGAGAGAAAGAGACGTGGGGGAGGGGCAGAGAGAGAGGAAGAGAGAGAGAATTCCAAGCAGGCTCTGCAATGTTGGCACGGGCCTGACTCGGGGCTGGAACTCAGGAACCATGAGATCATGACCTGAGCTAAAATCAAGAACCGTAAGCTTGACCGACTGAGCCACCCAGGTGCCCCTACAAGCCCGGTAGGTGATTCTGATGCCTCCCACTTCCTCCCCCGCAAACAAAACCACTGGATAGGAGGGATAGCATCTGGCCACTGGTTAGATTCACCTATTCTACGGCAGCGTTGATAGATGAATAATTTTAGTTTATGGTAACATAAATCAGCAGTGGAAGGTGTTGTGAGATTAGTCACAAATGTACCTGTCACCTTTCATCTGCCATATTCTCCCCCCACCCTACCCTTCTTGGCCATTTTTAGATAATGCACGAGCCTGACATGACTGTGCACGGGGGAGGGGCAGGGGTCCTGTGGATCTCAAGTGGCTGCTGTAGGATCTGGCACTGAAGACAGTAATGAGAATCCTTAAGGACAGATGTAAAAACGTGATGGGGCACCTGGGTGGCTCAGTCGGTTAAGTTTCAGGTCATGATCTCGAGGTTTGTGGGTTCGAGCCCTGCGTCGGGCTCTGTGCTGACAGCTCAGAGCCTGGAGCCTGCTTCAGATTCTGTGTCTCCCTCTCTCTCTCTGCCCCTCCCCCATTTGTGCTCTGTCTCTCTCTCTCTCAAAAATGAATAAACATTAAAAAAATTTTTTTAAAAACATGGAAAGCACCTGTTAGTGGCCCACAGAAAACAGATATAAATTTTCTTACTAACATTAGTGCCCACCTATGATCTGCTTAGCCCAACAATTCTGGACCCTGGCTGCACATTAGGAATCACTGGGAGAACATTTATAATGCACCAGTGCCTGGGTCCCATTCCCCAGAGATGCCAGCTGGACTGCTTTGGGGTGGGCTCCCGTCACTAGTATTTCTTCATGTCCTGGGAACGTCTCTGTGTTGCAGAGTGAGAAAGCCTGGGGTAAACCAGGCATCCACATCCACGGGGTGAGGGGTCCAGACAGGCCACAGCGTCAACTCTTCATGTTCCATGTGTGCAGGCTGCTCCCACATGCTCCCGGGTATGGCCCTATGTGAGTGTCTGTCTCTAAATTTCCCCTTTTTATAAGAACACCAGTCCTGTTAGATGAGGGCCCACCCTGATGACCTCTCTTTAACTTGATTACCTCCATAAAGACCTTATTTCCAAAATATTCCAAAATATTCTGAGGTTAGGACTCTGACATATGAATTTGGAGTTGGGGGCGGGGCGGGGGGGGGCAAAATTCAACCCAAAACAATATTGAGTGATTTGGTGTTGAGTATTTTACAGCATTTATTTGGACTCTGATATTCCATAGGCATTTAATAAGTGGAATGGGTGGGTGAATACATGTCCTCTAGTATTGGGGGTATTGTATGTGCTGGCCACTGATCTGTGCAGAAAACACACACAGCCTGATTGTTTACATCCTGTTCCAAGCAGAATGTCGGAGCTTTCCCAAGTACCCTCCATGCGAAAGTTACGTTCTTAGGAAAAGAAGATGAGGGAAGTATTATTTCCTCTCTTTTTTTTCTTTTGCATGGGTGTAATTATTTTGTATCTGGTTGTAATCACACCGTACAATGTCATGATTTCCTTCTTTCACGTAATGCAGTATCCTAAGCATCCTTTCCAAGAAGTTAATGGTATGTAATCAAAAGAGTAATAATTATAATTAACATTTTTAAGCCCAAGAGTTCTTCCAAGCACTCAGCTATGTGGACTCACTTAATCTTCCAAATGACTCAGTGGGACGTACTATTTCTACGTCCGTTTTACAGATGCACACTGAGACACAGAAGGGTTGAATAATTTAAGGTCACACAGCTACTGAGTAGTAGAGCCAAGATTTGTTTTTCATTTTTCTGAAATTCATTTATTTAAATTCAAATTAGTTCACATACAGTGTAGTATTGGTTTCAGGAGTAGAACCCAGTGATTTATCAGTTACATGTAACACCCAGTGTAGAGCCAAGATTTGAGCCATGTAGGCATTCTGATTTTGGGAATCTGTTTCCTCCTTTATGAAATGGGTATAATCGTGCCAGGAGACTGAGGAAAGATGTTCGATAAATACGTGGTTAGTATTGCATCTAAATGAACTCCATCCCGTACTTGAATCACTCATCCTGTTCCAAGCTTGTCTCCTCACTTCCAGCTCAAGCCTGATTGAAATTTTGAGGCTCAAAGAGGGATGTCATTCCCCTCTCCTACCCCAAATGAGAACTCAGCACCATATAATGGCCTGATGTGGACAAAGCACTCCCAGCTGACTGTTTACATCTGCCCCCACAACAGCCAAGCCCAGCCCCTTCTCTCCCTGTGATGTATCACACGCCTCCTACCTGCGCAGGGTGCTTTCAAGATGGCGTCCATCCACTTGGCCATGGGCAACTTGCCCCACTGTCCCACCATTAGGGACAGGGACAGCCCTGGCCAGCTTGTGGCTTCCTCACATACACAGGTTCGAGCCTCCCAGTGGCAGAAGTATTGCGCCTCAGTCACAAAGAGCGAGAGGCTGGTCTTTCCATTCTGTCAAGCACCCCCCACAGGTGGTGATCCTGAGGCCGCCTCATCTGGCGTGGGTGGGCCAGAGAGGTGCCCCTTCCTCTTAAAGGCAGAGGAAGGGAAACTTCTTCCGCCAGTTCCTTCAAAGAAGTCTCTTCCTCTTATATAGGCTGAATGTGGGGTTGGGGTAATTGTCACACCACCTCTTTTGGTCCACTTTGTAGCTCATCCTTTGGGGTTCCCCTGGCCCCTTTCTGTGGAATGCATGCATGCCATTGTCCTCAGCATGGGGCCCCAGTCAAAACTCTTAAGAACCCTAGGAAAATATCCTATCTCACATCCTGTTATATTATATTCTTGGCCATGAGTCACTTAAGAGTTTCCTTATCATGGGACTTGAGGCTGTTTCAGGTTTTTTTTGCTGTCCTAAACCCTGCTGTGGGGAACTTCCTTCCCCCGCACCCCCCCCCCCAGTCCCCCATGTAAGGCTGTATATTCCTTACACTACATTTGCATCCGTATTTACAGACTAAACCTAACAGGCCAGACTGCCAGTCTCTTCTTCCGCTGAATAAGTTCTAAGACCTCAAGTCAGTTCCTAGTGACAAATGCCACCAAATACAAAGAAGATGCTGTTTTTATCTGTTGAAAGCCTGTCAGTAACCAAGTGATTTCTTTGAAGTTAAACAAGCCTCTCAGAAATAGAGTTGCACATGATGTTGCCCAGAGTAGATGGGGGGCAGGGGGCCCACACGCAGTTTTTAAGCCATGGAACAGCAGCTTTGCTTGTTGATAGTATTATCCAAAGTACCATGTGATGACCAAGACTGAAGTCCTGAACCTTTGTAATCCGGAAAACTATCTTCATTAACGATTGATGATAAAGTCGCAGCCCAAGAAACTGATTAATCTTGTATCTTGTGTATTCGTCAAAGCGACAGAAGTCTTTTATTTCCAACACATGTTTTCTATCTTAGGTGGGACTCCCCCCTGTGACCTTGACCCTTCACCTACCATCCATGCCTTACATTTCTTCCAACTCTGGGTCCTACCTTCTTCCCAGCTCCCAGAAGCTCACGCCTAATTCTTGTGCCTTATTTCCTAAGCTCCTGTTAGCATCCGACTTCGGCTCGGGTCATGATCTCATGGCTTGTGAGTTGGAGCCCCACGTTGGGCTCTCTGCTTTCAGCGCAGAGCCCCCTTCAGATCCTCTGTCTCCCTCTCACTCTGCCCCTTCCTCGCTTGGGCACACTTTCTCTCTCAAAAATAGATATCTAAAAATAAAATGTCAATATTTGCAATATACTAGAAATTACATTCTTTCCAACCAATTAAACCAAAACATCATGTAAAATTGTGAAAGCTTACGTAGTTTACTAATTTTTAAAGACCTTATTATTAAAGCAGTTTTAGGTTTACAACAAAATTGGGAGGAAGGTACAGAGATTTCTTTTTTTAAATTTTTTAATGTTTATTTATATTTGAGAGAGAGTAAGAACCAGCAGGGGAGAGGCAGAGAGAGAGGGAGACAGAATCTGAAGCAGGCTGCAGGCTCTGAGCTGTCAGTACAGAGCCCGATGTAGGGCTGAAACTCACAAGCCATGAGATCACAATCTGAGCCAAAGTCGGACACTTAACCAACTGAGCCACCCAGGCACCCCAAGAGATTTCTTTTTTCTAAGTTTGTTTATTTATTTTGAGAGAGAGCACACTAACTGGGGAGAGGCATAGAGACAGGGAGAGAGAGAATCCCAAGCCGGCTCCGAGCTGGCAGCACAGAGCCCAGTTTGGGGCTCAGTCCCATGAATTGCAAGATCATGACCTGAGCCGAATCAAGAGTCGGACGTTTAACCGACCGAGCTACCCAGGCCCCCCTAATCCTGACCGCTTAGGAAGTGGGTTTGGGCCCAGACGTGTAGATTGACAGCTCGGCATCTTCAGAGCTGAAGGGGACCACAAAAATCATGTTGTTGGCGATTTCTTTTGTTTCATAGTGGAGGGAACCAGTGTCAGTCGATTGAGGGGTGGAGTTGGGACCTTGTCCAGCGTCACTTGCCCACCCCCGATGCCCAGCATTTCTGAGTCAGTAACAGCTGCCAGTTACCAGTTGCCGCTGGGCCGCTCGCCTAGGGAGATTTTAGGCTTTTCCCACAGTTCTAGATGATATCCGTCTGGCAGAGTAGCCTGGGTAAGAGCTACTGGAATAAAACCGGTAAATGGCAAGGTCGCTCTTTCCTTCAAATTGTATTGGGAGGTAGTTGGCAAAACCCTCACTGCCTTGGCAGAGCAACTGGTCTGCCAGACTCTCTGCGAACCCGAAGCAATTACGTGCGTTATAATAACAGAGAACGGACCCAAGTGGCACTTGCTGTTGATGGTATCTTACCTGAGTCAGCCCGGCAGGCCGCTACCTGCTCTGAGTGATACGTGGCGATCCTTTTCAAGCGCCAACAAGACCTGTCTCATAGACTGGTGAGCCCTTTGCTTTGTTCTTTGAGGGACAAGCAGATAGTTCTGGCTTCGGGAAGTACTTGGCAGTGTCTCACTTCGTCCCTGAGACGAGGTTTCGAGAATGAGGAAGCAGTGCTCTTAGAGAAAACTAGAAAACTTTCCCTAGAGCCTCTACTTGCTATTTTTAACTCTGGTGAGAGGGACTCCCTTTGACTTTGAGGCCAGTATCTACCAATCCAAAATTTTAGACCGCGCTTTCTTGAAACAGGCTGTGGGGTGGGGGTGGGGGGGGGTGGTTCTTGATACACAGCTGCCTGGGCATTGAGAGGACGGAGAAGGAATTTCAAGGGTGGGTTTCGCTGGACCAGAAAGCACCTGTTCTGTAAGTCCATGTATCCCTCACCTCCCCCTTTCCCTGCTCCCTCCCTCCTTCATTTACCCACCGTCCCATCCAGTCCCTGCTGTTGACTGTCTAACCTCTACTATAACGTGCCTGGGGTGCCACATTGGGGGAGCAGATACACAAGCCACTAGAAAGTTAAAATTAGGGGAGTAGTACCAGGTGAATTTGATTAGGGTCTTTCCGAGGGGCAGATCTCTTCTTTGTCTTGATTCTCTAGACGGTTCTGCCCCATACACACAAGGATCTGATTCTGTTTCCCAGGATAGAACTTAACATCCTCGAGTTGTATCATCTGACTTTTTCTAGACTAAATTTATGTGTCTGGCATGGTGACCTCCCACTGACCTGCCTCCCTCTGCTTGTCCCATCTGTCTCGTAGCACATCATCACAGGAAACAAACCCTCCACCTCAGACTCTGAAGTCCCTTCCCCCCCCCCAACCTTGTACCCTTTTCTCTCTCGCTCCCTCCCCCGCCCTCAGGCTCAGCGCACAACAGCCCTCCACCTGTCTGGCGTTTCGACGGGCTCTTGCTGATTTTTGGTGGACCCTGTGTGGCCAAGCCCTTGGGCTTGGGTAGACCAGGACCACCTGCACTCTGTGTTTCTGCATGCTGGAGAAAATAGCGGAATGCAAACTGCTGTCCCCACTACAAATTCATGCTGCCCACGAAAGTTATCCTTTGAGGTCCCTGCAGATCTTTTCTTTTGTAAACTTCTCAGAAGTGAAATTTTAAAAGAAAAATCAAAGTACAGCCAGTCCCCAAGTTTTGATGGGCCAACTTACAATTTTTCAACATTATAGTGGTGGTGAAGTGATACATATTCAGTAGAGACTGCACTTCGAATTTCGGAGTTGGATCTTTTCCCAGGCGGGGGATCCACATCGCTCTCCTAATGCTGGCCACGGCCTCAGCTCCCACGTGGCCACACGACCACAGGGGTCAACAACCTACACACTGACATCCATTCTGCACCCACACCGCCCTTCTGTTTTTCACTTTCTTTTTATTTATTTTTTGAGTTTATTTATTTGGAGGGAGAGAGAGAGAGCATGTGAGCAGGGTAGAGGCAGAGAGAGAGAGGAGACAGAATCCTAAGCAGGCTCTGTGCTGTCAGCGTGGGGCCCGATATGGGGCTCGAACTCATGAACCACAAGATCATGACCTGAGCCGAAATCAATAGCTGGGGACTTAACCTACTGTGCCGGCCAGGCACTCTTCGCTTTTCACGTTCAGTGCAGTACTCAATTACAGAGATCTTCAGCCCTTAATTATCAAATAGGCTTTGTGTTAGATGCTCTTGCCCACTGCAGGCTAACGTAAGTGTTCTGAGCACATTAAAAGTCGGCTGGGCTGAGCTATGATGTTCAGTAATGAACATTCATGGTAGTGAACACATTTTGAATTTAGGATATTTTCAACTTATGATGAGTTTATCAGGATATAACCCTATTGTAAGTCAAGGAAAATCTGCACTCTAATTTGATGTAGTCTAATTTGATGTTTTTTTGTTTTTTTTTTTTTACTTATTTCTACTTTTGGGCCAAGTCAAGATAACATATTTCTGGTAAGACACATAGAAGCCAAAGGGCAAAAATGCCTGCTTTCTAGCACTTAAGTAGTTATTTCCCTAAGAACAGCACACGAGAAGTTTATTAATCATTAAATTATACAGTCTCTAATCTGCTCTAATTGTTTGACTTAAAGGCTTCTGTTCTCATCATCATTCAGTGCTTTATTGACTGTAATGCCTTTGAATTTCACTAGCAACTTAGGATTTCACTTAGACTTCCCATTGGTGTGGGTGTCGAGGTACAGTATGGTTTGCATGGTTGAGATGCAGATTGATACAACTTTTGGAACACTATTTGGTGGCATCTGTTACTCATTGATTGGGCAATGTCACTATTCAAGGACTTGGTCCTATGGAAATTATGGCAGAGTGTATTTGAAATAGAAAAAAAATTAACCGGTCGAGTAAATTTTGGTATTTTGACACAGTATAATTAAAACCATTAAAAAGAGAAGAGACCAGGGGCGCCTGGGTGGCTCAGTTGGTTAAGCGTCCGACTCTTGGTTTCAGCTCGGGTCATGATCTCACAGTTCATGAGTTCAAGTCCCACATTAGGCTCTGTGCTGACAGCACGGAGCCTGCTTGGGATTCTCTGTCTCCCTCTCTCTCTGCCCTTCCTTCTCTCCCTCTGTCTCTCTCTCTCTCTCAAAATAAATAAACATGTAAAATTTTTTTTAAATTAAAAAGAGAGACCACTGACCTGAAAAGATATCCATAAAGTATCATTAAATAAAGCATGTTGTAGACTAGTATGGTTTGAGGCTAAAAAAAAGTGGCTCAGTCTTGGTTCCTATGACTAAGGAATCAGGAAGGACGTGCCCCAGATTGTAACCAGTGACCTCTGAGGAGGGAGAAGCGATTGACAGATGAGCTAAGAGCTGGAGAGAAAGAGCTTCACATCTCTTATGGATTTAAAAAAATATATATATATATGATATTTGAATAAAGGTATTCTTCAACTTATAATGGGGTAAACTGAAAATATTTAAGTCAAAAATGTATCACTACACCTAACCTACCGAACATCATAGCTCAGCCAGCTGACCTTAAACTTGCTCGGAACATTTACATTAGCCTGCAGGTGGGCAAGAATATCTAACACAAAGCCTGTTTGATAATGAAGTGTAGAAGATCTCATGTAATTGATTGAATACTGCTCTGAAAGTGAAAAGCAGAAGGGCTGTGTGGGTTGTTGACCTTTGTGGTCATGTAGGAGCGGGGAGCGGGAGCCACTGCCCAGCATCACGGGAGAGGACCATATCCCATGTCACTACCCTGGGAAAAGATGCAAATCCAAAATTTGAAGTGAGGTTTCTCTAAACACATATCAGTTTTGCTCCATAGGAAAGTCAAAAATCATGGGTTTTTTTTTTAAGAAAAATTATCAGTCAGGGGTGCCTGGGTGGCTCAGTCAGTTGAGTGTCCAACTTCGGCTCAGGTCATGATCTCACAGTCCATGGGATCGAGCCTGCATTCGGCTCTGTGCAGACAGCTCAGAGCCTGGACCCTGCTTAGGATTCTGTGTCTCCCTCTTTCTCTGCCCCTCTCCCGCTCACTCGCGCTCTCTCTCTCTTCTCTCTGTTTCAAAAAATAAACATTAAAAAAAGAAAAATTATCAGTTGGGAACTGTCCTTTTTTTTTGTTTTTTTTTTTTTTTAAATAGACTCCACTGGGCGTGGAGTCCAATGCAGGGCTTGAACTCAGGACCCTGCAGTCAAGACCTGAGCTGAGATCAAGAGTCAGACCCTTAACCAGCTCAGCCACCTGAGTGCCCCAGTTCTTTTTATTTTGTGTTTTTGTTTTTTTTGTTTTTTGTTTTCAAGTTAAAGGAGAAAGTAGTGGAGTCACTCATTCAAACATTTAGGTGGCATTTAGGCCCAATAAACTTCCATACACTGGCACTTGACCCCCAGTGGTCTTTCTTCAGCCCACACGTAATTATGCACTGCGGGAAAATTATAGGCTGAAATGAGGGGTTGCGAATGCACGTCCTCATCTCACAGCCTCGGAGGAGTCTGTGCTCTGGCATCGCATGTGTCCTCCGCCCGGAGTGAGGGTAAGACTAGGCAGGAACCCCCCGCCTCTCTGTGACACCCATTGCCTTTGTGCATGCAAATCATCACCTCCTGTGAAACGCTTGGTGATATTTCTGAACAGTAATCATGCACAGGGGGAAAACCCCTCCTTCCTTCACCTTTGAAACCGTAGCAAGGGTATGAAATTACATCTGAGTGTGCCCAGCCTCCAAGTCCCAGGCACAGCTGCTCCAGTCTTTGACCCTGACTTCAACTCCAGAGGTAGCCGGTCTTGCTCGTAATTGGACAGAACCCTCATTGAAGAGAATAAAGAACCAAATGTACACAGAGCCACAGATTTGCTCTCCTCCTAGCAAAGCAGGGTGGCATTCATTCAAATTTCCATTCTTCTGTATTTCATTCTTTCAAACTCAATGAAACTTTTCCTGTTCCCTGAGGTATCACCTGGATTCTTGCCCACCCTTGTGCTCCCCTGGCATTCTCTCTATGCCTTTCTTTTTTAAAATGTTTTTAATGTTTATTTATTTTTGAGAGAGAGAGAGCATGAGCAGGGGAGGGGCAGAGAGAGAGGGAGACACAGAATCTGAAGCAGGTCCCAGGCTCTGAGCTGTCAGCACAGAGCCTGACGCGGGGCTCGAACCCACAAACTATGAGATCATGAGATCATGACCTGAGCCCAAGTCTTACGCTTAACCGACTGAGCCACCCAGGCGCCCCTGTATGCCTCTCTAACACGTTTTTCATTCCTTGTGGTGTCAGTATTTTTGCTCACGTCTTTGTTGCATTGCTGGGTTGTAACCTTGAAGCAGCAGGGATGTGGCTCCTTTGTCTCCATATCCCAGGCCTAGAATGGTCTCTTACACCAAGTAGGTCCTTTCTAAAGGCCAGCTTCTAGAATATACTTTCAAATAAATAGGTATGTATAGTATCCTTCCATAAAAAGTAAAAGTGTAGATGGTTGCTACGATAACAGTAACTACCTTGCAGAAAAAGAATGAAGTATAAATTGTTTTAGAAAATCCCAACAGGAGATTCATAGTCCATTCCTAATGTGTAGAAGCAGATGATCGATAAATGCATTCAGAAGAGAGGGGTGCCTAAGTGACAGCCAGGTAAGCATCCAACTTCGGCTCAGGTCATGATCTCATGGTTCACGAGTTCAAACCCCATGTCGGACTCCGTGCTGACAGCTCAGAGCCTGGAGCCTGCTTCGGATTCTGTGTCTCCTTCTCTTTCTCTGCCCCTCTCCCCACTTGTGCTCTGTTTCTCTCTCTCTCTCTCATAAATAAATAAACATTTAAAAAATTTAAAAAAACAAAAAACAAGAAGAGTTATAGAGATACTCGCTCTGTCTTGGGAATTTACACCACTGAAAGCTACTTGAGTGTCACTAGCCGTGTGACAGGAGAGAGTCTAGAACAGTGTGAATCCATGCTATCAAAGCCCTGTTACTGTTGCACACCTGAGCTTTCAAAATCATATTTTCAAAGCCATTTCCGGAATATTTTCTTAAAGCAGAGAGCTCAAGCTTTAGCATTAGTTGCTTCCCCCCAAAGAAGCTACTTAAGTAATTCGCATGGAAGACGGCTCTTTTCGGGCTCTTTGCCTGTAATTTGGGTTACCGATACCAGGTTGAGCAGTGACAACTTGGTTTTGCTCTTTGTGGAAACCTCCAACCAGACTTAGGTGATCATCAGGTTAACCAACCTGTTGAGTGCTTTCCCACCCGGTTATCCTTTCCCTAGTTTGCGAAATAATAAAGATGGAACGAACTCTTTATTAATTAGCTAAGCGTAGGCATTAAAGATGGAACTCGCCAGTCCAGAAGAGCGTGATTCACAGAAAACTAGCCCCTAGGTACCTTCCCCGTCAATCTGTCAGCATCTCCCGCCGATCCGTCCATCCCCACGGGGGATGGACCAGACCTGGCGTTTTCCCCACAGTGTGGGGTTTTCCCCACATGTGTTCCTGGCCTTTGGATTTTTGCTGCCCAGAGCCCTGTGTGAAATCGCCAGGTGTAAATCTCCAGAAGCAGCTCTTCAGCACCTTGTGCCTGCAGCTCCCTAAGCATGATGGAACCGGGCTGCCAGCTTCTAAGCTATAACCTGGGTACAAAATGAGTATAACCACACCAGCTTTCTCTCTGCTCAGAGAATTCAGCAGTTACCGCCTTTGCCCAAATAGAAGCTAATTCCCCCCATATTCACAGTGAGGAGGCTTAACAAAATGGGGATTTTCTTTAGCCTAGTTGAATATATAAAACATTGGTGTTTAACTTTGTGGTACCTTCCAATCTCCTAAGAAGAGTAAACCAATTTTTTTATTGTGGTAAAATACACATGACATAATATTTACCATCTTGACCATTTTTAAGGGTATGGTTCCGTGGCTTTAAGTCCGTTCATGTTGGGCAGCCATCACCCCCATCCATCTCCAGAACCTTTTCATCTTCCCAAACTGGAACTCCATACCCATTAAATACTAATTCGCCATTCTACCCTCACCCCCCCTCCCACCTCCTGGTAATTGCTATTTGACTTTCTGTCTTTTCAACGTTTATTTATTTTTGAGACAGAGAGAGACAGAGCATGAGTGGGGATGGGGCAGAGAGAGAGGGAGACACAGAATCTGAAACAGGCTCCAGGCCCTGAGCGGTCAGCACAGAGCCCGACGCGGGGCTCGAACTCACGGACCGTGAGATCGTGACCCGAGCCGAAGTCGGACGCTTAACAGACCGAGCCGCCCGGGCGCCCCGACTTTCTGTCTTTTCAATTTGATTCCTCCAGGTACCTCATAGAACTAGACTCACACAACATTTTTCCCGTTGTGTCTGGCTTATTTCACTTACCGTAATGTCCTCAAGGTTCATCTATGTTGTCGTGTGGGTCAGAATTTCCTTCCTTTTTGACGCTGAATAATATTCTACATTTTTTTACTCCATGTATCTGTCAATGGTCATTTGGGTTGTTTCCATCTTTTTTTTCTTATCTAGACCTTCCTCTTCTGGCATTCAGGTCGAACCGTACCCAGGAACCATTCTTTCCCACAAAACCAGTACTTTAAGCTCAAATCTCATTCAGAATTAAAACAAGGCCTTTGAACAGAACTCTTTTTTATCATTTGCAAATCGTAGTTCTTAGCTCCTAAGAAGCGCTTGGAGGAGTCAGTGAGCTAACCCAAAGCATCATGCACGTGGCACGTAGCAGGCACTCTGCAGAATTAAGTCCTTGAGAAATCTGGAAAGAATTAGGGAAGAATAAAGAGGGTGGAGTGAGGAGGCTGGTTTCAGAGGTTGGCTTAGAACAGGGGAGAATTGTGTATGATAGGATCCCTGGAGGGGAAGGGGCAGACGTGCAAGGGAAGAGGAGGACTTGGGACCCCTTTAAGGCCCTGCCTCATTTCCCCTGCCTTCCTGGGTTGCTCACAGCTAAGCCTGGTGCCGCTCTGACCCACAACTCTGTCCTCTGTGTTCCTGGATCAGTTTTAATGGGAGCAGCGAGATCTCACGCTACAGCTTGTGCGGCTGAACATTATTCATTCCCTCAGGCCCCAGCCCTAGGTCCCAGGGATGCCACAGCCTGGACCTCTGTGCCCAAGTCACAGCGTCCTGGCATCCTGAACTCCAGTTCCTAGAACTGGGCTTACAGTAGATTCCTGCCATCAGCAACCTCCTGAGGACTGTACTGGCCCTGGTTGTCCCCAGGTGTCATCTGCCCACATTCCCTACGGGTATCACATACCCCTCTGATATCCACGTGGAACCCGCAGTCCCCTTTTGGAAATTCTCCACATAGGCTGCTTCCAGAACCATCGCCGAACTTGCCACATCCTCTGTATCCTGTGTCTTGTCCGTGAGCTGATCCTCTGTCCCCTCCCTACCTCAGACCATTCCTCAAGGCTGAACTGGTCCTGGAGGC
>NC_064818.1:11824630-11866648 GCF_023721935.1 Panthera uncia | reverse complement strand
CCTCCCTCCCACCCCCCATAAACCCTCAGTTTGTTCTCAGTTTTTTTAAGAGTCTCTTATGTTTTGGCTCCCTCCCTCTCTAACCATTTTTTTTCCTTCCCCTCCCCATGGTCTTCTGTTAAGTTTCTCAGGATCCACATAGGAGTGAAAACATATGGAATCTGTCCTTCTCTGTATGACTTATTTCACTTAGCATAACACTCTCCAGTTCCATCCACATTGCTAACAAAAGGCCAGATTTTTTTAAATTTCTAACATGAGTTAGAAAAAACTCTCCCCCAAAACTTTAACCTGTATATGTACACAACCTATATATATACATAACCATTATATATACACAAATGTATATATAAAGATGATCAGATGTAGGCAAATGCATAGAGTGTGTGGTAAAATAACCAAAGAAATCCATAAAAGGCCAACTGTTATCGATCTGGGTGTTAAAGAGCATGATTCCTTTTTCCCCATGCTCATCTAAATGTTCAGCTTTTCTGCAATAAGCACATATTTCTTTTCTAATGATAAAAAATCTATACACTTTTGAAAGACTAACACCCTATACACTAATGTGGAACGTGAGCTAAAATGAGAATGGATAGAGCTGTTCAGGAATATCTAGAAACCTTTATGCATTAAGGTTGTTATTAACTA
Source organism: Panthera uncia (assembly GCF_023721935.1). Taxonomy (NCBI): domain Eukaryota; kingdom Metazoa; phylum Chordata; class Mammalia; order Carnivora; family Felidae; genus Panthera; species Panthera uncia. The sequence goes on along the minus strand of NC_064818.1, from coordinate 11,865,997 downwards.
ATAGATTAATCAATTTTCAGTTGTCTCTTAGAAATTTTTACCTGTGTCAAAATGAAATGGAAGAGCTTCAAAGAGAGTAAACTTTTCACAGTGATAGTCATAGCAGGTAGTGTTAATGCGAGCAGATTGCCATTGAAATCAACATCTTTAGCACCTAGCACCGTGCTTTGCACACAAGAACAATCAGGTGTTTGGCTCGATTTTTGTTTTTGTCTTCGTAAACAAGTAGGTGAGAGACAGTAACTTAATGGCTTTGCTCTTGGATAAACTGGTGAAAACAGATCTGGATACAGTAAAACCTCGGATTGCGAGTAATTTGTTCTGTGAGTGTTCCACAAGACGAGCAAACGTTTCTAATAAATTTTAAATTGATAAACGAGCGATGACTTGTAGTACAAGTAGTACATGATGCTGAGGGTCACATGATCACAACTGAGCCAGTGGTTCTTCTCTCTCTCTCTTTCTCTCTGTGGGATTGTGGATGGTAATCTCCCATGCTCGGATGCTCGGTCTCAGGCCACGGTGTTTGGCAGAAATCAGTGATCTTTCAGAATGTTGGAAGGTTCCCACAACGGGCACTACTGTGTTTTTGGTCACTTCAAAGCACCTATGGACAGTCCTTTGTTTTTCCAGACAAGAGTGAGCTTAGGAATGCCTTGCTTCCTTCTAGGTCAGGCTGCTTGCAGATAGAGCCCCTTTCCTCTGCTGCCTTATTGCCAGTTACATGAAATACAGTCTATGGCAAGAGTCTATTAATACTGTTCTGTAGCAGTCATTCTGTTAGTGGTAGTGAAAGTCGCCTTACGCAATAACCCTCTTCTCTCTTGCCTCCCACACACCAGACACGAAGGCTTTCAAAGGTAAGTGCAGGTTAATTTGTTTATTTGTCTTTCTGGTTTGTATTTTCTTTATTATTTTGCATTATATTACAGTATTGTGATCATTTTTGTATGACTATTTTTGGATTATGGAACGAATCGTCTGAGTTTCCATTCTTTTTTAAAAACATTTTTTGATGTTTTTATTTATTTTTGAGAGAGACAGACAGAGCATGAGTGGGGAAGAGGCAGAGAAAGAGGGAGACACAGAATCCAAAGCACGCTCCAGGCTCTGAGCTGCCAGCACAGAGCTCAAAATCATGAACCACAAGATCATGACCTGAGCTGAAGTTGGATGCTCAACCGACTGAGCCACCCAGGTGCCTGAGAGTTTCCATTATTTCTTATGGGGAAATTTGCTTTGATATACAAGTGCTTCAGACTATCAGCATGTTTCCGGAATGAGTTATGCTCTCAACCCAAGGTTTTGCTGTATTTCAGTCATTGAAGGAGAGTAGCAAGCTAAGTAAGATTTATTTTATTGTTTTAGTCACATGCACTAATTCCCCACTTACTGTGTACCTGCCCCAGTTCGAAGCACTTTAAAAATGTGCTTATTAGGAAAATGTGCTTAGACAGCTCTGAGTTTACTTTCCTTACCGGGTGGATGTTACAGAAGCGATGCTGGGTCACGTGGCTCGTGCTTGGTCTCACAAGTCGTAAGTGGGGTTCAAGCCCCCGGCCTGCCGGGAGCTCATTTCCAGCCACCACATGGGGCTGCCCCTCTACTGGTCAGATGCCTTGCCTGAATAGTGCACGCACTGAATGCTGAGTGTCCTACCGCGGGGTCAGCTGGATCTCAGGTAGAGTCTTAATCTGGAACAAAGCCAGCGTCCACCCCCCTCCGCCAAAGTCCGTCTCTGCCAAAGACACTGTCCTAGAAGGAGGGGTTAGACAGACGTGGGAAAGGACAGCTGACAGTTTGTAATCAAGGAAAGAAAAAGAACACAAAGCAGAATCAGCCACCCCTAGAAAAGCAAAGCCCCCTCTGTGGAACCGTTGAACACGGAAGCAAACAGCCACAGGAGGCAGAGCACAAGACCGAGGATACTCCTTGCGATGCCTGGGTTGAAACGGCAACACAAGTGACGGCCTGTGTACCCTGCTGAAGGAAACCTTAAAGGCGTTCGATGTTCTCATACAGACTTTCGAAATGAAAACATTGGGGCATGAAAGGAACACGAGTCAGTTATCAAGAGAGTATCCCTCCGGTTGAAAACACACAGAACCCCTCCTCGCCCTCCCTTTCTGAGAAAGCGGTAGCTGTCGCATGGTCACATGGACCACGGTGCTTTCTGCACCTGCTCTCGACGCCTGGCCGGTTTCCCGAGGATGACTTTCTGACCACCTTGCATAATTCAGCACTTGCCTGATGGGAACCGAATGTCCCCAAGACAGACGAATGTAAAGTAGGACTTTTATTTTTTTATTTTTCTAGTTAGGCCCATTAAATGGCACTTTGTTAATGTGTTGGCATGACATAACTTCTGAGTCCAGATTCACATGGAATTCTGTGCTGAATTTTTACCCAGGTCCTTTCTTAACGTAGGTTCGTTTCCTTTTGAAAGTGCCCTCTACCTTCTGAGTTTGTGTGATGACACAATTGAGGCACGGCGTGATTTACCAGCCTAGTTCCTTCCAGTGTGTCAGTTAGACTCCCCAGTGCTGCCGCCGACATGATGTCTCCTTAAAGGGGTGTTTTAGAGAGAGAGAGAATGGAATTATATTGTTTTTCCCTTCAGTTAAGAGATCAAACGCCCACCAAAAGCCCTTGGGGTAGTTTCTTGGGAGATAAAAATAGTTCATCATTTTCCAGCTCAGAGCATATAAACCACCTCTGATGAATAATGTGGTGTGTGTGTGTGTGTGTGTGTGCATCCCAATGATTTATCAAAGCCGTAAACTGACATTTTAAATATGTTTCTTTCCGCCCACATTGGAAACCACACATAGGAAAAAAGCATGAATTTATACCCTTAACACACACAACTGCAGAAGTACTCGATTCTGCTTTGACCCTAGTTGGTATTTTCAGGCTCCAAATCGAATAGTTTATAGACCCCTGGGATAGAGTTATTTTATTTCAGGATCACAATATTTTGCTATTTGCAAAGTTGCCAGGATAAAAAATGCTTCCCGTTTAATTGTCTGAATTAACTCAAGACCTAGTCACCCCGGGGAACGTTACTATAAATGATCTAAGAGCGAGCAGTGGTCCTGAGCACACTGGAGGGAAACACCCGTGTGGTAATAGTTCTCGAACAGCCAGAGTGTACAAGATAAAACGGCACTCACCCCTGCAGGGAGACACGTTAAGTCAGTCTGTGATCCACTGCCAAAATCCTGGTTGGCGCCATTTTCTAGACCCAGCTAATCATGACCTTTGTGGATCCTGGAGTCCTGTTCCAATCCACAATTAACTGTTAATTGGCCATTATTTTAAACCTTGCCAGCCCCAAGCTGGAGTTAGACCCTGCACCGTCAGACATGACCTGTTTCTTACCATTGTTTTAAGTGACATAGACCTACCCCATCAGTGAACATTCTTGAATCCTGAACTCTTCCTTAAAGTGTATGAAAATGTGTGCGAGAGAGACGATAGAGCACAGGGAGAGAAGACCGAAAACACCCCACAGGAAGACCCATTCATCTACTCTTGAGGGTGGAGAAGTGTTATCTGTTCAAAGACTTAAGGACCAAACCGACATGCTATCTCTCGAAGAAAAGTAGCAGCTCTGATTCGAAAATGTCATTTGGCAGGCCCTTCTGGCCAAGAACTTACCCTGCAGATGTCTTTAAGGCAATGGTTTTCAACCCTGGCTGCATATTAGAATTCCCAGGGGAGCTTTTAAATATCTCATGTCTGCCTGCACCCCACACCAATTAACTAAGGATCTTGGTAGATGATCCTTGGTCAGAGTCAGGATTTTGTAAATCTCCTTGGCCGGGAGGGGGGGGGGGTCAGGAGGAGTTCCTTCTTGCGGCCAAAGGTCCAGAACGAGTGCTTTTAAAAAGGCTCTTGGTTATGCTTCCTCACCCCCAGCTACTAATCCTTTGTTGCTTACCTGTGCACAGAATGAAGTTTCAGTGGATGATCTTATTTAATCCCCTCAATAACCTTGGGAAGTAGATCCCACTGTCCCTGGTCAGAGAGTGAGGCTGTGGCCTTAGCAAGCTCATTACCAGTCCAAGCTGCACACCTGCACCGTGCTAATGGGCATTGACTGTCAGCTGGGGTGTCCCTAAAGCTCTTGTTGATTGGTCGTACACAGTGTGTACTCTTTCTCCATAGCAACCAGGCGTCTTTCTTCTGCCTTGTATACGCTCAGCACTAAACAACAAAAAAAAAGCTTCAGTTCATCTGAAATTTTCTAGATAGCTCTTCTTAGGCTGCCCAGAGCTTTCCAATTTGTTTCTCTAAGACACACTCTTCACTCATTTGATTTACAACAAATATTACTGAATGCCTCCTGTGTGCCTGGAGCGAAGTGGTGACATCAGACACCAAAGTCTCTTTCCTCTTGGAGTTTAATACTAGCTGGGAGTGACAGGCACTGGGAGTGACAGTCATTACATATGGTGGTAGGTGTACCGTGAGGAAAATGACGAGGGGAACAGAATTTTGCCTGGCAGGGGAGGGTGCTGCTTTAGCTAAGAAGATGCACAGAGACCTGAACAATGCAGAGGAGCCAGCCGTGTGAAGATCTGAGGAAGGAGGACTCTGGGGAGAAGAGCTAGCTGGTGCAAAGGTCCTGGGGCAGGGCTGAGCTTCATGTTCTAGGGACAAGTGCGGACAGGGAGAAGCCATAGAGAAGGAAGTGAGCTGGGAGATAGCAGCAGAGGCCACACTGCGTGGGGACTCTTTTTCTTTACGTATCCTTAAAAAAATGTTAAATCTAACATCTTTCAATAACATTTACATAAGACCTGACAGAAACGCCTTTACATCATTTATCTCATTCAACTCATGAGATACAGAAATGATCATTTTAATTTTATAGATGAGGAACCTGAAGTCCGTAGATGTTAAATGCGTGGAGAGGTCAAGCTCTAGGAGGTTGGAGGGCTGAGATTTGAAGATGCTGCTCCGTGCAGGGCTGGTCGTATGTTAGCCATTCCATGAATGACCGTTGTCCCGATGAAAAGACACTGAGAGGGGAGCCTGGGTGGCTCAGCTGGTCACAGTGTCCAATTCTTGATCTCGGCTCAGGTCATAATCTCATGGCTCAGGAGTTCGAGCCCTGTGTCGGGCTCCTGACTGATGGCGTGGAGCCTGCTTGGGATTCTGTCTCTCCCTCTCTCTCTGCCCCTCCCCTGCTTGTTCTCTCTCAAAATAAATAAACTTTAAGAAAAAAAAAGAAAGAAGAAAAGACATTGAGAAATCTGGCATTTCTTCCTCTGATAAAGTCTCCGCGAGTTTAAGCCAGTACTCAGACTAGACTCACAGAGAGCAAGTCTTTCCAGGGTTTTGGTCTCTAAAATAAGAAGTCATCATAAATTAATGGTGGGTTCCATTCTTGCTTTGCATCAGCAGAAAATACACAAGTCAGGTGTCCAAATATGGCAAGTGAGGACCCTCATTAGTAGAGAATCTGAGTGAATTTTTATACATAAGTAACTTCTTTTTTGAAATAGCCCTCTCCTCTCTGCCCCCAAATCTAGAATCCCCTTGTATCTTAAGACCAATTCTGTACTGTTTTCCACCGATACCTGTTTATTGCTCAAGAAACACAAGCAACATTCCTTTTCCTTTATTATTAGTTCTTCAGGTCATAAGATGCATCAGATAATAAGAACAAATCTGCCTTGTCTCATGGGGAGAAAGTATAGTTCTCATTCATTCATTCATCTGGCAAACAATTTCTGAACTTCACCTACACAGCAACCCTGTGCTTGTTTTTTGAGAGGCATCAAATAATATTCCCATTTTTCCCCATTTCTGATGAAAGCTTCTTCGGTGCTATGACTCTCTCCCCCCACAATTGTTTCTCCCCCAAGGCATCACCCAGTCTAGCGTTTTATGTGCACTATTACATGATAGGTGTTTAAAGCAGGGCAGGACAAAATGTGTTCGATACAAAACAAAACATGTTCCTCCACTTCAGTCTGCCAGAGAGCTAATTATAGTTTATGATTCCAAACGGCAGCTTCACATTCGCTACTGTTGCCAGTTCGGGTAGATTTCAGTTCACCGAGTGGTTTGTGATTTGTGTCATGAGAGATACAAAAGGAAAACATCGATAGGGTTTTGGCACGTCATGTGTTGTAAAACAGACTGATAAATGGTCAGCGTAATTGTTCAAAGAATAAAAGCTTCTCTTACGCTAGAAGGCTTAAAGGAGCTTCCCAGGAACCTTACTGATGTCTTTCTTCTTTTTTATATTATTTATTATTATATTATTTTTATTCTTCTTCACTTGACCTTAGCCAAAAGGCTGAGAAGTGATTATCATTCTCTTCCTCCTAATGGAGAAAACTTGCCAACCCTGAATCTGACACAGGAGATGCTGGGGAGGACCTTCGAACATCAATACATTTAATTCTGGACTTTGAGATACAAATCCTCCTTTATTTTTCTGTGACATTTAAAAATATTTTTAAAGTTGGAGTACCTGGGTGACTCAGTCGTTGAGCATCCGACTCTTGATTTCAGCTCTGGTCATCATCTCGAGGTTCGTGAGATCGAGCCCCACATCAGGCTCCATGCTGAGCCTGAAGCCTGCTTCGGATTTCTCTCTCTGTCTCTGTCTCTGTCTCTGTCTCTCTCTCTCTCTCTCTCTCTCTCTCTCTCTGTGCTCCTCCCCTGCTTGCTCTCACTCTGTCTCAAAATAAATAAACATTTAACAACTATATTTTTTAAAGTATCCAAAGAAACACAATCATATAAAAAATTAGGAAATATCCATTGTTAACGTGTGTGTTATACATACTTCCAGACTTTTTCTGTGCCTGTGAATATGTATATAATATATGCTTTATGTGGATATGAATGACTATACCATTTGTTTTTTACAAAAACGGAATTAGGCATACTCTTTTTTTTTAATGTTTATTTATTTTTGAGAGAGAGAGACAGGCAAAGCACGAGTGGTAGAGGGGCAGAGAGAGAAAGGGACACAGAGAATCCGAAGCAGGCTCCAGGCTCCAAGCTGTCAACACGGAGCCCAACGTGGGGCTCGAACTCACGGACCCTGAGATCATGACCTGAGCTGAAGTCAGATGCTTAACTGACCAAGCCACCCAGGTGCCCCTAGGCATACTCTTTAGTAACCTGCTTTCCTGGCCATTTGACAGAATATTGTGCATTTGACTGTACCTTTATTTTTTTTTAAGTTTTTTTTTTTTTTAATGTATATTTATTTTGAGAGGGAGGGAGAGAGAGAGAGAGAGAGAGAGCACGCGTGTGATTAGGGGAGGGGCAGAGAGAGAGGGAAACAGAATCCGAAGCAGGCTCCAGGCTCTGAGCACAGAACCCCATGCGGGGATCAAACTCACCATGAGATCATGACCTGAGCCAAAGTCAGACACCCAACCAACTGAGCCACCCAGGCGCCCCATGATCCTATCTTTAAATAAGAGCAAAGAAAATTGCAAAATTTCCCTTATACCTCTTTTAGTGAGAAATCACCTTTACCATTACCAGGTTCGTTTTTTAAATAAACTTCTGTCCCATCGTGCTAAAGCTATACTTCTTAATACATCATTATTAATGTGGCTGAAGAATAGTTCCATACATGGAAATGTAATGCAACATTTTTAAACTCTAAGGTGTGGAACACATTGCAGAAAGATCTGGATCTGGTCTTGGGCCGTTTAAGGTGTAATGAATGAGGAGCCAGAAAACCATACAGAACATCTCACTGCAAGGCTGAGTCAGGAGATACAGACAAAGTGATGGGATTCTGTGAGGCAGTGTTCTGGGCGTTGGCTGGGGAGATTTCATGCAATGGGTGAATCACGTGGGGTCTGTAAGGTGGCTGAGGTTGAGCAGAGAGAGAGAAGTTAAACAGAGGGAGAGAAGAGAGAAAATTGATCAGAGAGAAAACACCACGAAAGACATGAAGGTAGCAAAATATGAGCTATAATTTTGCCACCTATGAAATTGACAAACATGGTTACCCATCCGACTTCAGCTCAGGTCATGATCTCACGGTTTATGGGTTTGAGCCCCACATCGGACTCTGTGCTGACAGCTCAGAGCCTGGAGTCTGTTTCAGATTCTATGTCTCCCTCTCTCTCTGCCCCTCCCCCACCTGTACTCTGTGTCTCTCTCTGAAAAATAAACATTAAAAAAAAAAAAAGAAATTGACAAACATTTTTTTTTTTTTTACTTGGTGCTGACAAAGGTCAAGTGAGATGAACCCCATCGCTGTTCCCTGATTGGAGTATAAATTGGTAACCACTGTTATTTCTGGAAAGCAGTTTTGGGCTCATGCATTGTCAGCTGTGGAATGCTCATACTTTTGAGCCTAATAATCCCGTTACTGGGAAGGTGAATTAAGATGTGGCCAAGAGTATATATGCAAGGGTCTGCATCAAATTGTTCCTCATTGTCATGAGAATTTGTGAAAACCCTAAATGGTGAGTAGTTTATACAAAACCTATAATGGTATACAATTTCCAAATTTTCTACACCGAATTGATATTAGTCTTTCTTTTAATTAATCTGAGGTAGGTTTTATAGGATGGATGAAGTTCAGGGAACAGAGCAGTCCAGCTTGTCTAGAGCACAGGTTATATTTAAGGAAGTCATGGGAAATAAGGGGCACCTGGGTGGCTCAGTCGGTTAAGCATCCCACTTCGGCTCAGGTCATGATCTCACAATTCGTGAGTTTGAGCCCCACGTCGGACTCTGTTTTGACAGCTCGGAGCCTGGAGCCTGCTTCAGATTCTGTCTCCCTCTCTCTCTGCCCCTCCCCTGCTTGCGCTCTGTCTCTCTCTTTCTCTCTCTCTCTCTCTCTCTCTCTCTCTCTCTCGGTCTCAAAAATAAACATTAAACAAAAATTTTTTAAAAAGGAAATAAGACAGGAATTGTAGCATGGAGAGTTTCCAGTAGAGGCTGGGACGTGGTAACTGGTTGGATACAATGAAAAAGTCTGCAAGGACACCAGGAAACTGCCAGTGTAAATAGGGGAGGCAGAGTCCTTTTGGTGCATGGGGTTGGGGGCAAGTTACTGTATCGTCTGCCCTGAGTTGGAGATTCATCTAGACATCAAGAGGGGCTTTCCAGTGGTCAGTTCTGGGGTGCAAAAGAGCAGTTATGCACTCATGCATTCACTCACTCAGCAAACAGTGCTTAAGCGTTTGCTGTATGCTAAGGGCTGTGCTGGGTCCGGCAGATGCAAAAAGGAGGGGCCTTCCGTTACAGCAGCAGCAGCGGGAGCGCCTGGTGGGGGGTGTTGGGAGTGGGGGAGGGGACCGAAGGGAGGGAGTGTGGACGGGGAGAGCTTAGTGCTAAGAACAGTACCAGAGCACCTTCTTGTAACTCTCAAGGACTCAGCAGTGAGACAGGCGGAGATCTCAGCATGTCAGACGACAGGGGAAAGGATGCAGCGGGGACATGGGGGTGTTGGGCCTGCGCTGTCAGAAGGAACCTTCCGGAAGGATGCAGCCTGCCGTGCCATATACAGTGTCCAAAGGGACAAAGGAGCATTGGGATCAGTTCCAGAAGCAGCCGTATCTAAGGAGGGGCTAGGGTGAAGGGGGGGCAGCCATATCTAAGGAGGGGCTAAGGTGAAGGGGGGCAGCCATATCTAAGGGGGGGCCGGGGTGGAGGGGGGCATTAGAAGCAGCAGGAGGGGTCCAGGTGACCTTCAAAGTCAAGTGGGGACCTGCGTGTTCATGTGATACGCTGTGCTGGTTATCACAGAAACAAAACACCGCTGGAGAAAGTTTGGAAAACAGAAGCGTAATCCTACCGAATTATGATAATGACTGTTACTATCCTTGTACATTTCCTTCCAGAGTAATAGTAACATAGAGTTTTCACATAGTTCTAACATAGAGTACACACACATCTTACATCTTGCATTTTTCACTTAACATTATAGCACAAGCATTCTCTGGGTTGCTACACAGTGTTCATACTTACTTAACTAATATTCCGTCAAGTCGTACAACAGTTTGTTTCACGAGCCCCTTCTCTTTGACATTTGTTTAAAAAATGGATAATAAGGATAAGACTGTAATTAAAAATTGTCATACATAGTCTAGATTATCTCTTATTCCCAGAAGTTATGTTAACAGGTCAAAGAGCATGAGCGTAATCTTCATGGTCCTTGTCATTTGTATTTGCCACCAGATCGTTCCCAACGATCACCAAAGTGACGCCCTTTTTTCCAAATTCCTTACTTTCCTAAATCGGGAAGTCCAGGGCTCAGTGTAGTAAAGGTCATTATAACCTCCCAGAATTTTCCAAGCTAGAGATCTCTAGCATAGCGTAGCTATTAAAATCCGTGGGGCGCCTGAGGAGCTTAGTTGGTTAAGTGTCAACTTCAGCTCAGGTCACGATCTCAGGGTCCGTGAGTTCAAGCCCCGCATAGGGCTCTGTGCCAACAGCTCAGTTCCGGAAGCCTGCTTCAGATTCTGTGTCCCCCTCTCTCTCTGCCCCTCCCCTGCTCGCTCGCTCTCTCTCTTCTCTCAAAAATAAATAAGCATTAAAAAAAAAAAAGTGAAAATCCCTAGGCAGAAGGAGCAGGAGACCTAGTGCTGATGTAGAATTTAAGTCACTTAGGTTACTATGTTGTGCAAACCCACTTGCAACTTTATTGTAAAGGACTTCTCTACCCCTTCCTCCCCCTCCTAACATGCTTCCTAGTATTAAAGTGAGCTAAAGATGACTGATGGAAGAATGTTGCCCTTCCTCTGGGCTGGGGCTGTGCCCTTCTTGGTGAGGCTCAGCTCAAAAGCCTCCTGTTCATCCAGCCCCCTGTGCACACCTCAGGCTGTTGGCTGCGCTTCAAAGGCAGCCCCGTGGGTGAAGAAAACACAGATAAAGGCAAAGCGATGATAAGGTGGCCGTAAATCTGAAAAGTACGTCTTCTGGCATTATCAATTATCACTCCGTTTCAAATATGCATATGGGGTGGATATTCCAGTTTTCAGTGTGGGGTGTGTGTGTGTGTGTGTGTGTGTGTGTGTGTGTGTGTTTAAAGGCCTTTTAAAACGTTGCACAATCCTTTATACCCTAATGTGCTGTGTGTTTGGCATTAAAGAGCTGTCAGGGCTGACTTGTAGCTTGGAAAGGGTAAGGGTTGAGGTACAGGCAAGTATGGGCTGGTTTACTCACGGGACAGAGTCTGACTCCCGCTGGTGACCTGCCTACAGAGAGAGCCTTGCTCCTCGGATCCCAGATTTTGGTCCACACTGTCACAAATGCACAATGTAAGACACAGGGAGTCTCCAAAAGAAAGGGAAATCGACTGTGTAAAATCTTACTAGTGCTCCGGCAAAGCAACCCATCCTTGGTTGTCAAGAACACCACATTTGTTGGGGCGCCTGGGTGGCTCAGTCAGTTAAGCGTCTGACTTCGGCTCAGGTAATGATCTTGGGGTTCGTGGGTTTGAGCCCTGTGTCGGGCTCTGCACTGACAGCTCAGAGCCTGGATCCTGCTTTAGATTTTGTGTCTCCCTCCCTCTCTCTGCCCCTCCCCTGCTTATACTCTGTCTCTCTCTCTCTCTCTCTCTCTCAGAAATAAACATTAAAAAAAAATTTTTTTTTTAAACACATTTGTTGTGGGGGTCTACAGAAATGAGTATTCTGAAACATTCCTCTGTAAGATACGGTGTGTGGTACCTACTCGAGCAGGAGAATAAAGGACCGAGGAGATGGACGCGTGCGCTCGCTGCCTTGCTGACGTGGGGACTGTGTTGTCTGTTTCTGCAGATATAAGCAGAGGCGAGTCCTGCAAGGAGGACTGCACTTGTTCCGCCTGCTCGCTCCGGGCCCCCACCATAAGTGACTTACTCAATGATCAGGACTTACTAGACGTCATCAGGATAAAGCTGGATCCGTATCACCCGACAGTAAAAAACTGGAGGAATTTCGCAAGCAAATGGGGCATGCCCTATGACGAACTGTGTTTCCTGGAGCAGAGGCCTCAGAGCCCCACCTTGGAGTTCTTGCTCCGGAACAGTCAGAGGCCGGTGGGCCAGCTGATGGAGCTCTGCAGGCTCTACCACAGGGCCGACGTGGAGAAGGTCCTGCACAGGTGGGTGGATGAGGAGTGGCCCAAGAGGGGGCGTGGAGACCACCCCAGGAACTTCTAGACCTCTCTGCTTCCCGCTGGCCTCTTTGGACATTGAAACAGCCACAGGTTAAGGAGGAATGTGGATCTGTTCTTTCTTGAGGGTTTAGGATGAGGACACATGACAGTGGACATTGGTTTTCCCCAAAGCTGGTGGTTTTTTTTTTGGAGGGGTAGGTTGTGTCTTGGTGGTGGATTTTTGTTCGTTTAGTTTTGCACATCTGTTTTAATTTAACATTTGAATCTGGAATTGGGAAAAATACTTTGTAGACTCACATAGGGACCAGGGCCAAAGACTACAATCAGAATGGACTCGTGCCATGATGAAAATAAAATTATCCTCTCCCTTAAATACTGTGGAAGATTGAAATAAGAACTAAGATTGTTGATGGCCCCAGTTGATCATCGTCCATAGGATCCTTCATGCTGGACGGGACACCCACAGCTTAGAAGAAAACATAAGGGACATTAAAGCCTTGGTTTGCGAGTATCATTCGTGCCAGAAACATGCTTGTAATCCAAAACACTTGTCTGTCAAAGCAAATTTCAAGAACCCTTGGCTCAGTTGTGACCATGTGACATTCAGCGTCACGTACGACTCATATGGCAAGACATCGCTCGTTTATCAAGTTAGAATTTATTAGAAGCGTTTGCTCGTCTTGCAGGACACTAGCAGAACGAGTTACTCACAATCCAAGGTTTTACTGTACTTAGGTGAAGTAGCAGGATATTGGTATTATGGGGCCATGCCTTCAGACCACATGTGCCATTTTTTTATTCAAATACTTTTGTCATCTGTGCACTGTCAAAAATGTCATCTGCTCAAGTATTTTTGCAAGAAATGAAAAATAGTGGTTTGGGGAGGAAAGAGTCAGGCATCAGGAGGGAGAATAAGGACCTTAGGAAAGTGTTTCACAAAGAGAGTACACAGAATGCCCTTTGTTACCCAAGACTTTTTAAAAATTAACTTAATATGTACTTTTCCATCTTTTGTGTAAGGCTGAGTGTTTTCACCCATGAGATCAAGCTTCGTTAAGAAACAAATAAAACTCACCAGGCCCAACGTTGGAATGTAACCGCTTCCAGTACCTACTGTCCCAGCTGGATACAGAGTCACGAACAAACACTACACAGAGGTTTAGCCAAGAATGGGGAATCTTTCACGCTGACGCTGGGGCAGGAGATCGGCATCAAAATCCAACTTTTAAAAGATTTCAGACCGAATGAAAAATTGGTTCCAAAGAATATCTGATGTTCTTAGATGGTTTTAGGGGGAGGTGAAGTGTGGTTGATAGAAGGGTTTGCTGCTGGAAAGATGGGAGGAAAAAGCCCTTTCCCTCCTGCCATCTCCCCCTCCCCCCTCCCCCCTCTAGGTCTCCACCGTCTCCAAATGGAGACAGAAAAGAGCAGGTGGTCCTCCACCCTCAACCCCAGCCATCATTCCCATGGTGGGAGGATGGGAAGGTTCCCTTATTCCCAGAGACTCCCTCCACCCCCAGTGACACAAGAGAGAGGGACAGCGCCAGAAGAAAGGGCAGCCTGGTGGAGGAGAGGATTGGAATAACAACACCCCCACCACGGCGCCCTCCCTCCCCTGCTGCGCCATCTTCCCTGGTCTTCCCCGTCGCCCCCCGCAGTTCCCAGCTCAGTGGATACTCTGCTCTATTGAAACCCATGGCACATCACATACCACCCTCGGTGGCTTGGAGCAGTAGCTGGGGGACGTGGCCTTCTAAATTTCCATTCAGTAGGCGGGGCGCCTGGGTGGCGCAGTCGGTTAAGCGTCCGACTTCAGCCAGGTCACGATCTCGCGGTCCGTGAGTTCGAGCCCCGCGTCAGGCTCTGGGCTGATGGCTCGGAGCCTGGAGCCTGTTTCCGATTCTGTGTCTCCCTCTCTCTCTGCCCCTCCCCCGTTCATGCTCTGTCTCTCTCTGTCCCCAAAATAAATAAAAAACGTTGAAAAAAAAATTAAAAAAAAAAATAAATTTCCATTCAGTAGGGTCACAGCTGCAAATTTCACAAAAAAATTTAAGTTTGGGGCGCCTGGGTGGCTCAGTCGGTTGAGCATCTGTTGGCTCAGGTCAGGATCTCACGATTCATGAGTTCGAGCCCCACGTCGGGCTCACTGCTGTCAGCACGGAGCCTGCTTTGGATCCTCTGTCCCCCCCCCCCCCCCCCCCCCCCCCCCCCCCCGTTCTCTCTCTTTCTCTCACTCTCTCAAAAATAAACAAACATTAAAAAAAATTTAAGCTGCTAACATCCCAGATGTTAAATCTGGAGAATGGTGAAAATTTTTCCCATGAAAACGCTTGTTACACGTGGTGATTAGGTTCTTTAGAACTGTCAGTTTTGTATTTCCCAAATTTCTGAATTAAAAGTTTTTCGTAAGCTGGCTTGGGAATGGTCCCTGTTGGCACTGCTTTTGGACATGTTTCCGATTTCAAACTCAAAATTTCTTTTTTTTTTTTAATATAATTTATTGACAAATTGGTTTCCATACAACACCCAGTGCTCATCCCAACAGTGCCCTCCTCAATGCCCATCACCCACTTTCCCCTCTCCCCCACCCCCCATCAACCCTCAGTTTGTTCTCAGTATCCAAGAGTCTCTTACGGTTTGCCTCCCTCCCTCTCTGTAACTTTTTTTCCCCTCCCCCTCCCCCATGGTCTTCTGTTAAGTTTCTCAAGATCCACCTATGCCAAACTCAAAATTTCAATCTCAAAACAGACTTTGAACTCATCATCGTATCTTGAACATGGCTGTTGTTTGTAAATGTCAGCTGAGTTTACCTGTGAGTTGGATCAGAAACATTAACGGGCACCTGGGTGGCTCAGTCGGTTAAGTGTCCAACCTTGGCTCAGGTCATGATGTTATGGCTAGTGAGTTGGAGCCCCGTGTCAGGCTCTGGGCTGACAGCTCAGAGCTGCGAGCCTGCTTCCGATTCTGTGTCTCCCTCTTTGCCCCTCTCCCGCTTGTGCTCGCTACCTCTCTTTCAGTCTCTGTCAAAAATGAGATTGTAAATAAACATTTAAAAATAGGGAAAACATTAATTTGACAAACATTTATTTAAAAAATGTTAAGACAGAATTTAGGTGATTCAGGTGTGGGCAGGGCTGAGTGTGTTCCTTTACGGTCAAATTCAGGACTTCCAGGAAAACAGTGTGAGCACAGGGTATCACCCCCTTATCTCTCCTTTTGGCATCATTATGTCCAAAGTCCTGATTGCTAGCAATTTCCACCACTGGCTACGAAGGCTTAAAATTCCTGTTTATAACTGCATGGGGGCAGTGCTAGGGTGGACAGGATTTTTTTGCGCAGGGGAGTTGATGGACACGTGCTGTTTGAATTTGAAGCGACCATGATTGGCACATCCTCAAAATCTGTATCAGTTGGCATTTGAGTTCACGAAAAGCTTTAATTATTAGAAGTATGATATTAGCAGAGAGAAATTTAACTAAAAGGTTTTTTTTTAAGTCAAGTTCATTCAGCCCCTAGACTTTGATTAAAGGTAGGACAGCTTTTCTCTCTCTTCCATACAGACATATCAAAGAGAAATTAATTCTCAACTGAAATAGAACCAGAACTCCACTGCCTAATAAGCCAAAATAATTCTCAAGTTAACTTGCAGCAAGTAAACAGAACAGCATAAATATGCCGAGACTCCGCAAAAGAGAGAGCGGAAAAGAAGGAAAGCGCTTTCTGATGAATTGATCAAATAACTTAAAACGCAAGTTCATTACACCTAAGAGTTTTTCTCATTATACTGCTCCGAAGGATCTAGGTTAAGCTGACCGCGTTAGAAACGAAACTGCTTATAATGAGGTCCTTTTGCTACTGGGAGGATGAAATCACTTCAGCTAAGTTCCAGGAGATGGTCTTCCGATAGTGTTACGGAGCGAGGCTTTATGTTACGAACCAATTTTATTTGCTCGCGTAGAAAATCACCGCATGAGAGAGAGGGAGGCGAAGTCACGATAAACACCACACACGCCCGAGACACGTAGACCCAGAGGAAGGCTCGTGGAAAAGGAGGCTCACAGAGGCACGCTTTCCTTAAAATTTTTAAGATTGAAAATGGTTAGGGCTTCAGTTGTTTGCCAGGATTGCCCACCGATATTTCAGGATACCCCGTATGGACAAGTCGCCCATTGTGGTGACGCTGAATAACATTTACTCAGTAACATGGGAAATTTGCGGTAACACATCAGTTTTTCCTGGAGAGTAATTTTTGTGTGGGACTGCCCTCTGCTGGAGCGTAGAATCTGCACACACATCCTTTCTGGTTTGGCTGCCGTCCTCAGAACAGCCTAGAACCAACCTTGTATTCATTATTGGTGTTATGTTAGAACCCTTATACATAGCCCCCGATAAAAGATAGGAAGAGTGCAGTTACTTTACAAATTGACATAAGCAGAATGAGGCCAGCATATTTGAGATGAGGGTCCAGTGGCCCCAAGATGTCCATCGTCACATAGCCCTGTCGTTCAGGTCCCGTATGTGACCAGTCTGTTCTAATAACAGTTCCACGGTCTGGGAATTGTCAGTAAGACCTTTCCTCCATGTAGATTTACAGTTAGCTATTTGTGGGTCCTTTATAATTTATAGTATAAAAAATAGATCCTTTTATTTATTTATTTTTTTTTAATTTTAACGTTTATTTATTTTTGAGACACAGAGAGACAGAGCATGAATGGGGGAGGGTCAGAGAGAAGGAGACACAGAATCTGAAACAGGCTCCAGGCCCCGAGCTGTCAGCACAGAGTCCGACGCGGGGCTCGAACCCACAAACCACGAGATCATGACCTGAGCCGAAGTCGGCTGCTTAACCAACTGAGCCACCCAGGTGCCCCAAATAGATCCTTTTAAATACAATATTAATAACTAAGGTCTAGCAGATTTTCTTTCTTTCTTAAATCAATAAATGTTTCATTTAGTCTTGACCCAAGACCATCCTCCTTATAATATTTTCTGGTTCTGCCCTTCCTGTTCTAAAATCTTCCTCTCGGAGTGCCTGGGTGGCTCAGTCAGTTAAGCATCAGATTTTGGCTCAGGTGATGATCTCACAGTTTGTGAGTTCGGGCCCCGCGTCGGGCTCTGTGCTGACAGCTCGGAGCCTGGCGCCTGCTTTGGATTCTGTGTCTCCCCCTCTCTCTGCCCCTCCCCTGCTCATGCTCTATCTTTCCCTCCCTCAAAAATAAATAAACATTAAAAATATATATTATGGGGTGCCTGGGTGGCTCAGTCGGTTAGGCGTCCGACTTCGGCTCAGGTCATGATCTCACGGTCCGTGAGTTCGAGCCCCACGTCGGGCTCTGTGCTGACAGCTCGGAGCCTGGCGCCTGCTTTGGATTCTGTGTCTCCCTCTCTCTGACCCTCCCCCGTTCATGCTCTGTCTCTCTCTGTCTCAAAAATAAAAAAAAAATAAAAAAAATTAAAAAAATATATATATATATATATATATATTAAAAAATAAATACAATACAATCTTCCTCTCCTTTGGGGCCGTGTCTCTGCTCTTTGTGTTGCTCATTTTAGAGCTAGTCCCTCATTTCTCAAGTCAGATTTCCTCGCTGTGCCCATGGCCTTCTCCCTCCCAGCCGTGAGCTAATGTCTGCTTCCTTTCTCCCTTGCACATGCAGATGCAGTTTGTTGAATCATCTTCAGAATGTAATGACACTCTGGGCCTACTAGTGTTAAAAAAATCGTTCCCTCCGAAACATTGTAACCGAGACATATATGACTACATCCGCCCCAAGAAGTGAGGAGAAACGTTCGCCCAGTTTGTTGCATGATTTCCTGCTTGCGAATTCACACTCCACTTCCGAGCCCTGTACGCTTGGGTATAAATGGATGAGAGCAAGTCTTGCTTCTTCGGGGTCTAGAGACGCCTGTGTTGGGGGTCCCTGGGTGGCTCAGTTGGTTGATCTTCCGAGTCTTGATTTCGGCTCAGATCATGATCTCACAGTTCGTGGGGTCGAGCCCCGAGTCGGGCCCTGTGCTGGCGGGTGGAGCCTGCTTGCGACTCTCCCTCCCTCTCTCTGCTCCTCCCCACTCACGCTGTCTCAGTCTCTCTCAAAATAAATAAATAAAACATTAAAAAAAAAGAAAACATTTATAGAGAAGCCTATAGCCGTGGTGCCCCGGCTGGAGCCTTGGACAGGTGGGTGCCGCAGCTGGGGAACTCACCACCTGGACGCCCACAGCAGAGGGCGGCCTGTCGTCTGTCCTCCTGGGGCTGTGCTTAGCTGAGTATGCCTGTAGAAACGAACGCCACCCTTCAACTGAAGTGATCAAAGCAGTCAACGGTGCAACTCGAGATGAAATGGTTGAGTTATTAACCCCTTTGGGAATGTAAAAAAGGGTAGCTTCTCACAGCTTCCCAAGCTGAGCCGTGCCCTTCTGTGTCCCATGACAGCTGGCCATTCCTTTGAGGCGTGCCTTCAGAGGCTTCCGGGAGGACGCGTCGTCAGCTGATAAAGGCAATGCTTTTAAACTACTGAATTTTTGTGATACTCTATTTATATACCTTAATGGCATGCTTTTTAGGTCGCCCTCATTTTGATCCCTCGTATGATTTCGTATTTGTCTTATAAATAACTAAAGATTATTTTGACTATAATAATGGGTACTACAAAATTAGAGATTGATGTCAACCACTATCTCTACTTGGTGCTTTTATGGAGATTCCAACACAATCAGTGATTGATGTGATCTGTTGGTCAGTCATCAGTCAGAAAACTTGTGAGTTTCTAAAATGTGTCCTGGGGTGCCTAGGTGGCTCCATCAGTCAAGCGTTGGACTCTTGATCTTGGCTCAGGTCGTGATCTCACGGTTTGTGAGTTTGAGCCCCGTGTTGGGCTCTGTACTGACAGTGTGGAGCCTGCTTGGGATCTTCTGTCTCCCTCTTTCTACCCCTCCTGTGCTCACTCTCTCTTTCAAAAGTAAATAAAACATTTAAAAAATAAAGGGGCCCCTGGGTGGCTCAGTTGGTTAAGTAGCTGACTTCTGCTTAGGTCACGATCTTGAGGTTCATGAGTTTGAGCCCCGCATCGGACTCTCTGCTGTGAGAGCAGAGCCCGCTTCAGATCCTCTGTCTCCCTCTCTCTCTGCCTCCCTCTCTCTCTCTCTCTCTCTCAAAATAAACATTAAAAATAGAATAGGATGAAATAAATAAAATGTATCCTGGTCACTGGGGATGCAAAGATAAGCAACAACTTCCTACCCTCGAGAAGCCTATAGACAAGGGAGAATTTCTGTACATGATGAGAGAGATTCCTGGAGAGAGCGGGGCACGTGTAGTCAGCAATGGCAGAACAAAACTGAGAATCACTGAGGTAGGAAGAAAGGTAAGCAATCCACCCAGTGCTTCGGATACTGTGATGTCTGTAGGTAAAGGATGATTTTGTGGTTACGTTCTGCCTCTCCTAACTTCCTGTCTCTGGCCGGGGCTTGTCCTCTGAGCTGCCAGACATCACGAACTAATCGACTTGACATTTCCACATGGATGCTTTGGGTACCTCAGCTCAGCCTGTCCTAAAGGGGACCTGTTTCTCCCCAGGGTTCCCCTGTGTCACCACCCACCCTGTAGCCAATGTCATCATAAAGACCTTCCTTTCCTCTCCCACCAATTCCACCCCCCAAATGCCACTTAAGTCTCCTCCCCTGACTCCTTCTTGACCGTTATCGTACCCAAACATCCACCCTTCCTCACCCTGAAAGGGCCTCCCAGCCAGTCTCCATATAGCAGATGGAGCCTGTCATCACCATGTCAAACACCTCTTCAATGGGTTCTCATTTGCAAGATGAAGCCCTGTGTGACTGGCCCTGCTCCCACTGGGCGCCATCTTGCTTCGTTCTCCGTCTCCTGATGCTTCAGCCGCGCTGGATTCTAGGTCCCCGAGGCCATCGTTCTTTCTCCTGCCCAAGTCCTCACCCCCTTGCCGCTTGCTCTGCCCTGTCCACCCGCAGCTGCACTCGCACCTGGACACACCACCCTTCCCAGCTGATCCTACGCCGCACCAGGCCTCACCCGCAACACCATTAGCTCAGGGAAACTGCACCTGACTCCCAGACTTGGCTGTCTTCCTGTCATTTACCTCATTTACCTCCGCAGCACAAACCACGAACGTAACCCCTTGATTGCAGGGTCGTCCTGCGAGGCAGCAGACCCCCCAGGACAGGAGCCTTGCTTGTGCATTCACCTCTGGGTCATCAGTACTCCCTGGGCTAGGAGAGGTTCTAAATATGCTGAAGGAGTGAAATGGAGCTAGTGGATAAATAAATGAAAGACACTAAGTAAAGCGAAGCCTGTCTTTATGATCGCATGGCCTGTGAGGAGGAAATAGAAATACATTATTATAAATAGAAAATACAAAATGAGGAGATTCGCTTCCCGAATCGTGAATGCCTCTGGACACTGGAACTCTTGTTCATTTTGATGACGTTCACCCCATCCCGTCCCTCTCGTGGGCTTAAAAGGTCAAAACAAAAATGTTGTGGAATTTAGGAATTTAGGTAGTGGTGACAGGCGTACTACAACTATGTGAATACGCTAAAAGCCGCTGAATTGGGTATTTTAAAATGGTTGATATGGTGAATTTCATGATGGGTAAATTGTACCCCAAGTGGGGGAGAAAAAGAGCTTAAAAAAAATCAGTGCTGTCCCCACAGGAGAACGTGAGGCAGAAAGGCCAGCTGCCCTCTGAGAGACAGGGGCCTGGTGCTGGAGGAGGGAAGGGGCAGGGAGAAGGCGGGAGGCGGGAAGGCGAACAAGAAGCTGGCTGGGTGCCTGAAGCAAATGTAACGTTCTCAAATAAAAATTTATTTTTTAAATAATAAAATGAAATGTAAAAGTAAAAACAGGGGTGCCTGGGTGGCTCAGTCGGTTAAGCGTCTGACTCTTGGTTTGGGCTCAGGTCATTATCTCATAATCTCGTGAGTTTGAGCCTGGCATCGGGCTCCAAGATGACAGAACAGAGCCTGCTTGGGACTCCCTCTCTCTCTGCCCTTCCCCAATTCATGCTGTCTCTGCCTCTCTCAAAATAAATAAATAAAGTTAACGGGGCAGCTGGGTGGCTCAGCCGGTTAAGCGTCCGACTTTGGCTCATGATCTCGTGGCTCTTGAGTTTGAGTCCCGTGCTGGGTTCTGTGCTGACAGCTCGGAGCCTGGAGCCTGCTTCGGATTCTGTGTCCCCATCTCTCTCTGCCCCTCTCCTGCTCATGCTTATGCTCTCTCTCTCTCTCTCTCTCTCTCTCTCTCAAGAATAAATAAACATTAAAAAAATTGTTTTAAGTTAAAAAAAAAGTAAAAACAGAAACCAAGGAAACAGGACAGCCAGTAAAGACTGGGCTCTGTGACCCCTAACCAGGTAAAGTGTCATCCTTCTTCAGAGTGACAGCAAGGTGACAAGAAGCACCCTGGAGCCCCATTCTCCTTTGCTCTCCTCTCGACGTGCCTCAGGGCTGAAGATCTTCCTCCTCAGAGGGTCTGTGCAGCCAGGGGCCCTGCTCCAAATGTCACCATGCATCCAACCACCTTACCCTGATGGCGCCTCGGCCCCTCTGTCTCCCGGAACAGAAGAGAACAAAACACAGAAGAGCCGAAGTGATCAGGGCTGTCACTGTTGGATTTGTACAAGTCACAGAAAATCGTCGTATGTTTGGTGCAGACTCAGTAAATAGAGGAGGAGGACCAACTGGACCCCAAAAACAGAAGGGAGTGTAAATTAAAGACAAAAAATAAATTATGATATTTGTCTTCCATTCAAATTTCTCCCACCTGAAAACAAAACAAAACAAAAGGCCTTGGAGTTCAACTTCATCTTTCTCCTTTCCTTCACAGCCTAGCCTCTTAAAAGAGTTGTCCGCTCTTTTGGTCTACAACTCTTTTTTTTTTTTTTTTTTTTAATGTTTATGTATTTATTTTGAGGAGGGCAGGTGCAGAGAGAGAGAGGGAGGAGAGAATTTCAAGCAGGCCCCATGCTGTCAGCTCAGAGCCCAACGGGGGGCTCAATCTCACAAACCGAGAGATTATGACCTGAGCCAAAATCGAGAGTCAGATGCTCAACCGTCTGACCAACCCCGCGTCCCTTGGTCTAGAACTCTTAATTTCCCATTGGGTTTTGTGACTCTTTGAAGTGTCTGGCAGAGGTGAAGAATGACCTTCTAACTACTGCAGTATCCACTTATCCATAACAACCCACAGCCTTATGTAGAAAAGAGCTCATTTTGCTCATGCTTAGCCTCTAGGGTCCACTGGGAGGCTCAAATCTGTTGGCAAAGTGGCACCACAGACCCAACAGAGAATGGTTGCTTGGGATCCAAGTTGCTGCTGGGAAAGAATTCTCGTCACAGCTACTGCTAGGCAGATCTGGAAATGTTGGGGGAATTGGCCAGGTCTTCTCCCCAAAGTCATATTTGCAGGGGCCTCCCAGGAGAGAGCACATTCTGAGAAAAGGAACCAAGTATGGGACGCCTGATTTCAGCTCAGGTCATGATCTCATGGTCTGTGAGTTCAAGCCACACCTCGGGCTCTGCACTCATAGCACAGAGCCCGCTTGGGATTCTCTCTCTCTTTCCCTCTCCCTCTGTGCCTCCCCCATTTGCTCTCTATCTCAACATAAATAAATAAACTTTAAAAAAACCCAAACACTCCTAAGGTACAGACACATATCACTGCAAGGAAGCAGGGGTTTTCAGACACTACAGTGGGTGTTTCTTGACTCTTCCCCCAGTGGATACCCCAAATTTTGAGATCCCACCAACAAACAACATAACTGTGGCTCAAAGGGGAGGAGCCCACGCTCCCTCACTCTGCCTCGGGTTTCCCTGAAGCTTTGGCACCCTGACTGCTCAGGGTGACCATGGCAGAACAAGACCATGAATAGCAGAGTGGGGAGTTGCAGTTTTAGACCCCCGGCCACTGTGGAGCCACAGCCATGTGGCTGGAGAAGGGCCCACCATGCCCAGGGGAGAAATGACTTACCCGGAGAAGCCTAAGAATCCCATGGGAGAGAAACACAGATATGATGCCCCCAAGGACTCCTGGGGAACCATTTCTGGTTAGAGAGAACGCAGAGGGTGCTGGGGGCCTCGTGTCTGCAGGTAGAAGTGAGGAGCTGGGGAAATTTTTCTTTCTTTCCTCCCTCCCTTGGCTTCTGAGATGCCATTCTCTCTTGATTCTTTTCTACTCTGATTTTTTCCTTCTCCTCTCCTTGGTAGCTTCCTCTTCCTCACCTGTCTCCTTAAGTGTTGGTGGTCGTCAGTGTTGCAGTTTTCCTTCCCTGCCCCTTCTCATGTTATGCCCAGTCTCTCTGGCTCTGATTACAACCTCTGTGCTGGTAACCCCATGATCCTATTTCCTAGCCCTGACCACCCCCCCTTTGCCTCCTATACATATATGCAACTGTCTGTTGAACAAGTCCCAGGGGCCTCAAATATAACACATCAAAAATGGCAGACATCATTTCATGCCCAATATCTGTTCTTCCCCCTCCATGACCTATCTCAGAGAAGAGAGCCATTTACCCCAGTAAGAAACCGGGAAGTCGAGCTTGGCATTGCCCTCCTTCATGACCACATCCTGGTGACCACCAGTTCTATCCGTCTTGCCTCGGTCCCTACTGCCCAGCCCAGCCCATGGCCTCATCTGCTGTTGTGTGGCTTATTGCTGTCATCATAACTTGTCACCCACCACCCCCCTGCACGATTACAGACACGCTTGGGATAATGTTTGACCAATGTCTGAGCACCCCATGGCCCAGTCAAGCGGACAGAAAAAAATTAGCCATCACAGTATGCCAATATGTTTGACCGAAACTGGAATACTTTTAGGAAATATCAACCGTCTGATAAGGTTTCCCTTTAGGCCTCACCACTCCGAGTCAGATCACTACCCTGCTTAACCTCCTTTATTTGCTGCCCCTGCACTCCCCCCTCCCTTCCCCCAGCCGGATCAAACACCTGTCCCTGTAAGCAAATGAAACTATTTCCACTCTTTCCAGGGACATGATGTATGTTTGTCTCGAAGCAATATGGTAACTCAGAAGTAACATTCTGTTCAGGTCCTTGACGGATCTATTTTTACTTCTATTCATGAAAACAAAAAGTCCTTTTACACACCACTCAGGAAAAAAAAAAGAATACAACGGACATGGTTTTATCTGTTCTTGGCAAAGACAACTTAGCTCTTAACAAGCATGGAAACTATGAAGATGATCTTTTGCTCCAAGTTAATATTTGAATATTTAATTAGAAAGCTTTCAAATGGAGGCGGGCATTCACTGGAAAGTTTCTGAAAGTTTCATTCATTTGGCAAATAATGCTATTGTGCGAACACCGTGCCAGACCCCGAGGACCCAGGCAGACGTGGCCCTGCCCTTCTGACCCCGTGCCCAGGGAATTTCAAAACGGAACCAATAGGGTGTGTATATACATCCATGAAAAGATTTATTCTAAGGAATTGGCTCATGCGGTTCTGGAGGCTGACACATCCCAAGATCTGCAGTGTGAGTTGACAAGCAAGAGACCCGGGAAAGCTGATCACGTTACATTCCAGTCTGAAAGCTGGCGGGCTCAAGACCCAAGAAGAGTGAAATTTCAGTTTAAATGTAAAGGCGGGAGAAGATGAGCCCCTGCCCAAGGCCGTCGGTCATTGGGAGTCCCGGGGGAGGCTCAGACTCTTTGTTCTATTCGGGCCTTCAACTGACTGGGTGAGCCCACCCACATGGGGGAGGGCAATCTTTTTGCTCAGTTTACAAATTCAAATGTTACTGTCATCCAAAAACACGATTACAGACACACTTAGGATAATGTTTGACAAATGTCTGAGCACCCCCTGGCCCAGTCAAGTGGACACAAAAAAAAGTAGCCATCAGAGCATGTCAATATGCTTGACCGAAACTGGAATACTTTTAGGAAATCAAGTGTCTAATAAATGTTTAGAAATTTTTTTAATACATTTTTTTTTAAATGATGGAGAATAGGGCAGAGGGAAGCTCATCGGTGGGGCTACGTGCTGAGTGCCTTAAAAATGATGGAGGGCTTGGGGGCAGAGAGTCATCTGGGAGATCATCAAAGCTGGATCCACATGGATGGGCCTTGAGGACGTTGTGCTAAGTGAAATAAGTCAGACAGAGAGAGACAAATACCGTGTAATCTCACTTATATGTGGAATCTGAAAACAAAACAAACAAAAAAACCAAGCCCAAAGATACAGAGAAACAGATACGTGGTTGCCAGAG
Source organism: Panthera uncia (assembly GCF_023721935.1). Lineage (NCBI taxonomy): Eukaryota > Metazoa > Chordata > Mammalia > Carnivora > Felidae > Panthera > Panthera uncia. Next base: position 11,840,633 of record NC_064818.1, on the reverse strand, counting down.
GCAGGAGTGGGGGGGGGGGGCAGGCCAAAATGGGTGAAGCGGGTCAAAAGTCACGGGGATACGATGTACAACATGGTGGCGATAGTTGCATATGTGAAAGCTGCTAAGAGAGTTGATCTTAAAAGTTCTCACTACACACACAAAATTTTTGTATCTATGTGTGGTGGTGAATGTTGATCAGACTTACCGTGGTGATCATTTCACACTATATACATGTATTGAATCATTATGTCATACGCTGGAAACTAATATAATATTATATGTCAATTATACCTCAATAAAAAGAAAAGAAACAAATAAGCAGATAAAAAAATGCTCCACGGGGTGCCCGGGTGGCTCAGTCGGTTAAGTGTCGACTTCGGCTCAGGTTATGATCTCACAGTTGGTGGGTTCGAGCCCACATCAGGCTCTGCACTGACAATGAAATTCTCTTTCCTCTCTCTCTGGCCCTCCTCCACTCACACTTTCTCTTTCTCAAAAACAAATAATGAACTTAAAAAAAAAAAAAGATGCTCCACATCATATGTCATCAGGGTATGGCAAATTAAAACAGGATACCGCTGCACCCCTGTTAGAATGACCAAAATCCAGAACACTGACAACACCAGATGCTGGCAAGGATGGGGAGCCACAGGAACTCTCCTTCCTTGCTGGAGGGAATACAAAACCATTCAAACATTTTGGAAGACAGTATGGAAATTTCTTTACAAAACTAAACATACGTTTACCACGTGATCCAGAAATCACATTCCTTGGTACTTACCCAAAGGCCTTATCCACACAGAAGCCTGAATACACATGTTCACAGCAGCTTGACTTACTTAGTTCTTAAAAAGTTACACCCCCAACTGTGTACAATAAAAACACTTTAGTTGGAAAAAGAGGGTTTTATAAGTTTGAATGAAAGCAGGAACGCTCTTCTTAGCTCTGACCAAGTCAGGACACCTGAATGGCAGCTCTGTATCGCCCATGTTTTAGTTAAGCTTGTAAGAGTGCACCCTTGATCACATTGTCAGATAACCAACTGATTCTAAGACCCACTTATCTGAAGTTGTATTTCTTTCATTCTCCGTATGACTAGCACAAGGATGAAGAGATACTTATGCCGAACATCAGGTAAGGTTCAATGCCAAGAGTATTTAATTCTAAGACCCTCCCTTACCTTGGAGATTCTGGTGCCCATTCTTGATAGTGGCCTGGACACTCCTTCTAAATCCCCATAACTGGCGGGGACAAAAGCTGCGTGTGTTGTAGAATTCGAGTCAGAAAACATCCCCGCTTCCTGCCACTTCCATCTGTGTTGCTGTCTTAACGCTATCTTATTTTGCAAGGAAAGACCTAGTTAAAATACGATAAATGTTGGGGCGCCTGGGTGGCTCAGTCGGTTGAGCGTCCGACTTCAGCTCGGGTCACGATCTCGCGGTCCGTGAGTTCGAGCCCCGCGTCGGGCTCTGGGCTGATGGCTCGGAGCCTGGAGCCTGCTTCCGATTCTGTGTCTCCCTCTCTCTCTGCCCCTCCCCCGTTCATGCTCTGTCTCTCTGTCTCAAAAATAAATAAATGTTAAAAAAAAAATTTAAAAAAATACGATAAATGTTGAATGAAGGTATAACCTATTCTTATTTTCTGTTGCTATGAGAGAAATTGGGGGGGGGGGGTACCTCTGTGACGCCTAAATATGACAAAAGCCATATCCAAACCAAAAGGCATGTGGGATTTCCAGAAGTTTGCAAAGTAATAACAGCGAACGTACTCACACACGGCATTTACCACCTGTTTACATATGTTACATATGTTAACTCATTCAGTCCTCACAGCCCTAGGAGGTAAGGACCCTTCTTAACTCCATTTTATGGCTGAGAGGCCTGGGGCACAGAATGGCTAAGTCACTTGCTTCAGGTCACAGTACTAGCAGGGGGCGGAATCCAGATTCCCACGCAGGAGTCTGGTCCCAGAGGCTCTGGGCTGCACCAGTCAGCTATGCTTTCAAAACAACCTCGGGATACGAAGTGAAGAAACACACAGTCAGAAATGACTACCACAGGGAAGTCATAAGATTCCTGGAATGTCTATAATTTCACTTCTCTTGTTTTTCGCACACACCTCTAGTAACTAGGGGTGTAGGACGTGCGTGGAGGCCATCAGGAATTGGTTTTAGGGACCCTTAAGTACTTCCCTGATTACCTGATTTTTCTCAAACCACATTAGTCCTACACTACACAGATGAGAAAGTTGATTAAATATTTACAAGACCCAGATTATTTAAAAAAAAATTAATCTTTATTTTTGAGAGAGAGAGAGACAGAGTGCAAGCAGAGGAGGAACAGAGAGAGGGGGAGAACACAGAATCCGAAGCAGGCTCCAGGCTCTGAGCTGTGTCAGCACAGAGCCCTATGCAGAGCTTGAACTAATGAAATCGCAAATTCATGACCTGAGCTGAAGTCAGACGCTTAACCATCTAAACCACTCAGGTGCCCCATGACCTAGATTATTTTAAAGGATGACTTAAAAAACAAAAACAAACAAACAAAAAAAACCTCTGTAAACCAGATTAATTTGTGGAGTTTTGCACGTAAACGATGATGTTGCAGAAAAAGCATCTTTATTGGCATATGAAGATGTTCATTCTCTGTGGTTGCCCTGGGTATGTGTAACTTACAGGTATGTTAGCGTTCTTCTAGTTTATACATTGTTTCTATAACAACCTACTGACTTTGTACTAAAAATGTAAAGATGATTTCATTTGAAACAACAACAAAAATGACTATACAAACCTCCTTCTAAGAGAAAGTAGCCCTTAGACTTTCTGTTTAAATGAAATAAAAAACTTGCCCAAGATTAAAAATGTCTGGGGGCACCTGGATGGCTCAGTCGGTTAAGCATCTGACTCTTGATTTCAGCTCAAGTCACGACCTCACGGTTGTGAGATCGAGCCCAACATCGGGCTCTGTACTATACGTGAAGCCTACTTTGGATTCTCCCTCTCTCCCTCTCGATCTGCCCCTCCCCTGCTCAGGCACTCTTGCTCTCTCAAAATAAATAAACATTTTAAAAATAAATAAAATACAGGGGCGCCTGGGTGGCTCAGTCGGTTAAGCGTCCAACTTCGGCTCAGGTCATGATCTCACGGTTTGTGGGTTCGAGCCCTGTGTCGGGCTCTGTGCTGACAGCTCAGAGCCTGGAGCCTGCTTCAGATTCTGTGTCTCCCTCTCTCTCTGCCCCTCCCCTGCTCATGCTCTGTCTCTCTCTGTCTCTCAAAAATAAATAAATGTAAAAAAAATTTTTTTAATAAAAAAATAATAAAATACAAAATAAAAACATGGCTAAAGGCTCACTCAGGCCTCAGGGACAGAAGTGTACATCCAATTAAATGTACAACTGTGAGTAAATGTCTTTGCATCAGTGGCCCCCAACCAAATTCTCTAAGAAGTGTGTGTGTTCATGAGCGTAGAGGCCACAGGCTAACGGTGCTCAATGAAACGGGGGAGCAGGTAGGAGCCACACAAAAGTCAGGATGCAAATTGATGTGAAAAATCAAGATCCTCAGGCCAGGCCCTGAAGTTTCCTCTGATGAACTAAAACATTACATTTCGAGGTTGGTATAATCATGAACGAAAGTGGGAGAGAAATCTAGTGCTTTTTAAAGGATGCCTACAGAGCTTCCGGATATACTAGTGTGTAGGATGCAGCCGGTCATTTGCTAGGCTTGCTGCATTTCTTGGCAGGGCGTTCCGCTGGCAAAGCCCAGACTTCTAAACCAAACAGCCAGAATTTATCTTAAATGTTTGGACATGATATGCCCCTACCGGATTGGTTTGACTATGTGTCTGCTGTGATAGCGAATTAAATAAACACCTCCCTGATTGTTAAGGCCTCCTTGCCGTAAAACTTTGTGTTAGGACTGGGTAAATAATTATTTTCCTACGCACACACATTCATTGTGTAATCTTGCCTATGTGTTTAGATGGACAAGAAGGAAGTGATAAGTATGTGGATATAAGTTATCTACTGCACTAGCTTGGGGGAAAAAAAAACTACCTACAGAGGACGAATTCCTTGATGAATTTTACGAGCTGTGCACCTTTGTAATTCTAGCAGAGATGGCCAATTAAGAATCTTAAAAAACCCGAAATTACAATTTTCGCCTAACAGCCTCCAGATATGGATCATTTTCAAAGAGCTAAGATCCCACACGGACGTGTCTTGACTTAAAGACACATATCCGCAGAGGAAGTTGTGGTGGCACATAGATCTGAAGTGTCAACCGGGTTGAGTCTTCTGTCTCTTAAAGCAACACGCTACTTCACCGCAGAGTGGCATTCTAGAAGGAAGCCTGCCAGTGTTGGGGTGAGGCCTGGAAAGGTGGCTGGGAAGCTGGGATTCTGTTCATCTCTGTGGTGCATAGTGCGAGAAGCAAGGGAAATGATTCATTTCCAGAAACACCAAATAAAAGCTGTGCTGTCTAGTTAACGGTAGGTTTACAACCTATTGGAAATAAATACGAACACCCACCCCTCCCCACAGTGGAGTCCCAAACCCTTGGACACTTCATTTCCTGGTTCTTCGAAGGGCCCCCCCACCTCCATTTGGGGGGCTTATTTTCAAGGCTTTGCAATGAGCCTGCGCCAAAGAACTGAAGTCCCTGCCTCACCTCAGGGAATGCACATTTGTTCCGGTCAGGCTGCTTTTTGCCTTACGTGGGCATAGCGATTTCAGGGTTAAGGCTGTAACCTCTGTAGTTCTCAGCCAATGAGGAACCAGGGGAGGGGCTTGCGGGCTAGGAGATAAATTGTCTTGGGTAACTGCCCCATCAGACACCCACTCTTGCAAGAAGGTTGATTAAAGGCTAGCTTCGTTGTGCTGGGAGTTCCCGCATCCCTCCTTTGATTGGGTCCATGGGCTTATTTTTCACGATAGGCAATTAACAGAGGAAAACTCCCGTACCGTTAAATCTAGCACTCGGGGTGTTAATACAACACAGAGGACGGTGCTGGCTGATCCCAGGCCCTGAGAACTGGTTAAGCACTCTCTTTAAATGTGCCAGTCAGGGGACACCTGGGTGGCTCAGTCCATTAAGCGTCCCACTCTCGGGTTTGGTTCAGGTCATGATCTCAGAGTTGGTGAGTTCGAGCCCTGCGTCGGGTTCCATGTTGACTGTGTGGAGACTGCCTGGGATTCTCTCTCTCTCTCTCTCTCTCCCCCTCCTCTGCTCTTTCTGTCTCTCAAAATAAATAAAAAAATTTTAATGTGCCAGTCAGTCTCTCAACTCCACTGTGCCCCTTCATCCTGCTGATGGGAGTCAATCCTGGCCTGCAGTCTGCCCCACCATCAGGTTTTGTGATAAAAATCACTCTATTTCCTTTCTTTCTAAAGCTTGTCACTGAGGGATGGGGAGATTTTATAGAAAGAGAGCATCGGGGCATTTGGGATCGTATTAGATTTGTAATTAGATTGTCTTCACCTCTTTTAAAATATTTAGTTTCAGGGCGCCTGGGTGGCTCAGTCGGTTAAGCATCCAACCTCGGCTCAGGTCATGATCTTGCAGGTTCGTGAGTTCAAGCCCCACATCGGGCTCTGTGCTGACAGCTCAGAGCCTGGAGCCTGCTTTGGATTCTATGTCTCCCTCTCTCTCTGACCCTCCCCCACTCATGCTCTGTCTCCCTCTGTCTCAAAAATAAACACTAAAAAAAAAAAAAAAAAAATCAGTTTCTAAGTGAATCTAGCTTTAAAGGCCTGAACTAGTGATCATGGCCAGTTCCGCCTCCCAAATCTTAAGGGTTCATTCTCGAAAAACTCTCAAGGGGTATCGGGCTGGCTCTCTTAAGGTGTGCTCTTTCATGTGCGTTTTCTAGAATGATCTGACCATTAAGAGTAACTGCTGTAGTTTAACAAACACATTCACCATCTGAAGTGCTAAAGGTCAAATTGTCCTTGTAACTTGACTCGGGGCCCTATACAAGCAGATGGCTCTGTTCCTAGAAACAGGCCAGCTTCTTTATCACGTATGGCCTCTTCTCCTTGAAGGTGCTAAGGCAGGCCTAGTCTCTGTGCCATCAGGTGCAGCGCTCAGGACCAAACCTCACGGCATGCCGAATTTTGACAGTATTCACACTTTGAATGGCTCTGATTCTGTGTAGTGACTCTTACACATCTATGTCCCCGGTGCCTATACAATGGGTGTGTTAATAATGTGGCTGGTTATGAAATGATAGGTAAGGAAGAATAAGAAGTAAGGTGAGCTGGTGGTCTCAAATTCCAGCTCCTGTGCTAACTTTCCTGGGTAATTATTTTCATGACTCCTTCTCCTAAAAGCCCCCCACCCCTCAGGGTCCCACACAGATTTTCCCAACAGTGAGGTCAGAATCCAATAGTTTTCCAACGAACCTGTTCCACATATGAGAAGGGTGATGATCTGCAGATAACATGAGGAGCACAGGGCTCCTGAGTGTTTGTGGTTGACAAACCCAGATGCTTTCTTGCCTAATTATGCAGATTTAAAAGGCCAGAGTCTGCTCCTGGAAACGTGTGTGCAACATAGATGTCCACGGCCGCGGCTTTTTACTGTCACATACACATTCTGCATGCTCACCAAATTCATTTTTTTTTTAATTTTTAAAAAATCTTTATTTTTGAGAGAGAGAGAGACAGAATGTGAGCAAGGGAGAAACAGAAAGAAAGGGAGACACAGAATCCGAAGCAGGCTCCAGGCTCTGAGCTGTCAGCACAGAGCCCAACGCGGGGCTCGAACTTGCCAACCACAAGATCATGACCTGAGCTGAAGTTGGAGGCTTAACCGACTGAGCCACCCAGGTGCCCCCATGATTCACCAAATTTGTTAAAGCTCCGGTGAATCAGAGCTTTATTTTCTTGTGAAGATTTTGTATATACAACTAGGGAAAAAAATTAGACACACACAGAAAAAAAAGATCTAAAAGAAATTAGACTTGAGCCAAAGAGAAACAAGTTTGTGATGAGGAAACATTTCAGCCAATTGAAATTATTTCTCTGCCTTTGATGCATTACTATTAGCTACATCATTGTGAAAATAATGCTTGAATAAACAAGGAGCTGCTGAAAACGTGGTAGTCTGGTGAAAGTTGGCCACTATAGTATGTATATGGTATGCATGTAATTAAGCATACACATAATTTTAGAATAAGAGGGTTTCTGGAATTTGTCAGCAGACCAATTTTACAGCTGTAGAAACAGTAATAGCTTCCAGTTCAATAAAATACACTTACTTCAACATGAGGAAGTTAATTCTCGAACACTTTTTATGAAGAAGTCTTCCTTTGCTTGCTAAGCTTTTCTTTCTCTTGGTCAGGACAATAATTTGTTTTCGTTGAGCCCCTTAGGGAAATGGTGCATCTCAGGCCCAAGTAAACACTCAACCAGAGCTTTGTGATGGCCCATGTGGGCAACAGCGCGAATAAAAACAATTATTTAGCCCATTTTTCTTTGCCAAAGAGAAATAAATGGCAAGGACTGCTTTTTCCTCCAAGTGTCTGTCTCTGAAGTGAAGAGATCAAGAAAGAGCTACTTTTCTGGAGTGAGAGATTTGGACTAACGGCTTCCACCTCTTTTAGATGATTTCTGTTTCTAGTTTTAATGTTAAATACATACTAATAGGAGAAACCACATTAATTCAGGCAACAAATATTTCCTTTTATTTAAAAAAATGTTTAAAGTTTGTTTTTAGAGAGAGAGAGACAGTGTGTGTGAGCAGGGGAGGAACAGAGAGAGAGAGAGAGAGAGAGAGAGAGAGAGAGAGAATACCAAGCAGGGTCCTTGTGGTCAGTGCAGAGACTGACTTGGGGCTTGATCTCATGAACCACGAGATCATGACGTGAGCCGAAATCAGGAGTCGGACGCTTAACCGACTGAGCCACCCAGGCGCCCCAACAAACATTTCCTGATCACTTACTGTGGTCAGATCCTCTGCTATCTATCTGGGAATACAATTGACGACCGACAGTCCTCACCTCAAAGGGCCAACGAGTCCAGGAATGAAGACAGATAAGGAAACAGGTCATTGCAACCCAGTGGTATAACTGGAATGATGACGGTATGTTGCAAACTTGCAACAAATACCTTCATCCCTTATTCTAATTATCAATGAGAAGTTTACCACCAAAATAATGGTACCATAAGAATGAATGCCAACGCAGAAGACGACGTCTGCTCGTGTTTGCTCACATAGGGTGATGCGTGTGAGCAGTTCACACGCACTACCCTGTTTCGTCCTCATGACTCCACGGGTAGGCTTTGTTACTCTCCATTTCATGAAGAATCTCACCTAACTTCACATGGGCCACCCACCTTCCAACTGGGATATGCGTACGTCCGGGCATAGATGACGACTTTGCTTGTGGTCCTCAGCCAAGAATCAGCAACCACCAATTGTACCCTTTCAGAACATTGACCTGCCTGAGGAAGTACCTGCACTGGGGCATCAAACTGGCTCCACGAACTAGAAGTAGGAAATACTTCCCATTTCACGATTGCCCTTCTCCCACTTTACCAAACTTTTCACCCTTCCTATATTTTATTTTATTTTATTATTTTTTTTAATGCTTATTTTTGAGAGAGAGAGAGAGAGAGAGAGAGAGAGAGCAAGTGGGGGAGGGGCAGAGAGAGAGAGAATCTGAAGCAGGCTCCAGGCTTCCAGCTGTCAGCACAGAGCTGGATGAGGGGCTTGAACCCACAAACTGTAAGATCATGACCTGAGCTGAAGTCAGATGTCTAACCGACTGAGCCACCCAGGCGCCCCATCCTTCCTAAATTTTAATATGGTGCATTGCCCTGAGGTATAAGAAGAAAGTCCAGGGGTGCCTGGGTGGCTCAGTTGGTTGAGCATCTGACTCTCGATTTGGGCTCAGGTCGTGATCTCATGATCTCATGGATCAAGCCCCTCATTGGGCTCCGCCCTGGGTGGAGAAATTGCTTGGGATTCTTTTTCTTTCTCCCTCTGCCCCTCTCCCTGCTCACATGCTCTCTCGCTCTCTCTCTCTGTCTCTAAAGTCAAAATAAAAATAGGGGCGCCTGAGTGGCTCAGTCGGTTAAGCATCCGACTTCAGCTCAGGTCATGATCTCACGGCTCGTGAGTTCGAGCCCCGTGTCGGGCTCTGTGCTGACAGCTCAGGGCCTGGAGCCTGCTTCCGATTCTGTGTCTCCCTCTCTCTCTGCCCCCTCCCCTGCTCATGCCCTGTCTCTCTCTCTCGAAAATAAATTAACATTAGGGGCGTCTGGGTGCCTCAGTTGGTTGAGTGTCTGCCTTCTGCTCAGGTCATGATCTCACGGTTGGTAAGTTTGAGCCCTGCGTCCAGCTCTGTGCTGACCACTCAGAACCTGGAACATGCTTCAAATTTGTGTCTCCCTCTCTCTCTGCCCCACTGTGCTTGTGCTCTGTGTCTCTGTGTCTCTCAAATATGAATAAATGTTAAAAAATTTTTTTAATTAAAAAAATAAATTAACATTTAAAATAAAGTAAATAAAATAAAATGTCAATATTTGCAATATTCTAGAAGTTACATTCTTTCCAACCAATTAAGCCAAAACATCCATGTAAAACATGTGAAAGCTTGCATAGTTTACTATTTTGTAAAGACCTTCTTATTTTTTAAAAGCAGTTTTAGGTTTACAACATAATTGGGAGGAAGGTACAGAGATTTTTCATGCCTCCTGCACACACACAGCCTTCCCCATTACCAACATCACCCACCAGAATGGTATATTTTTTGCTAAGGAACATTGACACATCATAATCACCCAGAATCCATAGTTTACCCAAGGGTTCGTTCTTAGTGTTGTACATTCAATGGGTTTGGACAAATGTGTGATGATGTATGTCCATCATTATAATATTACACAGAGTATTTTCACTGCTCTAAACGTCTTCTGTGTTCTACCTGTTCATCTGTCCCCCACCCCCTGCTCCCCACCTATCCTTGACTTCTGGCAACCACTTCTCATTTTATTGCCTTTTCCAGAGTGTCATATAGTTGGAATCCTACAGTAGGTAGCTTTCTTAGCCTTCTTTCACTTAAAAGTGTGCTATTATGGTTTCTCCATGTCTTTTCATAACTTAATAGCTCATTTGTTTTTAGCACCGATTATCTGGATATAGCACAGTTTATTTGTCCATTCACCTACTGAAGGACATTTTGGTGGCTTCCAAGTTTGGGCAGTCATGAAGAAAGTTGCCATGAACATCTTATGCAGGCATAAGCTTTCAATTCCTTTGGGTAGATACCAAGGAATGTGATTGCTGGATCATATGGTTAACAGTATGTTTAACTTGGTAAGAAACTGCCAAACTGTCTTCCAGAGAAGCTGTACCATTTGCATTCCCACCAGCAATGTAGGAAGAGTATCCACTGCTCTACATCCTGACTGGCATCTTGGCGTCCAGATTCGGGCAATTCTAACAGGTATGTAATGTTATTTCATTGTAGTTTTAATTTGCATTTCCCTAATGACATGTGATGTGAAGCATCTTCTCATATGCTCATCTACCGTCAGTCTACCTTCCTCAATGAGGTGTCTGTAAGGACTTGGGCCCATTTTGTAAATTGGGTTGTGTTTTTATTGTTGTGTTTTAAGAGTTCTTTGTATATTTTGGATGACAGTCCTTTATCAGGAGTGTCCTTTGCAAGTATTTTCTTCCAGTCTGTATCTTGTCCTCTCATTCTCTCGACTTTATCTTTTAGACAGATGTTTTTACTTTAATGAAGTCCAGGTTGTCAATTATTTCTCTCATGGGCCATGTCTTTGGTATGGTATCTAAAAAGGCATCACCATACCGAGGTCATCTAGGTTTTCTCCTTTGTTAGTTTCTTTTTTTTTATGAGCATATTTGGGTTTTTTAAATTTTTTTGATGTTTATTTTTAAGAGAGAGAGACAGAGCATGAGTGGGGGAAGGGCAGAGAGAGAGGGAGACACAGAATCCGAAGCAGGCTTCAGGCTCCTAGCTGTCAGCACAGAGTCCGACGTGGGGCTCAAACTCTCAGTGAGATCATGACCTGAGCCGAAGTTGGACACTTAACTGACTGAGCCACCCAGTGCCCCTTCTTTGTTATTTTCTAGGAGTTTTAGAGTTTTGCATTTTACATTTAGGTCTATGATCCATTTCGAGTAAATTTTTGTGAAGGGTGTAAGGTCTGTGTCCAGATTTTTTTTGTGTATGAACGTTCAGTTATTCCAGGACTATTTGTTGAAAAAATTGTATTTGCTCCATTTTATTGCCTCTGGTCCTTTGTCAAAGACTAGTTGACTATATTTATGTGAGTCTACTTCTGGGCTCTTTATTCTTTTCCTTTGATCTATTTGTCTATTCTTTCACCAATTAACACACGGACTTGATTACTGTAGCTTTATAGTAAGTCTTGAAGTCGATTCGTATCAGTCTTCCAACTCTGTTCATCTTCAATATTATGTTGGCTATTCTGGGTCTTTTCCCTCTGTGTATAAACTTTAGAATCAATTTGTCAATATCCATATGATAGCTTCCTGGGATTTTGAGTGAGGATGCATTGAATCTACATCTTGATAATATTGAGTCTTTTTATCCACGAACATTGAATATCTCCCCATTTCTTCTTTGCTTTCACTCATGAGAGTTTTGTAGTTTATCTCATATATATTTTGTTAGATTTATACCTGGGTATTTCATTTTGGGGGGCGCTAATATAAATGATATTATGTTTTTAATGAAAAAATCCACATATTCATTGTTGGTATAAAAGAAAGCAATTGAATTTTGTACATTAACCTTGTATCCTGCAACCTTGCAATAATCGCTCATTAGTTACAGGAGTTTTTTGGTTGATTCTTTCAGATTTTCCACATAGATGATCATGTCATCTGTAAACAGAAGCAGTTTTACATCTACTTTCCCATCTGTACATCTCTTTTTTCCTTGCCTTGCCTTATTGCATTAGCAAGGACTTCTAGTACCATGTTAGAGGAAAGGTTACATCGTTTTTCAAAATTCTATCACAGGTTATGTGAGTAGAAATGTTTAAAGACCACTTATCTAAAGTAGTATATGGTTAAGCCAGCACTGAGTTCCCTTTCTTTCTCAACTCCAGAGCTCAAAGCTCATAAATAAAGCTCCATATCATCTCCAGGTAATGCTTGGCTTGCTGCTTTCCTGACTCTCCCATTTCCAAATTAACAAAAGTATCAACATGCCTCACCTCACACAACATGAAAGGTTCATCAGTTGGCAGTCACAGTTTAACCTAAAAGCCATTTTTGTTAAAAGAGACCATTTTATTTATTAAAATAAACCATTTCATTAAAATAAACAACTCCTTACTATGGCTCCAATGCAAAAGACCATACAATTCAGCCTCACCTTTCTACTAGAGATAGTTTTAGAGTGCAATATTATAGCCAAAAATATAGCTGAATTATAGAGAAAAAAGTGAATATAACCACTAAGGGGGAAGAAGGTTTTGGATGATTGTTGCCCATTCTGCAGAGCCCTTAGGCCCAGCCAACCTGAGCAAGGTATGGTTAGGTCATAGGACACCTCTGTGCATATTAGAAAGAGGTGGTCCTAACCCCACCCTCACCCCTTCCTCCTGGAGATGCAGCATCATGCCAGTTGGGCATGTCAAGTAGAGACTGCATTTCAGCTACTGTGTCTTAGCTCAGCTGTTGCCCTCGTATAAACATATGCAATGACTCCTTGCCAGCCAGCCAGAAAAAGAAGGTAGAAGAGTAGCACTGTTCTGGGTTAATTACCTTGGACCTCTCCCAATTTGTTCCAAACCCACTTGCATTTATTATTCCCACGCTTCTGTTCCTGGACGGAAGCTTTCATATTTCCTCCTGGCCCCTCTTTGAAGTCTCCCAGCTTTCCTTCCTGGCTTCTTGACTTTGGTCTTCCCTGTGGTTCCTGGTCCTGCTCACTCCTTTGGCTTTGGTTCTCCTGTCATCTCAGGTGACAGGTTCTCCACTGCAACCCCTCAGGGGTCACCTCCAACACCCCTTTCCCATAAGAGTAGCCTGGACCTTCCCCTAAGGTAGAGTAGGAACAAAGGATTTGAATGAACTCTCCAAAAGTACTTAAACTCATGTCTAGCAAAATTACATAGTGCTTAACTTTGACACAAAAATGTCACTTCTCAGAATCTATCCCAGAGAGACAGTGTGCAAATATACAAAAAGATGTGTGCAAACCTACACTCTGAAGCATCATTTATGATAGCAAAAGGTCCACAGGGTGAACAAACTATGGTACTAAAGGATTCTGCATTCAATTCCAGTGTGTGTGTGTGTGTGTGTGTGTGTGTGTGTGTGCGTGTGTGTGTATGCGCGCGCGCACGTGTGTGAGTGTGTGTTGGGGGAGCAGGGTGTTTCCCCACATCCACAAACAATTGTCTGACACCAGCTGAGGGTTCCTACAATTCAACTCAATTTTGACATATCTACCCAGAGATAACATCAGACTCCTTACGGGTTCAGTCCTACAGGACCACCTTTCTACCTCAAATGCCAGTGGCACCCGTGCTTCTGAAGGACCCACTGTAGATTAAATGTTCCTAGGACCCTTCCTTGGGCTCAATTTGCTACAGCAGCTCACAGCTCCGAGAAACATTTTACTTACTAGCTTACCAGGTTATTCTGAACAGATGTAACTCCAGAACTGCAGATGGAAGAGATACGCAGGGCGGGTGTGGAGAAAGGGTGCGGTTTCCATGTCTTCCCTGAGCCTACCGTTCTTTCTAAATCTCTAGGAGTTCAGCAACCCGGGAGCTCCCTAGCCCCATCCTTTAGGATGGCTGACAACCAGCCTCCATCCTGAAGTGCGGTCCAACAGTCACCTCATTAGCATAACAAAAGGTGCCTTTCCGACTCTCATCACTTCGGAAATTCCAGGGAGCTCTGTGTCAGTAAAAGGGACAAAGACCAAATGTATTATTTCTTACTCTACAATCACAATATCACAGTTACATCCAGGCAATAGTACAGTATGCAGCGGAAGAAGAAATGAGGAATATTTGTGTATACTATTGTGGAGTGATCACCAGGCTATACGGGAAGTAAAAAGGGCAAAGGGCAAAACTATGCACAGTGTGCTATCTTTTCTCTACAGTGTGAATGTGAATATAAAAACCATCTACATGTATTATGTGTGGAGTCAGGGAGGGAATAGGATGGAGAGGACAGGGATGGAAACTAGGATTCCACAAATGTGTTCTATTTGTTTTGTTTTGTTTTGTTTAGCATTTATATTTATTTTGGGGAGAGTGCAAGCAGGAGAGGAGCAGAGAGAGGGGGCCAGAGGATCCAAAGCCACTCTGTGCTGACAGGTTAACAGCAAGCCCAATGTGGGGCTTGAACTCAACGAACTGTGAGATCATGACCTGAGCGGAAGTCAGACACTTAACCGACTGAGCCACCCAGATACCCCAAATGTGTCTTATTTGTAAATTTGTTTGTAAATTTGGCATTGGGACCGTGTAACTATTTCATAAGATTGTAATCCAGAATTAAATCAAAGTGAAATAAACTAAAAGCAAGCCTCAAGAATTGAAAACAAAAATGAAACCAATGAATCTAATGGTGTATTGAGTTGGTGGCTTATTGACACAGAGATAAATTATTTCAAGTTATTATTGCTTTTTAAACTGTGGTTAACACAACAGAGAAGTTACCATTTAACCATTTTAAGTGCACAGTTCAGTAGTGTTAAGTATGTTCACATTGTTGTACAACAAATCTCCAGAACTATTTCATCTTACAAAACTGAAATTCTATCCCCGTCAAACACCTCCCCATTTTGTCCTTGTCCCAGCCCCTGGAGGCTAACATTATACTTTCTGTTTCTATGAGCTTGACTTTGTTAGATATCTCATGTAAGTAACTGTCTTTTTGTGACTGGTTTATTTCATTTAGCATAATGTCCTCAAGATTCATCCATGTTGTCACATGCAACAGGATTTCCTTCCTTTTAAAGGCTGAATAGGGGCGCCTGGGTGGCTCAGTCGGTTAAGCGTCAGACTCCCGCTCAGGTCATGATCTCGCAATTCGTGAGTTCGAGTCCCTCATCGAGCTCTGTGCTGACAGCTCAGAGCCTGGAGCCTGTTTCGGATTCTGTGTCTCCCTCTCTCTCTGACCCTCCCCTGTTCATGCTCTGTCTCTCTCTGTCTCAAAAATAAACGTTAAAAAAATATTAAAGGCTGAATAATATTCTACTATATGTATTACATATGTATATGTATATGTATATGTATATGTATATGTATATGTATATATACAGTATATAATATTTTGTTTATTCATTCCTTGGTCAAAGGACATTTGAGTTGTTTCCATTTCTTGGATTGTGAATAATGCTGTTGTGAACACAGGTGTGCAAATATCTCTTTGAGATCATGTGTTCAGTTTTCCTGGATATATAGCCAGAAGCAGCATGGCTGGATATGTTGCAATTCTATTTTTAATTTTTTTAAGGAGTTGTCATACTATTTTCCATAGAGGCTACATCA
Source organism: Panthera uncia (assembly GCF_023721935.1). NCBI lineage: Eukaryota > Metazoa > Chordata > Mammalia > Carnivora > Felidae > Panthera > Panthera uncia. The sequence goes on along the minus strand of NC_064818.1, from coordinate 11,825,135 downwards.
TTTTGGTGCATTAATAGTGCATAAGGATTCCAATTTCTCCACATCCTTGCCAATACTTGTTAGTTTTTCTTTCTTTCTTTCCCTCTTCCCTCCACCTTTCTTTAGTAAAGCCATCTTAATGGCTATGAGGTAGTGTCTCATTGTGGTTTTGTATATTTTTGTTTTTGCTTTTGTTTTTTTTTTAAGCAGGCTTCATGTTCAGTGCAGAGCCCCACACAGGGCTTGAACTCACCACCCTGAGATCAAGACCTGAGCTGAGATCAAGAGTCAGAAGCTTAACCAAATGAGCCACCCAGGTGCCCCCTCACTGTGTTTTGGTTTGTATTTCTCTAATGATTAGTGATGTTGAACTTGTTGGTCATTTGTGTATCATCTTTGGAGAACTGTCTGTTCAAATTCTTTGAACATTTTTGATTTGGGTTATTTGTTTTTTGTTGTGGAGTTATAGGAGTTATATAGATATAGATATAGATATAGATATAGATATAGATATAGATATAGATAT